>NW_014554796.1:1251269-1773512 GCF_001313825.1 Dinoponera quadriceps
CCCCCCTCGAGTTAGTCGAATGACGTTCGATTCAGCCAGCGATTCTCTTAGTTGGCCTCGGCCTGAGAGCGCGCGAAAGAGAGAGAGAGAGAGAAAGAGAAATCTTGGCGCCGGGGTTCCCGTTAAAACTTATCGACGTCTCGGGCGGGCATTCGCCGATTAAATTGTTACGCAAGTAAGCCGACACTTTGGTGACTTCGTGCTTATCGATCGCCGGCCGATGGGTATCGCGATGCGCGTAACTAAGGGCAACGAAGGTGCCGATTCGCCAACCGAGAAAGAGAGAGACGGGGTTCATACCGGCGAAGTTCTTTTTCCAAAATCAATAATTCACAGAGAAGATGTGCTACTTGCGTGTTTATGGTTACACTTGCGTCTACGTTCTCGTTTTCCGCGCCTTCGCTCCTTTTGTCGTTTCTCCACGTTTCTCTTTCTCGAAAGTTGCACGAGTACTCCAGTTTCTCCTCATGCGTTACTCCTCTCTTCTTTTATTATTACTTTAGTCGCACATAAAAGAATATGACCACCTCTCTCCCTCTCTCTCTCTCTCCGTCGCGATACGACAGATGGTGGGCGTCGCGACGCGCCAGCACACAGTAGTTGAAAGCAAAAGTTTTCGGCCAAAACTCTGAATTTGATGAAAATGATTTTTTATATACATACACAGTAAGAAATGAATCGTCAGTTTTAATATTTCTCCTGCGTCCCAAAAAATCCACTCTAAATTTAGCATTAAAATAATATATTCGTCGTGTGTTACTTCTTAACTTAATGGAAATGTTAGTTATTTGACACAAACACATTTTGTTTTACATTTATATAGTTTCAGCTTAAAGTGCGATGTTAGAATAACACAAGGAATAGTTAAATAATTCGTGAGGGAGTAGTTAAAATAACTTGTTAAAGTACCTTTAAAAATTGCTGATCTAAGATAATTATGTTATGATAATTCAAATTAATGTTTCATTTTTAAATAACACAAAAATGTCAATTTACTAAATTGGCATAAATTTAACATACGAAAACATCACAAAAATAATAAATGAGCTATTAATTTGACATTTTAGTTAAAAACCAGTAACATAAAAAATTGCAAATTTGGACGAAAAAGTTTTTACTGTATATGCAGAAAATGTTTTAAAGAGGAAAAATAACAATTTGTGATTCAACATTTATTTCGCTTTCTTTTTAGATAAACACAAAACAACTCGATTTTCTTGATGAACGGTTTTTTTTCCGAACAGCACGTTATTTGTTTTGTTTTATGATATTCTGAATATGATGAATTTTACATTATTTAGTCCAGTATTTTTATTTTCTGATTCTCTCCAAACCTCATACAGAGCGCCCGATATGAGATGCATCACATAGATCTCAAAAATATGAATTATTTTCAAACGGAAGAAAAAGGAGTAAAACGGATAGAACAGATTTTAACAGTATAAACATTGACGATTATTGCACACTTTTCTTTTTTCAAAAATTTCTCTTCCTCTCAGTAACTCTTAAAACCTTTCCCAAATTATCGGCAAGAAAACATTTTTCCATTGTAAAGTTACGTTTATCTCAACCACAAATCTACTTATTACCTCATTTCAGAAATAAGACAAACTCGAAGGAAAAGAGGGGAATGATTTCGGGGCATGTTTTTCAACGTATTAAATATATATATAACGCTACAATCACCATTTAAATTAATACAATATGTAGCACAATTCTTTGGCAGCGTGACAAGTGTGACAAAAGATTACCTTCGAGCGAGCTCAATTTTGGGCATCACATTTACAGATGAGAGAATTTACGATTATTCGACTATGGGACGTCTCACGAAAATATATTTGCATCAACTTGCGGAGAAAATTTAAAAGATGACTTTTCACCAAGAAACACCCATCTTAGACCACTGTGCATCGGCAGGTGTGTGCAGATGTACGCTTCGCATTGCGGAACCTCGCCCTCGTCCGACTTTACGTTTATGTCGGGTGTAAGCGCGCACGCGAAATACATGTGTAAGTGTACACATCTAAATGTACCGTAGCGCGTGCTACGGCACAATGCATATTTATATATTTACATCGCGGGGGCACAGAGAGAGACAGAGAGAGGGAGGAGAAAGAGAGGGCGAAGTGCACGTGCGATGGCTTGACCCACTCTCTCTCTCTCTCTCTCTCGGGGAATAACACGCGCGCTCGATATGTACGCGGTGCGTACGACCGGCGTCGCGGGATGCGATTAAAACTCTTACGCGTTACAGCCGCCGTATGGAAATCAGCATGGGCGGAATATTGCAGCCGAGCGCGCGCGGGCAACGAAAGTTCGCGCCGCGGGCACGCGCGCGCACACGCAAATATCTACGCGGAATTCAGCTCCGGGATGTTTACGAGCGCACGGGACACAAATGCACATACGTGTTTATGCTACGTAGAGCCCCGCTTCGGTCCATTTTAAAGCGAATAAGTATGGACTTAATAATGTTTTGCTAAATGCAACTGCGCGCCGCGTCGAGCTGGGCATAGAGGAGCGGAGGATAATGCGGCAACAAAAGTTCGCGTGTATTTCATGTCTGGTATTTAACGGGAGAGACGACGCCACGTGTCCGACGAGTGTGTTTCGCTGTAACATTTAACACGGTGGCGTAATGCAAAACGAACGGGGGAATGGATCGATGTTGCGCTTCTTT
Source organism: Dinoponera quadriceps (assembly GCF_001313825.1). Classification (NCBI taxonomy): domain Eukaryota; kingdom Metazoa; phylum Arthropoda; class Insecta; order Hymenoptera; family Formicidae; genus Dinoponera; species Dinoponera quadriceps. The sequence goes on from NW_014554796.1 coordinate 1,253,950, forward strand.
CCTCCCCTTCTTCTTCTTTTCCTCTTCCTTCTCCTCCACCGAGAATATACAAGCGGGAAGCATATAACGGGCGTAGGGATAACAACGCACGAAGGGACGAAAATACGGGAATGAATTTCCAGCGGAACGTATACGCGAAAATGTTAAGTGATACTCTCCCCCTCCCCTTCCTTCCTCCCTCTCTTTCTACCGGACGGATGATAATAAGGAGCGAAATTTTTGAATTAAATCGCAACGCGTCTGGAGCGTTATCCGGCTTGAGTGAGGTCGCTCTATCCCGACTTCTCTGTCTTCCTGTGTACAGTGTACACGATTCGTCTAGAGCGAGCTCGGATCCTGCGGAGTCACATAGAGTAGATTTAGCGAGACAAATCTGCAGGCTGTGTACACTCGCGAACCTCAGTTTCCCTCAGTGACTTCGCTGTCTCTCGTCCCTGCACTACTCTCGTGTCGTCGTGCACCGTTGCGCTCCACATTTTACGAAAAAAAAAAGAAAAAAAAAGAAAAACACGAGCGGAGAGTTCAGGGGAAAGGGGGAGAGAAAAACAAGTACCCGGCGGGTCGAAAGTGGATTACTCGAAGGAGCGACGAGGGCGCGCGCGCGCTCCGAGAATATTGCGGGAACGCGAAAGATCGGGGATGAAAAATTCCTCGAGGATTCGACCCGCGCGCCTCGATAGGCGAGATCTCCCCCTCCCCCCTTCTCCTTTTACACTTTATCTTCGAATTTCGCGATACTCGATAATTTTCCATCGGAACGCGTCGCGGGGGAAGATCCTCGCGCGCCAACGCGTCACTCGACCGACGATTATGGATTGATATAGGCGCTAAAACAATGACACGAGAGAGAAAGGAAAAAAAGAAGAGAGAGAGAATGAAAGGGGGGGGGGGGGGGAAAAAGTCCATCAAATTCCCNGGGGGGGGGTGAAGAAGTCCATCAAATTCCCTCGGGACGTAAACTCGCGATAAAACGCTGAGTAAAGCCGGATGATAAAAAAAATTGGGACAATCCCTGCGTACGCGCCGTTTATATAGCCGTCCGCGAAAAAAGTGTCAAGAAAGAGAGAGAGAGCGAGAGAGAGAGAGAGAAAGAGAGGAACGAAAGGTAATAGAATCGAGTTTCGATCGTCCGTCGTCGTCGTAACCGATACGTTCGCCGAGGATGTTCGGTAATCGGGATCACCTCGTTCCTGCAGGAACGACCTTGCGGTCGTCGAGATATTATTTATTGAGATTCATCTCGGCAGGCAGTTCACATACGCAATACACTTGCCGTACATGGGGGCGAAGGGCGTGGACGAATTTATCGCGGCAAAGAAAACGGCGGCCCGGTTTGCGGCAACAGCTGACGACGCGACGGATTGAAGGAGCATCGGAGGCTGGCGAGAAAAGGAAAACAGCGCGTACCGGCATTGTGTCGCGATGTTTGAAAGAGGAATGTCCCATTCAGCGGTCTTCGTCCGTCCGTCCGTCGCATCGTGACATCGACGTCGAACGTCACGGCGGCGACGACGTTCTTAACAAATTGCCACACGAACGGAACGTCTCCATATCACGACGGGTGAAAAGTGAAAGTTCCTTTCTCGCGCGCGGCGTTCTTGTCTCGAGGGTATACACCTGCGACCGGCGTCGTCATTCTCTCTCTCTACAAAGTAAGTTCATCTATAAATTTTTCCTATATCGCGTCTGATGAATCTTCATTAAAGCTACGATACTAGATGAAAAACGGCATGTTATGGAATAATAATAAAAATTGATAATATTAAGTTATCTTTTTGCGTGTCGCCGGGGGAGGGGGTGGCTTCGCGTGAAATGATAAAAATCGTTAGAACATAGTCGTAAAGTATTCGAGAAGCGTTGTATATACGCGCTGCGAGATTACGAGGGTGCGTTGCGCATAACCCCGGCGCTACAGGGGGGTAAATACGGAGCCGCGCGCACAGATCGCTGCGTAGTGTCACTGGCAAATTGCGAATGCTCCCATTCGAATACTACGGCATTCGAATACTCGGTTTTAATTGGGGCATAGTTGAGGCGCGAGGGATTATGCGGACATCCCGTCGGACGCGAAATAGCAGGCCGACGCAACTGCGTCGTTCTCGCCGCACGCGTAAAATCGCTGCGTCGCTCGAAAGGCACCACAGCCTAAAAAGAATCACCAAACGTGTGCCGATTTCTCAAGACCGACATCCGGAAATTGGCCGATCAAGAGCGTCGGCGGTGTCAATCTGAGACGTCCGGCCTCGCGCGGACGAACTTCACTCGCTCGTCCATTACGTAACGTTTCCTGGGGCGCGCGCTCCGTAAACCCCGGAAATAATGTAGACGCGCCGAGTTTTCAATCTCGCAAAGATTAATTCGCGCAAATATCATTTCGTTTCCGCCCGTTGGCTTACGCGCTGCATTGTTTACATACGTTCTCGCTCGCTCGCTCGCTAGACCGGCTAGGGGGAGGCGAACTTCCAGCAAACTCGTTTCCGCGGGAACGGTCTCTCGCGCCGCCGGCGAATTCTCTCGGTTACAGCCCCTCCCGTTCTTGTAAGACACGTTCAACTTCCCCTCCCGCGGAATACTGCGCGGTCCGGGATGAATGCTCGGCGTCGTATTACCGGTTTTTCACCGGAGAGAAGGAGCGAACGAGCGCGCACGCATACGTTCCAAGCTGAACAAACGAGATCCATTCCGTGGATCGGAATTGCCCGATGCCCGAATTAGTTCGCGTGATACCGCTCGCTCGCGAACAACAGACGGTGAAAGACGACGCGCGCGCGGATTATGCAAAGCGACGCTGCGACGAATGATCTCACTTCGAGGACGAACTTCGGCATCGTCGGAGTAGGCAACAACACGTGGGGAGGGAGAAGAAGGGACTGACACGGTGAAGTTCCCGGCTCTAATCGGCGGGAAAAGGGCTCGTAAGAGAGAAAGAAGGGAGGGGGAGGAGGGAAAGGCGGTTTAAGGTGCGCGAGGCCGGATAGGCCGGATGGGGATCTTCGAATTACCGAGTGCACACATCGGTAACTGGGTTACGTAACACAATTAGCGCCTCCGCTAATTTCTCAGCGCCGGCTAGGATGGTAGTTCGCTATTAATGGGCAAATACAAAGCGCCGAGCTATCCCGAACGCGTTGCCGACGGCCTCTCTCTCTCTCTCCTTCCCTGCTCGTCTACCCCTTTTTCCCACCGCGTCTGACCGTTCTATCTCGTCTGCCGCCGACGAGAAGAGCGGCCAGGAGAGAGAGAAAGCGCACCCTCTCCCCGTGTGCACGGTCCAGACGAACAAAAACAGGTTTGATCGCGTACACAAACACGGCCAGTCGGTAGCGCGTTTAATCGCGAGAGCGTGTGCTTCCAGCGAGGCTCACCACTCATACAGAGAGAGAGAGAGAGAGAGCGAGAAGCTCGCTCCAACGAGCATGTACGTTTCGTGAAGGACCGGCGGAGGAAACGCGCGCTGTGAATATTCAAGCGGCACTGCGTTATTAATAGGCGCGGGATACCCTCCGCGCGATGCAGTAGTCCTTCGCCCTTCTCGATACTTTAATCATACCGCGGAGGCGGAGGTCGGAAACGATGATGATGCGCGGCAAGAAAGTCCGCGAGAGGCGAGGAGAGAGAGAGAGAGGGAGACTCGATCGATATTCTGCTTCGCGAATGTCTGGATTCGAAGGACTAAATAACGGGGATTGCCGTGCGGAATAGAAAGACCGCGCGTGTATGAAAAACCATGTGTACGCGCGCACCTGTCCCTTTGTTAAGGGTGAATCAAGTTCAAATTGGTCAAAGAATCCGCGCGCGTCGACAACGCGTGCACGTGAAATGAAATTAAGTGAGGTACAAGTGACGTGATGGCGCGCGCGCGCTCTTACTGACCCGCCGCAGGAAGCCGCACGACGGCGAAGTCGCCGACAGAGCCCAGGTAGCGCGTCGCGGGGATATGCTGAAACGAAATTAACGCTCGCCAGAGGCCAGAGCCAAGAGGAGGTGGCGTTACTCGGTAAATGAATAGCGTGAGGAGCACAAAGAAAAGGATTTTAAAGGATCACGAACGTGGGCGAGAGCGAGGAAAGAGGAGAAGTCGGAAAAGATGCGGAGGATATGCCGGGGGAAGCACGTTCGCTCGCGCGAGCGAAAGAGAAAAGCGGCGAGGAGTACCGAGAGAAAATGAGAAAGAGAGAGAGAGAGAGAGAAGTAACGAGAGAACGAGGGAAAATAAAAAAAGAGAAAGAAGCGAAGAGAGAGAGAGAGAGAGAGGGGAAAGGAAGAGAAGGGAGCGGATAAAAGATCGCGGATTTGTGTAGAAATGAGAGGAGAGGCGAGGACGAACGACGACGGCGACAACGACGAGAGGAACGAGAGGCAGGACAGCGAGAGAGCGGGAGAGAAGACAGCTATTCATGCTCCGTTGAACGTTCAGCGCAGGAGAGATGCATCGGTGCATCGCTCGCGCGCGCGGTGTGCATCCAGGATATTAAAAACATACACATCCGACGGTAAATCCGGCGTAAAATATAAATCGGTAATGCCGCCGAAAAACTCGGTCGGAGCTGAGCCTCCGGTTTTCCCGTTCGCCCTCCTCTCACCCCTTCCTCCCCCGACGGAGCATCACCAGCATTACCCGCGCCTCTCTCACGCGTCCGTTTTCCCCTCTCTCTTTTTCTCACATATATACACACACACCCTCTCTCTCTCTCTCTCTCTCCTTCTCCGCATGTTATTCCGCTCCGTCAGAAGCGCATCGCTTTTTTCTCCCTCCCCCGATAACAGCGTGCAGCTTGAATGCGCGCCGTTCTCCGACGCGTCGGCCGCCCCCTCCTCCCCCCGCACCGCAGCGGCAGGTGAGATTTCCACCGGTGGTGGGACGCGGATGTTCGATAGAGCGAACGAGATAACACGGCGCCTCGAGTGTTTTACGCGAATCGAAGGAGAGGCTAATGAGAGGACGCGCGCGCGGGGGTGCGAGTGAATTAACGAGCGCTCTCCGAGCGAAAGAGAGAGAGAGAGAGAGGCGCGTATCGAGTGTTGAAACGGATACCTCATTCTCGTGCGACTGGTGTAAGTGCTGCATGTCCCTTTATGTATTTATGTGTGTGCGTGTCTGTGTGTACGTGTGCGTGCGACAATCGACACTCGAGATTCTCGGCGCGGATGATTGTGAGCGATATTATAGGCGCGATTTCGCTTATCGATCGGCGAAAATCAGCGAAACGCAATGAACGAGAACGCAAAGCCGATGTCAACAATCGTCGTTATGAGCGAGGCAACGCAACGTGATATAAATAATGTCCTTTCACGATGCGTTAAGAAGGCAGTATATTCTAGAATTTCAAGGAATTGACTTTCCTTCTTCTCATTTTCGACAAGTTCCGGACTTCAAGATGTAGTCCCCGACATTATTTACATTACTCTCGTAATACATCGCCGAACGGTTAAGATTTATACTTTTCTCGACGATTGCTGCTCGGCCGATCACCCTAAGCTCTTCACGACTCTGGGGAGGAATTGTTACTTTGACTTTTACATTTCACTATATTGTTTCTTATGCTGCGAGAATTGCAAGGATTCAGCTCGAGATACGTATCGCCGCGTAATTTACAAAATGCTTGCGAAAGCTCGAGTAAAATGGCGCTCGCGCGGTTGCCAATATGCTAATTAATTGCCAAGCGCCGAAGTGTCGGCTATGGCGGCGAACGGACCGTCGAGGAAAGCGAAGAAAACGATAGGAAGGGAGGTATCTCTCGCGCCGACGACGTCTCTGTTGGGCGCGCGGCGCCAATTACGGGCGTTCAATTTTCGTAGGAAACAATCCCGCCGCTTTAATCACCGATCCGCCGCCGCCTTAAACGTATTTCCCTCGAACGCGCGTTCAAGTTTAACGCCCGACAAAACGTTTCCGGCTTTATTGGCGAGACAGAGAGAGAAAGAGCGGGAGAGGATGCGAAAAAGGAGGGCGCGCCGTCGTCGTCGGGACCGCCGGCTTTTAATCGCCGTCCCGACGCTCCTTTTTTGCACCTCTCGCGGGCGAGCGCAGGCGCGCGTGCACCAGTGTTGGAATCCACTTTAACGGACCTCGCTAATTACCGAGAGAGAGGGAGAGAGAGCGGGGTAGCTCCGCTTATTTGCCTTGACTCTGATTAACCTTCCACGTGTTCCTCCGCTCTCTGCGCCACGGAAACGAGAGAGGGATCAAGGGCGACCGCCGGGTCCCGGCCATATATAATCGCTTTATGCGCGTTTCTCTCGCGTGATATCGCGAGAGTATGAAAATTTAACGCTCTCGCCCGCCGTAACGATCGGATTCGCCGCGGCGACGCGACGATACACCGCGTTTTACGGCACTCCGCTTGCGCGTTTCGACGGGCACGCTCGCAGGGCGCCGAGCAAATCGATGCCTCGGACCCTTAGGTGGCCCTTCCACTTGAGTTGTGTTGATCCTAGATAAGAAATATCGCGCGAAATTTTTGTTCTGTATTAAGACTATTCGATTCTACGTTAAGTTCCCAAACGGAGAGAACGGCAATAACTTTCCATCTGCGGCATCAAAGGGACCGCTTATCGTACTCCTTCGATACTGCAAGTGGAAATTGAGAAGTTACGTTTGTGTCGTTGGTATACACGATGTGCAGCTTTCGATTGTTTCAACATTCCGTTGTTTATGTGAGGTTAGAGATGGATTGCGTAAAGTTAAAAAACTCGTGCTTTCTTGCTTTATGAGTTTAAACTTGGATATGCAGCATCAAATGCAGCGAAACGCATTTGTAGCGTGTGTGGTGAAGGTATTGTTAGCGAAAGCACAGCGCAAAAATGGTTTGAGCGGTTTAAGAAGCGGTTCCATCTGTTGCGGAAGATGGTGAGCCGCGTGGACATGTGCGCTCAAACTCACAAAAGAGATATGCGGACGTGGAAAAAGGCCATCGAAGTCAATGGTGACTACTTGGGTCGAATAGAACTACTTTTTAAAGAAGTTCAGAGCGTTTCCATTTTGACCTAAGAATCCGCATGAACCTTTTCCGGTACCTAATAGCATCAAGGGAGGCACCAATACTACCCCTTTGAAGACTTAAACCGGTATTCGTAGTCGGATCTTATAATTAAGACCGTTTTAAGTTCATCTTCAGATGTTTCCCGGCCATTGACACGAGCCGTGCAACATTTGAAAATGCACTTAAGACGGTCTTAAATATAAGATCTGACTATGAATACCGGCCTTAGTAGAATTAGGCCTATGTAGAATTAACCAGACTTCATGCACGAGGGTGAATCAATAATAATCTGCAATGTATTTCTAAAAATTTATTACAAAGCAGTGGAGGACTCACAAGCGCGTCATTTTCCAATGTGATTGTAAATGTAAAGGGATTACCCAGTGCTTTGCAATGCAACTTGATCCAACGTTCTATGAGTTTGTTCATGTCCTCGAAAAAAATGTTCTCGGTTGGTCTGCACGCCCCTTGTACACCGCTTCTTTCACACGTTGTCCGTAGCAAAACGCCCCAGAATCTGAATTTCAAAGTATCGAAGCATCCCTCGTCTATAGCCTTGATCTCGCTCCTTCAGATTAACATTTGTCGACCCCTCAAAGATGAAGGAGATTGCGGGATCGTGTTGCTACGGATCAACATGTGAAAGAAACGGTGCGCGTGTGGCTTACAGACGAAAATATTTTTCTCCGACTTATGGGAACTTATAGAACGCTGGACCAAGTGCAAAGCAAAGGAACCACACTGGAAAATGGTGTGTTTGTAGGTTCTCTATTGCTTTGTAATCAATTTTTAGGATTATTATTGACTCGCCCTCTTAGAATCACAATTTCGATTCGAAACCCCATTAAAATTATTCTTCGACCTTAAATTACTTTCAATAGCGGTTACTTCGATTATTTTAACTTTAATGTAATTAGTAATTTGGACAGTTATTTATTTATAACTGTTTAAATCTTGTAAAATTAATGGATATCCAATTTCGATCGAAATTAAGTATTTTTAGAAACTTTTTTGCGAACGTACTCATTTCAGTGTGGAGTCGGATTTTGCAATTAAACCGTTAAAATTTATAATACTTGAAAATATGGATATAACACATGAAAATATAGTCGTGCTGCGCTTCAAGGGTGTGTCCCACTTAAACGATCGCAAGCGTAGGCCGTGTCCAGATGTCCAATCGCATTGATTAATTCGGTAAATTGACCAATATAATTGGACATTGTAGGTTCGGCCTATATTCGCGATCGTTGCAAATATTAAGTGGAACGCACTCCAAATCGAACATCCGCAGCACTTGGAGTACAGCACGAGTCCATATTTTCACGTATCGTAAATTTTTCTCTAATTGTGTACCAGGTGAAAATAGATTTTTACTAGTCTATAGGCCGTTTTAACGGGCGCGAACTGTCCTTAAGATCGTAAAAAGTGGCGACTGAGGATCTCGACTCGGGACATTTCGATACGATCATTCGTCGCCTATTCCAAAGTTAGAGACACGGTAGAGGGTGATTACGAGGCATTCCGGAAGTAGACGCGACGGGAAGTAGCGGTGTAACAGACGACGCGAAGTGGTATATCGGTGCAAGAACCGTGACTCGATAGCGGCACGTACGATCGGGTCGCATTAGCGGCGCGCCCTTAAACGATACCCGCGACACACGCTTATCCGTTTCGCGCATTACACGCGAGGCAAATATCCGCGGGCGATTATGGCGGTAAATCAGTCGTCTCTCTCTCTCGCGCGCGTTAGAGGATAGAACAATCCGAGCGCGGCGCACGATCGCGAAAATTCAGCGCGTCGGATGCACCTTATCTCGGCCGAAGAACGTGCATATCTGGTAGGCGGTCAGATAAGGATGATCCACCGAACCCACCACCTACGGAGCGCAAGCAGTCGGGGCGCAGAAAATTATGTGTGCCTCCGTAAAAGCGCCGTGCCCTCATCCACAAACATTGCCGAGCCCCTCGGGGGTGGGGGGGAAACTCGTAAGGTTGCAAGGCTGTGAGAGGGAGGGAGGAAGAGAGGAGGAAAGGAAAGCGGAGGATAGTCGGGGTCGTTTCCTTCCGTGAATCTCGCCTTTACACCCCCGCTGTATCAAGAGGGTAACTAATCTTCTTTTATAGCGCTCTCGGAATTAGTTGCTCTTTCGAGGCGATTTTTGAACATCGCGCCTACCGTCCCCTCCTCGCCTTCGTGCCAAAAGTCTTCAGCCATCCGAGGTACGCGAGTGTTTCGTCGCTGACACAACGCTCTCGAAAGATTCGCCTTAAGAGAGCGCAAAATCACCTTCGACGCGTATGACATGAGTTGCACTTCATTATGGGAAACGGTATTAGGAAATGACGGTGTTTAGTCGCATTTTTACAGGTGAAAACAAATTACCGAATCTCGTAAATTCGTTAGTATTATCGAGTAAAATTAATGCGCTATATCGTTATTTTAACATAGTAATGACAAAGTTACCGTACAAAATGTAAATGGAGGAGGGGAGACTGTAACACCATCTTCCCTGCCGCAATTTTTTTCGTATACGATCAAAAATCCGGGGAATATAGAAAGTCGATTGGTTGAGGCGAACCGAGCCCTTCCGAGAGGATAAATGAGAGAATGATGAAGAAATAACGGAGAAAGATACTATTCAACAGTGGACTACCAGCGCGTTGCGGGGCCTCGGGTACGTTTAGCCAATGACAAGCGGAATACAATACGGTGGATTGGTCCGTTCGGTATGTATACTATAATGCCTCGACGCCGGCAGAGCTCGTGTTCGCTGGTCGCCGGCCAGTGGCGGACAACAGTAAATCTAAACGCTTACACAGGTACCGTGTAACGTGCACGGAGACCGCGTTTATGTCAGGGACTCGCTATTATTTCGAATATCAACGCGGCATTAAGCCGATGCGGACCGGAGGTAAATACGATCCGCGATCCCTTCTCCGCCGTTAGCGGATAAAATCATTCGGCCACAGGTGTCATTCCCGACTATTCGGCCGCTGTTATTTCGTCCCCCGGGTTTCACCGTAATTTCGGCCAGAACCCCGTGGTTCGGAGGATCGGCCCATCCGGACGAACGTGCGAGCGTTACTCGCGGACAGGTAAGACACGTCATTAGCGCCGCTCGACTTCGTTCCCCGAATGGAAAATCGCACGGAAACGCGGAAATACGCGCGGCGAAAAGAGAGACGAAAGAAAAAGTACGGTCCGCCCGTACAGTGATTTTTAAACGATTGCCAATTTTTCGGACACATCTCGGTGGCCGTGCGGCGCGTGGGAATCTCAATCTTCACGCACCCACGAGAAAACCGATACTATAATTCTGATTATCACGCAGATTGCGGGGGATTCACACGTGGCCAACGGACAATAACGCATTAAGTTCGCCTCCTCTTCCGCTTCCCCCCTTTTTTTCCGTTTGCTCCTGGCACAACGCACGTTCTCGTCGTTTGGGGCGTGTGTGTGTGTGTGTGCTCGCGCGGCAATCTTGCTTTAAAACCGCGACGCAAAAATTCGACGGATTTAGTTATATCCTTGTAATTCCTTTGAACGCGCGGAGAATATTTGCTTTGAAGTAATCTGCGGCGGGAAAGGGTGCGCGTGCCCCCCTGCCCCTACGATACGAATAACCTTTTTCATCGGGACAGCGGAAGAGCAGGACGGAGAGGAGGAGCAAGGGTGAGAGAGGAAGGTAGACAGGGTGGGAGGGAGGAGAGAGAGAGGAAAAGAGAGTTAATTTTACGACGAGAAAAATGCGCGTTTACCGGCCGGTCGTGAGAAAGGGGACGAAGGGGTGAGCGCCCGGAGCGAAGCGCGCTGAATTCGTTTCTTGTCCCTGGCGAGGTGGTTTTGTACCTTTGTAATAAAACTGCATTTCCATTTCCGCGTACAACGGGCGGCGGACGCTCGCGTTGAAATTAACGTTACGCGGGGAGTTTCCGGTTAATGGACCGTAACGTTTATATCTGGCTGTCCTCGGTAATTTATCGGCGACGCGATAAACGCGCGGCCATCGACACTGACGAATCGGCCTGGGCGCGCCCTTCGCAACTTTGCTCGCCGGCCGACCGCCGGATGCCGAATTTGACGATGAACCGCAGCTGTGTGAAATTCTAGGTGTGAGAGGGGTAGTCGATAAGTCGGCCACTTTGAAATTAGAGAATTTCTACCTTCTTCGAATGCCTATTTTCTTTCCTTCGCCTCTCTTGCTCGTCCTTTAAGCCGTAGAACTGACAGTCGTTGCGCTCAGGATTGTTAACTTGATGGGATCTGAGAGACGTTCTCTAATTTCTGAAAAGTTCTTATTGAAGCTATCCTACACGGAAAAAAAAATGTTCATACTAAGAATTGTATCAACTTGAATATATCGTTCTTCCAGTATGTCAAATGTTTTTCCTCTCAATAAATTCCTTCATGAAAAATTACTTTTGAATAACAAGAATATATTTTCAGTAGGACTATACAAAATTTCTATAATGTAAGCAAGTCGTCATCTTCATGTAAGAGTATATATTCTTGCTTACATATGTGAGACTATGAGTCTTGAATTGATACTAATTCTCTTCGTGTAGAACCAAAACTGTAATGGGATTTCTGTGAAAGGAAGGTCTCCTTCGTGTCAGTTGAGGAATCCGCAAGCACGTGAAGTGCCTCGCATACAATTCGACGGTAATTAAAATATCCCGTACACTCGGCACACTCGATTCACGACGAGGGAAAAACGTGTTCCTTTAACAATTTAATTGGTCACCATTTGCATCAAACACAAAGTCTCATAGTCCCGGCGTAATCTCTGGCGGTCTTTACGCCATTGTCCCATAACACCCACGCCATTAACAAGTTTCGAGTTTCTTAGTCGCCCGACCCTCTCTGAGCGCGTCGTGGTTCCGCGCCACTTCAATCCACAAAGACGGCCCACGAGCGTCTCGAAGCCGCCAATTAAGTTAGTTTCCGAATTCAAGAACTCGAAAGAAGTGGCTTACCGTGACAAAGAACGAATGACGCGACTTTATCGGCGTTTCGCGTCTCCACGAGCCACGAGATCGGCGATACCTCAAATAAATGGGAAAATCGCTGAGACCGATCGCGTCCACGACCAGCTTCCTCCCGCGAAAGATAAATCAACGTTCCTTCCGAGTCGAAATTTTGCCGCTTTTTTGACTCACTTAAAGGGACATTCTCGTTTGAAACGTCGTTTCATGTGTGACTTTCAGAAATTTGTTTGAACAAATCATGAGACATACAATTCTGGACTGTCCTGTGCAAATATTTGTCTATGTTTTAATTACAAAAGTTCCTACACATCATTATCTTTAATATTGATAAAATTACAAATCATTTTGTGTAGCGTTGATCGAAAGTTTTGCTTGCATTGTCACGATTCCGGACGTTCTAGGCTTTTGAAAACGAAGTGGCGAAAAAGTTATTGAGCTATAAACTTGTGACTATCACGATGGACAATAAAAATAATTCTTTTATAAACTGGCGCCACCTTAAGGGAGAAAAATCGACCTGTTTTATCAGTTTTCCTTTCATCTTCGGGTATCTTCGAAAAATCGAAATATTAAGAATATCGACTTCATCGTGATAGGGACACAAGTTTATAGTCGAATCATTTTCTTGTCGTTTCGGTTTCCCTCCTTTCGAGAGACGTTCGAAATCGCGATCGATTCTCCGCATTCAGCGCTGACAAAATTATTTCCAACTTTCTCAACACCGAAGATAATAACATATAGAAATTAATATAGCACTAATATAGAATTTCGACTCGGGACGCTTTCGATAGCGTCTCCGCACGGACGTCTCTGCGCATCGTTACTCGTCGCGATCCTCGCGACATTGTCTCGCGTCGTTGAACGTCGTCGGGCGAGTTTCGGACTTTCCGGTCGCTGAAAGGAAAGTCAAAGACGTCCCCGGTGCGTCTGCTCGCCGATACTCTAAAGCCGCCAATTAAGTCGAAAGGGGGAAAGTCCGTCGGCAAGTTCCGGCGATCGCGCGCGCGTGCGGTTCGTTCGCTACCGTCAGAGCGCGACCGAGAAAATGCACTTTGACCTGGATCCCGGACCGGGAGACGCATACCCGGTGTCTCTTGTGTACTCGAAATCGAAGTTCGCCGGCCCGTGGTCGCCAGTCGCGGCGAACTCAGGAGATTGTGTCCGCTCTTCCTTCGCGAACCGGATGAGAGAGAGAGAGAGAAAGAGGGAGGGGTAGGACGGCAGGGAGATTTGCCTCGGCAGGGCCAAACAAGTTGAACGCTGCTGGACAACTTTCGAATAGGGTAGCGAGCTCACCGCAGCACGGATGCGGCTACACGTGCCGGCCGTCTCAAAGAGAGACCGGAGGGATCGGCGCGATCATGCCCGCATGATAAAGAATTATGTTCGATGGGAAAGAGCCTCGAATCTAATCGCATTACGCTCTCGTTAAAAGAGGAGACCGGAAAATTTTGCGAATTCGAAGAGAGACGTCCCTTGATGAGAGTAACGCAGCGATTATTCGAATCGATCGTACTTTCGCAGAAGCCTTTCATGCGCGCGCTATTCCCGGGCGCGGTAACCGAGAATCCCGGTCGTCATCATAAGACGATCTGTTACCGAATCGCAGGAGCTTAGCGGAGAAATAAGCTCCATCGGCGCAGAGCCTCTTAGCTCACCGGCTCGAACGAGGGTGAAAGAGGACTAATTTGTCTGCCGGCGCACTTCAGGAGGAGGGCGAGAAGACTGGCGGTTGTGGGTCACGCTCCGGTGTGCAATACGTCTGAAAAGCAGCCGTCCATTCCGCGGGATACACGCTTGCTCTCGCCTTGTTTCCACGATCATCATAATCCGCCCCTCGACGTTGTTTTCGCACGGGTTCACGCCAGATTCCGGCGACCGGGGTGGATTAAGGATTTTCCGCTCCCTCTCTCGTGGCCCGCCGACTACCGCGCTCTCTCGTCGGCGAGGGGCAGGGGGAGAGACGACCCAATTCGAGGGTTTTTCTGGTTTGAGAGGACGGCTTTTACAGCTCGTTGCATAACAGTGAGTAAAGTAACGGTAGTCGCGGTCGTGCAACAAATAGCGGTAATGGTATTGTTCGCCGTGAAATGATTCGCGATTCCGCTCGTGCCTCGCAGTACATTCCATTCGCGCGTGTACACGCGCTGAAAAACGGAGTTATTTCTTGCATTCCGCTAATCACTGTACGTACTGTTTTCCGGTACGGAAATACTTTGCGTTTCGGAATCGCGGGCGAATAATTCACCACCGGCCGATCGAGAATTCGCGGCAACAAAGAAGGAAATTCGAGGGCGCGCATTTGTAAGGATAACGTAATATCCTTAGGGACATTACGATATCATTGCGACGTGTGTAACACACACGTGTGACAGATCGCGCATGTTTCGTTAAAGTTCCCACGGCTACTTCCGAGCACGTTTGCCGTTTTAAATCAATCTGTCGCATCACGACAGATTTACACCTTCGGCGTGTAAAATTGGAGCGCGTATGTACGCGTCCACCGATGTGCCGTGTATGTAATTCCGATTCCGCTTCGCGTGTACGCGGGTAAAACTATCGATAGAATTTTCATCTGATTAATCGCTCGTCGCGAATCGCAGATCGTCGAGAATGAGCGCGAAATCACAGAGAGCAGCACGAGATCGTGCACGGTCGGTGACAAATATTTGCACGGTTAATTTTTCTCGCAAACGTTCGAGTTAGCGAGCGTATCTAAATTTATATATGTTTCAGCATGATATCGTGATACGCACACAGCCGCGCGCGTTCTTCTTATCGCGCGCCGGCTGTACAATCGGTGATACTCCGGTTTAGTCGTCGGCAGTTTTCGATAAAATGGCTTACCTGCACGCGATGCGCCGAGAATGCACGACTGCGGCAGCAAAAAGCAAGTCAGCACCAGTGGCCAATTCATCTTCGAATCTACAACAAAAAAGGAAATACCAAAGTTGTTAGACAACGCGAGTTGCCGTTTAAGTATTAGCCGGTGGCGGAAGTCGTTCCGCCCGGAATAAAAGTTTCGCGACGTCGTCGGCCCGAAACGCAAACGCCGAAATATCTCGATGAAATTCTACCGTAAGAGAAGGAAGAAAAGTGGCGCGAGAGGGGGAGAGGAAAGCGAAAGTGACGGAGGAAACCGTATGGCATTGGTGTTCGGTCGCGAAAAAATCTTCGTGCGAAAACGTACTGTCGCACATCGGAGAGAAAAAAAAGTGTCTTTCTGTCCCGCTATGTAATATATTAACAAACTATTAACTTTATACGTTACTCAGATAAGTATATAATTATTTGGTCGAAGTAACTAGATATACGATTGATTCAACGAAGTTCTTTCAAAACTGCTGCACCGTTGACGCAAATACTAAAGTAATTAAAGCAACAGCATGGCGTATTGGCATCAATAATAATATTGCCGCCGAATCAAGAACATTTATTTCAATCGCGCTGACGCTGTTGAATCAATTATTTATTCTCCTCCGTGCGTGCACGCGTACGTGTGGATCGCGTTTCGATCAATGTGCTGTGAAAATTCGGGAAAATAGGTTTACGGATCAATTAAAGGTCAATGAAATGCTGTCTTAGTAAACAAACGGCGGGACGATATCGGCCTTCTTCTTCGCGCTTTTTCCGCTATCTCCCCCCACCGACTTAGCCCGCGGTCCCTCACGATCGAGCCCTGAGAAACAACTCTCGGTGCGCAAATTAATGCGAGCCGTGCTCATTTCCAAACAACAGCCGGGCACAATTAGGGGAACCGGCCTGTGTGTGGTAATACCGTGGCAAGAGTGTTCCAGTCTAATCCTTCTTTCGGTCAGTTATAGCCCGATACTGATGGATGTGCCCGCGGCTACGTCACGAGGGGAGATGGATCGTTCTTGGCGCGATAGAAATGCCGGGGGATCGATACATCCCGGCGATTCTTGTATTGGCCCGGGAGGAATAAGTAGCTCGTTGACCTCTCGAGCACGTTCGGAAATTAGAACCGACCGTCCTCTCTCATATCGCGATTTATCCGCGATGTTAACGGTGCATCGCTTAAAACAATCGAGAGAGAGAGAGAGAGACGGCTTTTCCAAATGTCCGCGTGTCGGCGAGTATCTCGGACATTCCTCCATGGTAGGAATTACATATTTAATGTACAAATACATTATTAAAGGGGATCCCCATATTGACTGGTTCTTATTTAATAATTATTACTTCCCCTTAAGCTTTGCAAAAAAATTATTCGGGACTCTTCAGTTTCACGTTGGATTTTTTACAGGTGGATTTTTAACAAAGAATGGCAATTAAGAGAGATTATATATTTTGAATATTTACTTTCCTGTTTGAAGCGTTATAAAATTATTCGGCTCGTTCGTTGCGGTCTTCGAATTGACCGATTGAAAAATTGAAGTGACAATTATATTAGAATTAAGTCTATATTATATAAGTGCTGACTTTTGGTGCTAATTTTTTGGTGCTGCATTTCTGATTTCAGTGTTCGAGCAGTTTAGCAGGAACACACGTTTGAAAATGGAGGTGCCAGCATACGCCGAATATAACACAATTAATTACAATATAATATAGAATATAATATAATACAATATAATACAATATATTATACATAATATAATATAAATTTAATGTTAACGTAACATAATATTAATCAAGGGAAACCTTTTTGTAATCCCTGATGTAACTCGTTGTGTTAATTCTGATGAACACTTTACTCTGATGAGCACAGAGTCTTTTTGATTGAATCGTACCTTTTAAACTAAGGTAGATATTAAGGTAAACATTTGAATTTTGCTTGTTGCTCTTAAAAAGTCATCTAAAGAGCACCAAATCGCAATGTAAGAGAGAGACCAAGGCTAGAAAACACACGGATTAATTGTCACGTTCGTGATTTCGTTCCTGATTCACGCACAATGTTAAAACAAAAACTATATATTTTGTTTCTTTTATATAGAATATTCCAAAATAACTTCATGTAGAGTGCACCGGGGAATATTTGGTACTAAACAAAGCAACTTTTTGTTTACCAAAATTCCGTTCAAATGACAGTTTTTGAATGAGGGCTGTTCAAAGTTGTCGAATTAGCATACTAGATTACGCGTGAGGTAGGAACGAAATATCACTTAAATCGTGTAGGCTGTTTTTTTTTCATACTAAAGATTTCTATCTACTAAAGATTACTATCATACTAAAGATTTTATTACGCAGCTAATCGTAATGTTTGAATTTATCACTATTTTGAATCAAATTTATTTGTACAAATAATTCATACAAATAATATTAGCTTTTCAGGATCATAAATATTTTTGAAACGTTGGAACGACACTTCGTATAAAAAATTGTTTTATCGTCGTTTAAGCATATTACGTTTAAGCATATTAAGCTTATTTGCAGTCGTGCTTTCAGTGGCATTGGCAAAAAATTCTTTCATGTCAAATATGTTTAATTCAAAATAACGGTAAATTCAAATAGTATTTGTTTGATATAAAAGAATTTCTTACCGATGTCACTGAAAGAACGACTACGAATAATAAAGTAATATGCTTAAACGACACACAAATAATTTTTATACGATGTGTTGTTATAACCGTTTAAAAATATTTGTGGCCCGGAAAAAGGCCAATGGAACATCGTTTATATAAATTATTTATATAAATAAATTTTATTCAAAATAACGATAAATTCAGATGTACACAGTTGCGTAATAAAATATCTTTAGTGAGAAAAATGCAGCCTACATAAATTATGACATAAATGTGATATTTCGTGATTTCATTCCTGATTCACGCACAACCTAGTAAGCTAATTCAACAACGTTATACAGCTCTTATTTAAAGACCATTATTTAAACGAATTTTTGGTAAATAAAAAATAGCTTTATTTAGTATCAAGAATCTTCTAATTCACCCCGCATGCAGTTATTTTAAGACATCTCGTATATGAAAGACGTACGATAAGCGATCCTGATTATGAGATCAGTTGTCCAATTTGCTTAAAGCTAAATAATGCTGCGTTCACTCGGAGTTTTCTGTTTAAAGGATTCATGTCGAAAAGTGTCACGTGTTTTCTTTAATTAGAAAGTATGACGATAAATCACGGTCTTCCCTACAAACTTTCTGGTTTATATTGTTTTTTTTTTTCAAGTAATAGAGTGCTTGATTCGCTACATCCTCATTTACAAACGCGAATTCCCGTGAGACCGCTCGAAACCGAACCAAGCCGAAATCGAGGACGCAGTCCTAAATTGGCCCTCAATTCTGTCGCACCTCCCGTTTAATATTTTCGCGTCGGAGCGCCAGCTTAACAGACATTAATTGTCTCGAATTTCGTTGATTTCGCACGTTCAATCTGTGCGTAGATTCCGCAGAACCGAGATCACGCTAATATTTGTAGATTCGGAGGTACCTCGGTCGCGCAATAAAAGCACGAGTTTAGCTCCGGCGATGGGAAGCTTTTATTCGCGCCGGGCGTGTACCCGGTCGGTTCGAGTCGTTCACAGCGCGGGGTCGGGGTTCGACATTTTCCGGCAGCCGGGGAAAAATCTGGCCTTATGGAGAGGAAGCGCGTGCATTCGCGCGAGCTTTCGCATTCCGCTGCGAATCTTCGGCAGCCGCAGCACTGCGCGCTCGTCCCGTCGTTAGCTTCGCTACCGAACGAGCCCGCCTGCCCCGCTCCCCCCGTAGCTCGAACCGGCGTTTCGGAAGGAACGAGCTAATATCCAACACAAGCGGCTTTTATTTTTCTCTATCAGCTCGACGAAACAGCATTAACGCTTCCTTGTACGCCTCGGCTTCTCGGGCTCGCCCGCGAAACACCGGCCGGCCGAGCGCAGATTCTCGGAGCGCACCGTCTATGCGAATTAAGAGAAAAGGAAACGGGTACGAACGGGCTGTGGAGTAACAATGGGGAAAGTCGTTGCGAGATAAAGGGCGAGAGAAAGAGAGAAAGAGCGGGTTGTCTTCTTCGTGATATTTTCACGACGCAACGCACGGGAAAATGCGCGAACGATGCGCGCACAAAAACGACGCACGAATATACACGTATACACGTATACACTGTATACACGTAAATAGGTTAAAACGGACGAGTGAGAGAGAGGGGGGGGGGGGGAAGAAAGACACAAAGAGAAACTGTTCTGCTGTTCGCTCACGAGCGTCCGATGTGAGTTACGGCGTCGCGTAAACGAAATTGAACTTTCGCGAAGTTCCTTTCGGCGTTACTATGCTGCAGGGAGAGACGTATAACTTAGAGATATCACCGTTTTGAATATCTTCGGAACACGAGAGAAAAATTCATCTGACCGAAATTGGACCGATGCCAATGGTCATCAGCTCGAACACCCTCTGTAAATGTTTTTCATCTTCATCTAGTCGTGAGTGAGACATCTTTATTTTTCGCGGATATTCAAGCAGGGAGGTAATACTCGTTTTTCCTCACCCTGTATATACATAAACTATATGTCTGAGTCGAAATCTCGGGCCAATGTTGAGCTTTTAATTCTACAACAAAGTAGGAGCTAAGACGGTAAAATAGACTTTAACATCGATTTTAATGTAATTTATTCTTACTTCGACCTTGATGGCGTCATGAATGTACAGTAGTTGATGCTCTCAGCGTTCAGTTTTGACGAATAGCAAATATACACACAACATCCAACATCCAACGACTATCACTAGCCGACCTTTCATCAATATCTAACAGCCCATCATTGACCAACCTTCTTCCTGGTTGTGTACCTTCGGAGCTTCTTCTATAAAGTCTCGATTTCTTTCGCGAAGCACTTTTCAACTCGGACGCGCACCCATGTATGATTCTCTCTCCCTGTCTCTCCTGTGCAATCGGAGCGAACACGGTCGCTTCTTGCGACGGCCGTCGATTGTCTTAGGCACGCCACAATAGTTTTCAATGTCGCCTGTATGAATATCGGCGGTCAATGGATGCATTCAGCGGGGGCTACAATCGCGAGTAGTACTTGAGCGGCAATGGGGAGCCCGCTTCGCTGAATATCTCAGAGTACAGAGTACCAATCGCATTCAATCGCTACTCAACTGTGTTGTCTCCGCTGAATGTACCCGGTGTGTAAACATGAAATGAGATTCGGCTCGCGGATACATCGTGGGAATATTGACCGGCGACTTTAATTCGCAGCATCGAGCGCGACCGAACACGCTCAGAGGAAGAATTAGCCGTAAGAACTACGAGAGGTACTCGATAAGTCAGTGTTAATAATTTCGACTGATAAAACTGTATCTCGCAGAAAGTGCATTTTATCTTTAAAGTCCAGCTTTTATCAACAATGGCAACTAAGTTCCAGCTAACGACAGATTTAGTTGATATTACCGAGTCGTTTCTTCGCGCGCATACTCGCGCAACCGGCGGATTAAAGGCCGCGATACTCCCTCCGGCCAGTTTCACGACGCCTCCCATAAACCGACAGGAACTTTTGTTCCCGGTAATTTCTCAAAAGACGTACATTTTCCCATCGGAATGGGTCGCAAAACTCATCGAGGGAGAGCGCCGCGGCCCTCATTCGATCGCTGGAGCCGCGCCTTCGCATTTCGAAATTTTCTCCCACGAGGAAACGCTCGTTCCACGCGATTATCGAGAGACCGATGATTTTTCCGGCGCGGTTCACGTTAATCCGCTCGCGCATTTATCCCCCCCCCCTTTTTTTTATTTTACTTCCTCAACGCGCGGATACTCGACGCGGATTCCGCCGATTTGCAACGCAGGGACCGCCGGATAATTGACTACTCGCTGTAACGTCAAGTACATTAATTAAACGATATGATATTTCATACAGCGAACGATTAAACGCGATATCCCGGCATCGCCCGCAAATACGCGCATTCGCATCGGCGCCGGACGGAATAAAATCCGCTCTCGGTCGCGCGAAATTTTCGAGTGAAATCCCGACGCGAGAGCACGTCGATGTCGGGGAAGAAGCGCGACGTAAATAAAGAGTCCCTCCGCGCGCGGGGGAGGAAGCTCCGTCGTCGTCCTCGTCGTCTCCTGCAACCCGGATCGACGACCGGTGTCTGCCCTCGCGACACAGCCGGGAACTAATATCCGCGCGAAGGAGCCTTTATTTTTCTTTATTAGCCCGTTCGCCGACGCAACAATGCCATGCTGCGCGCCGCGGCCGAGCGTCGCCGGTGTCAATGGTCTGGCTTTTCGCAAGCTCGCAAGTCGGGCTTGCGACCCCGTATCTGCGGATTCCCGCAGAATATCGTCTACGCGAACAAAGGAAAACAGGAGATAGCGGGCTCGGTATAGGAAGGGGAAAAAGGAGAAAGAGAGAGAGAGAGAGAGATGGGTGGGAGGAGACGCGTCGCCTCGAGCGTCTCTTCCTGCTAGTCTCTTACGTCTCCTTACTTTCTCCTACTTCCACCCTCTCTCTCTCTCTCTCGGCAGCCCCCTCGGCTAGCCTGGAGCTTCTCTAAATAGCCATGTGACGCTACCAGCCACCGTATTATATTTCATATACGCACGCCGAGCGAGGGTGAGTTTTCTCGAGTTTCCCCGAATTTGCCCAAAATTTCCTGAATTTTGCCGAGTCACTGGTCGCGTACGACACATACACACACGTGCGTATGCACACACAGGCGATCGAGCGGGTCGAGAAACATTTCGGTAACCGGAGTTCTCGGCCCCGATGAGTGCACAAACGAGCGCACATCCGCGCTCCACGTGTAGCGCGCGCGCGGCATCTGGAAATTCAAGGGACGTTCGATTATTGATGCACCGCATTCAATTTATTCGAGACTATTACGCGAGCCGTGCCGCCTATTTACTCAGTGAAATATTAACTTACCTGCCGCGCGAGGTTACTAATTGCATTAATAATATATTCTTCAATTACGTTGAAACAACAATCACGCGCATAATATTTGCATATGTTAATTGAGTCCGCCTCTATTAATAATCTAATATTTATTCGTAGTACACACGGACGCAAGTTTTTTTTTTTTTCAAGCGAGGACGAAACGTCTGTGAATTTAGCAATAATAATACCGCGCGACATTTAATTCTCTTCGTGGTAAACGTGTAACGAGAGAGAGAAGGAGAGCGAGTATGTTTAACGATTCTAGACATCTGTAGGTTAATCGAGTGAAAATCGGCACAATACACCGGTGCGATTGTGCTATTTATTGCGATTTCTAAGAAGAATAACAGCACGGTCGTACTCAAACAGTCGAACGAAACGCGAGCAGAAGGGACGCACACGGATAGATTTTATTCCGATGCGATTTTTTTCGGTCGAAAAATAACTCCCTCTCGAAAAAATCATTTCACGTCGCATAAAATCGACGTTTATTTTACACGAAATGTCATTCATGCGAAAAATGTTTAAATGTCACCATGTTAAACCGATATACGGGAGATATAACACGGCGCGAGAAACGATATTATTCCAAATTATATTTCCATCCCCAAACATTTCTGGATTTTGCTGAATAAATTTATGTAATTAGTTCTTCCTCATTTGGGGAGGGGGGAAGTGAAAGGAGAAAAAATGTGGAATAGCTAACTGAAGTTTCTGCAATAAAACGTATTCATTTTGCCGGGCATTATCTGAAAAATAGTTAATGCAAAGCCAACATTTCATGCGCGAGCGAGAGACGACGTGATATTACTTCACATAAAAGCCTATTTAGACGGAACAATTGTTAACGCGATATTGTTGCGATATCGGATATCGCTTCAAGGTATCATCTTTCACGCGAGCGTTGCTGTCACTTACACGATATCGCGAGAGCGAATTAACGTAATCAGTCGCAAGCGCGGTTGCATTTTAATTTATAAAGTAACCACGACGGGGGTTGGAACAATGTCAAATTATTATCGCGCGAGTGTGCGAAAGTACATCGAGCAGACCGAACGATAAAACTCGATACGTTTATTTCTGAGTCGCGGGACGATGATTTGACGCGCTTTCGAATTACTTTACGCCCGACTCTCGCGTAAAATCGCTCGCGCTGAAATTACACGGAAAAAACAAATTTTGCTGGAACAGCAAATGTTTCTCAATACAGTGACAGCAAAGAAAAAAAATTTGCTTCGACAGCAGGAAGATTTGTTAAGAGTATTGATCGTCCGTATAACCAGCAAATGGCAATTAACACTCTTAACAAATCTTTCTGCTGTCCAAACAAATTTTTCCCTGCCTAAACAAATTTCTTTTCTGCACTCACATATATTGACAAACGCTTGCTGTTCTATCAAAATTTCTTTTCTCTGTGCACACCGTCTAGTTTAAATTCGTATCAGCGTGTACGCGTAGCCGCGAACTTTTATCGATCTCGAAAACAGACTCGTTAAGAATACACAAGCGAACGGCGTACACGCGTGTGAGAAGCGAACGAATCGTTTCCTCGTTTGAATTCGCGAGATCCGACCAAGTTCGTTCAAGAGAGAGACCACCCCTCTTCTCTCCTTTTACTTCTACAGTTCGCGCGCACCGAGACACTCATTTAAACGCTCATTTCTGCCCTCACCCGATCCACCCGCCGTTAAGATGAGTCAGTTAATATCCGCGATGCATTATCCCGAGGTTCCATAATCCGGCCGGACGATATTAAGCGTTCGATTACATCGTTACATTCGCCGCCCTCGCAATTGCAAACAAATAATTCGATCATGTCGATATGTACATACACGACCACTTGTGTGTGCCCCGGGCCCTTCGAGTGCACAGTGCTCACCACGTCCATCGTGACTCGTAATCGAATAAAGTGCAACTGTTTACGGGCAATTCTCGTACAACGTTTAACCGGTAATTCGAGCTAATACCGCTTTAACAAATAATACAATGCCAGCAAGCGTGAGCAGGGAAAGAGATGGAAACAGAGACAGATGGGTAGAAAGGGAGAAAGAGGGAGAGAGAGAAGTAGAGAGGGAATATATAGAGATGTGTGTGTGTGCGCGCAAGGGAGAGAGAGAATGAGAAAGACAGCGAGACACAGGGAACGAGAGAGCGGGAGAACCATGGATGAGAGAGCGAGTTTAATTTGCAGATAATTACCCCGCTGGCTACTGAGCTCCGTTTCGGAGAGAGCGAATTGCAGCGAGTCCGCGGCGCATCAACGAAAAATTATATCGGCGGCTGTAGCCTCGCGTGCCTTTGTCCGAGATCGATGTGTACCCAAGAGCGAGGAGATTCGCTTTGTTTCCTTGCCGAGTGAAATTACATTTGACGCGAAACATTTCAGGCGAAAAAGCAAGAAAAGGGAGAGAGAGAGGGGGGGGGGGGGGAAAAAAATTCTTTATGTCCCGTCCGCGCGAATTTATCGCGAAATTTCCGCCGCTTTGCGCGAAGTATATATTGAAATTACGCGCGCATTCGTCACGGGATGAATAATTTTGCACTTTGGTGTCTGTACGATCGGCGATTCTCGGTGGGATTTCATTAACGATCGGAAAGGAAAGAGTAGAAGGGATATCGCGCACAATATACGCGCTTCGAGCGCGCATTAATTTCAACGGCGCCACGCTGTAATGATCTGACGTCACGATTCGGATCGCTATCGTTGCATCATACCAGCATCGAAAATTTGCATTGCGTGACAAACGGCCACGGTGAGATTTCCGCGATAGAATACGTCGTAAAAAGTGAATTATGGCTCGCGTATGGCCGGTGTAATTGCAGAACATCGTAACGCGCGTCGGCCCGGGTTGACGCGGGAATCGCGTCGTCGTCTCGCCGAACATTTAATTTTATAAGCGGTCCGTTACGATATCGAACGTCCGTAATCGTTCGCTCGGGTGTGATTTCATTGTGGACTCTACTTAACGTACTGGCACTATATTTTCCGCGTCGTTTAAAGCAATTAAGAATCGGCTTCTCCTAACGGCCGCATCGCTCAGCGAATATTCGGGCGCGCGAAAATATTCCTCACCCCACGAAATGGGGGAGCCATCAGGTCGTCCTACGATTTCGATGAGCTGTTGACACGCAGCAGTTTAGATCCAGATAAAAGACACGTATTTTCGCACGAACGCCTGTATACGCAGATTTCGAGAGTTCCAAACATACCTTTGAAAAAACCAATTTTTATGTTTCCGAATGAATAACGTCGACGAACGGTGGAAGAGAGAAAGAGATATTTTTAAACAAAGATCGCGCGGTTCCAAACGCATTTTTCAATGATGGAGTTTAAAAACGTTTGAACAATATTTTTCGATACACACTCCCGGAATTTGCAATTTCTTTTCCAGAATAATGAAATTTTTATGACCAAATGAAAGATCAGATTATCCTGAATACTCTCTTTCTCTCTCTCTCTCTCTCTCTTTCTCTCACCTTCTGCTTCTCTTTCAATCATATATAGAGTGTCTAAAAATTTTCGGTGTGTAGATAAAATGAGTTAAATTGAATAGGAAAGTCATGTATTACTGGGTAAAAAATTTTATGTTGAAACGGTTTATGAAAATTTTTGTGTTACTTGAATATGGGGAATATTTTAAAAAAAGTACATAAATACACACGTTAAATTATAATATATTTACCTTGTCAAAAAAACACACTTTTTAACATATTCACCTTGATGAAGTAACATGAAAATTCGGTGGTCCGTTTGTAACACAAAATTGTTTATTATGCATTTTGCAAAATTCGTAGAGTTAGCTGAGGAATTAGCTAATCAATCTGAACAAATGAACGCGTGGAAAACGGTAGGCCGGACTCCGTAGGCATGTACAAAGAAAGATGGCTTCCAGTTTATAAAAAAATGGCTTTCTTCGTATATGTCTTGAAGAATCAGACCTGCTGCTATCCATATGTTCATTCGCTCAGATTGACTAATTAATTCCTCGTTAACTGCTGCAGTTTTGCAAACTGGGTGCATGACTTTCCTGATCAATTTAACCCGTTCCACCTGCACACCACAGACGTGCGGAAAATTCTCGCGGACACCGCATATGATAAAGACTCACACCGCAAAACGATTGTCCCCGATCTTTAATATCTCATTCTCTTCGCGCGAAAATCGAATTTTTCAAAGGGACATTACAAATAAACGTACAAACCTATCGAACGCTAATAAGAGAAAACGAGCAGAATCCGTGGGAAACATTTGTTTTTAATATCGTAGTGGATCCCTTGTTAGTATCGATCTTAATCTACGGTGAGCGTATTTATGTCTCAGCTGTTCGCTCTTACATTCGCCCGAAATGATGAAACCATTCGGCGGAGCTATTCGTGTTTTGTGATCCAACGGTAATCGTTTCGTGCGGTGTAATACCTCATCGCGCACTGATCCAACGTATACACGGACAGGGCGAGCGGCTCGGTGGTGGCGGCCGAGCGTGAGTCGCGCTCCACCACAGCCGATATCATACTCCGACGTACAGGGTGTACAGATTGAAATCCGCCCATCGATCGAGACGGCGAATTCCATGATATTCCACGGCGGGTCCACGGTGGCACGTACGGAAAGACAGGGACGGCGCTGTGAGCAGAAATACCGGAGTGCCATGGGAATCCTGCATTTTTTCTCGTCCGATATAGGACATGGCGAGAGAGACAAGAAGAGAGCAAAAGAGAAAGGCGGACTGATAGATAGATAGATAGAGAGAGAGAGAGAGAGAGACACGGTCGGATATTCAATTAATCTTCACCGGAAATCGATTTAAGCGACACGCTGTGCCCGCGCTTATATTCCCCTCCAAGTATATTTTTCTCTCGGTGTAATACCGCGATCGCGAGCGAGCGGGCGGACGGACGGACGTACGATGCCTGGGATCGCTGTAACGTCCAATTAATTCCGCGGACATCCGTGCAGATATAAAGGGAATCGAGGGCGCGCGTGTCTTCCAGCCGACGTGCCGAGCGGCGCGAGAGGAACACGCGTCGCGAAGGATGTAAAACACGTATTCGCGTGCCCGTAATACCCGGACGACGACTATCCGTCGTCCCGGTGGGCAACCTCCATCGGAGGTTCACTGCGAGAGAGAGAGAGAGAGAGAAAGAGGGCGCTGAATATGTCTCGTGCAAAAAAGTTCGGTCGATGCTGAAGCTCGAAATTCGCGGCGAGATTCGACGACGAACGACGACGACGATGGCGCGC
The DNA here is from genome assembly GCF_001313825.1 of Dinoponera quadriceps. Taxonomy (NCBI): domain Eukaryota; kingdom Metazoa; phylum Arthropoda; class Insecta; order Hymenoptera; family Formicidae; genus Dinoponera; species Dinoponera quadriceps. Next base: position 1,280,987 of record NW_014554796.1, read on the forward strand.
GATGGTATTAGACGGCGCAACTAGGGGCCGATAAAACACGACGAGCTGGACGACGCCGAGGGAAACGTCGCCGTGTTATTTTTCGACCGCTAACGATACGAGCGAGAGCGGTATTTTTCATTACCGGTCTCCGATAGCGCGTGCGGTTTTGTTGCTCCGCCGACCATCGATCGGACGATCTCGCCTAACTAACGCCCGTGGTGCCTTCCGTCCGCGACGTGTTCGCTCGCATTTACGCACACGCACATATATACATACTTATATATATATATGCACGTTTTACACACACACACACACACACACATATATATATATATATATTTATGTTCGCACGTGCTCGCGCGCACAAAAAAGTAAAATATGATCGCACTGGAAACGCACGGGAATGAATGCGTTAACTGATAATCGATAGCCCCGATTATTTTCCGTACGAGGAATACTAATACTAAATATCTTACTAAATATCAACTATAATAGGGAGCCGCGAGTATCGAGCGAGCTGTGCACGCTCGCTCGCTCGTTCGTTTTAATGAGATAACTTTGAGAAATAAAAGCGTGCGGTTTAATTCCGCGGGTATCGAAGATTGATTATGAGGCGGATAACGATCGTGCGCTGTGTGCCGCAGCTTCTTTGCCTTTGTTGAAGTCGGGATAGCTTCATTTAATTTTATTAACCCTTAATTATACCGAGCTATTAATTACACCGCGCTATCCTCGGCGAGGCCGTAACAGGCGCGTGATTATTTGCGGAATTGAGATTTACATTCTTGCCTGTCCAGCTGCGAGCCGCTTCGTCGGAGGTTCAAGGATAAGGCGAGTGTCCCAATTAGCGAGTGTTCCAATCTGCGACAATCGCATTTCTTCTTCTTAATAAGTCGGATAATACAGCCCTTATTTATCCTAGGAAATGTCTTTTTATTGTAAACTTTAGATACTATATTAGAACTTGTTATAACAACCCGTCGAAATTTAGCAAAGAATCTGACACAATTATAACCCCGAATTCAAGCTTTCGAACAAAATACATCCTCGTATTTAACTTAATAAGTGTATCATTAATTTACTAATTTACTCTCACAATTACTTCGTCGCTAATTGGGATGCACCTTACGGGACGCTTGCGTCAAGGTGATGATCGGAGGAGTTTCGCTATAACCGGCGGCGACGACGAATCGGACGTCGTTATTGATTGCAATTCGTAATGGCGATGCTCGCGTGGCTCATTCGCTGATATAAATAATCGCGGTCGTAATCCGGTGTCGCGGCGAACAACGCTAAGAACGTATAATAAAGTCCCGGCGGTTCTCGCGCGGCGGCGTCTCCTCCGTTCTGTCGCGGGGTAGAACGACTGAGGAGATTAAGATAATATCTGAATCTTACGTCTCATTCTTCCAGCTTGCTTTAATCTCGGCTTTAAACTTCCGCGGCTTCCTGTTAAAACACTCGATTCCCGAGCCTTAAGCTCCTCTTAATCCATAAAAGAACATTACTCGTCGATTAATTGCATTAAATGCTTGATACTTTTCTCCGAAAGTACGTTAAATACTTGGGCACTTAGGCGGGGGCTAATTCGTTCCAACAGGACTTTAAAAAACCACCACCCTCCGTGTGCGACGCGCCTCCCCGCCCCGAGATCGTCGTCGAGCGACTTCTTTCCCGTTATCGATTAATTAATAAATCACCGCTTAACGAGCGCGCGCTTATAATTCTTTCCCGCTATTTTTTCCTTCCCCTCCGGATCTCGGGCTATCATCCGTCGATGATAAGGAGAAACCGGTTTTGCGGATTTCAACGGGGATTCCATGCGCGTAATGTAGCACGGCAATGGCTGGAAATGAAATTAACGCATTGTTTCAGTCACGATCGTCCCGATTTAATCACTAAAACACCGAGCGCGTTCCGCGCGGCCGCTATTGTGCGCGCGTCGCGCGCGTATACATATAACAAAAATTATTATATGTCCGATTTATTCGATATCGGCGAAATCCATAATATAACAGATAATTCCGCCTCGTCCGACCGGTGTAACGGTTTAAATGTATTACTGTCGTTCGCTGAATATCGAGTGAAAAGAAAACATTGAAACATTTTCCGCGTACGCGTAATAACGCGATACCGCCGGCCGCTGTACAACCGTCTGGGAGGGAGAGAGAGAGACGGATAAACGGACTAAAGCTGTCTTGCCGACGGCAAATAAGAAACAAAGAAAATAACGATCGCCGGCGAGTGTCGACAATTTCAATTTTTCGATCGCGCGAGGCGCGACGCGAGGAGAGAGAGAAAAAGAGAGAGCGGAGAGACCGTTACGCGGTAATCCAGAAAACAAACTGGATCCTTTCGAACGATTAATTTAGCGGGCCATTATCGCAGATCGATCGCAATTTGAATAATCTTGATCTACATATTCCCCCCTCCACTTAATTACCCCGGAAGCGCGCCGCTTTAATCTCTGCGGACCACCGCGCGCCGCGAGGAAGAGCGCGCGCGCGTCGTCATCCGCGGGATATTTTGGCGCGGCCGAAAGTTTCCTGCCAGTGTGCGCCGCGCGATTTGTCAACCGGAATTCCCGCGCACGCGTCCTTTTGTGCGCGCCTTTTGTCCCGCTTGTTCATTGTGCTCCGTTTCGCGTCCGACACTTTGTACTTCGTATCGCACAGCGCGCTACACGATGCGCGAGACAAATCAGAACGGCGCTAATGCGCGTTCGAAGGCGCTCCTCGGGCGAATCTCTGCGTCGCGGAGTCACGCGTGCGTTCTTCCTCCCTCTCTCTCTCTCTCTCTCTCTCTCTCTCTCTCTCTCGTTCTGTGTTTTCGCGGATAAAAATCGGCAGGAGGAAAGATTGTCAGAAATGCAGGATACGGTAGCGTAGGCGAGTGCACGACGCTCTCTCTCGTACATACTCTCTCTCTCTCTCTCTCGTGCACGCAGCCCCGAGATAATGGCCCCGGCGATGATTTATTACCAACGTGGCCATTGTAATGCTCCGAATTACCGTTAACTCGTACAACCATCTGCCGGCGAACATTCTCCCATATAACTCGTACAACGTACGTACTGCTCGGCGGGTATATATTTGCTAATAAAAATAAATCACGAGCGCGCGCGGCCAAACTAATTCGCTACAATCTCATTCTTTTTTTTTTTATTCTCTTGTCTTTGGAACTAATACAATAGCACCGGGATAATCGAAACTCGCGCGATATGAAACGCACTTTCGATGATTTCTCTCCCCCTCCCTCTCTTTCTCTCTCTCTCTCTCTCTCTCTCTGTGTAATTCGCGAGTTAATTCGAGAAGTGCAGAGAGAGAAAGATTCGCAGCGAGCATTCGAAGGCGATTTGTCCGCATGAATTTATAAACGTAATTTCGGTTTTTCAGATGTCCCCTCGTACAAATAGAATTCCATTATCCGAATTCTGTCGCGAATAATATACCGTCGGAGGCGGGGCTTAACGATCCGGACGACGAATTAAATGTTGAAGCTATTCGCATGCTGAAAAAAAAGAAGAAGAAAGAAAAAAAACACGTATCGACGAGCGTCCCCCGTCCTTCTTTCATCCTCCGCCGTCCATTCCCACGCGACCTTCTTCACCCTCCTTCACCCTCTCCGAGCACTCGATTTCACCCTTGGCCCTCGCATTACAGATTCTGCAGTCAACGGGTTAACAATGCCGCGCTCTGACAAGCGCGATACATCGTTGCAGAGATAAGGTTGACCGGCGGAGAGTGATTTATCATCGCCGCCGTCGCCCCCCCCCCTCTCTTGTAATAAATCGATTGGCTATTGACGAGAGTAATCGTAAGCACTTCGCGGCCGTCACCGCGGCCGATGGCAACAAAGGACAAGAGATACATCGTTTCGCGGGGAAAATCGCGGATTGACCGGCGGACCTCATCGGGTCGCGATCCGCAAGGAAATTATCGCCCGACTGGTAACAGTTAATTTGCCGAAATGGCGGTGTCGATCTATCGATCGATCGCGGCACGATATCGGCACAATGAAGTAACGGAATGGAGAAACTTCCTTTATATACCGCGAGCGCGCCTGTGTGCCTCTACCAACGGTGAAATTGGAGTATTATGGAGCCCCGGCCTAGTGCATAATTATTCCTGCACGGCACGTCATGACGCAGCAATTGAATAGCAATCGAATTGCAGGGGATTACATGACCTGTGTATTAAACGTATCGGCAAAATAGAGAGGGAGAGATAAAGGGAGCGGTAACTTCGCCGGCATTCGACATTTATTCGTGTCGAAACACAAGCGCGCAAGTAGCGCTTCAACGCGCCCTTTGCAATCTCCATGCACCAGGGACGTTTTAACATACGTGTCGTTGATCATTCTTACGAACGCACCGAGAGATTCGCTCGATACGTTAGTCTGATGCGCGAACGGACGAACGAGCGATTGGTCCGCGCGAAATCGAAGGTGGAATTCCGCGGCGATTAAAGGGAAAAACTCGATACCGTGAAGCGTGCACAGCGTTATCGGGTGTAGCTCGCGCGGGCGCGCCGTTAATCAAAGAATTAATCAATCGTGTCAGGAATTGATCAATGTCGGACGCGGGTGTATCCTCGTTGCAGACAGGAGGGCTCGTCTGATCGATGCGAACTAATTTGCCGTGTCTCCCGACGTGACAGACCCCAGAGTCTATCTCCAGTCTATATCCAAGTAATACTAGGATTAAGGATGAGCAACTTCGGGACGGCGCACACAGGCAAGAGATAGAAAGAGATAGAGAGAGGGGAGAAGAAGAAGGTACTTCCTTCCGTCTCGCCTCGCCCTTACGTTTGTCACGTCGCGCGAATTCAAGAAAATATATGTGGTTGACGCGAGGAATGGGAAAATTGGCGATTGCCCGCTTCTATCGGGCCTCTATATTTCAGCGCCGCCGATCAAGAGTACGGAAGGCGTCGAGTACGGCGTAAACGGTGTCACGGGACTCATCACGTCGCTCGTAAAAATCAAATAAAATTATTCACCCTCGCGCGTGCTCGCGCGTCCCGCCGTGCCCGTACTCGAATATTTGATCGATACTGTATAAGCCAACGGTATGTTTATTCCCGTGACGTTATAAGAGATTAGACGTCGCGTAGTGCCGTAGTTTCACGGTGATATGATAGAGGAGAGTCGGAGAAAGAGGGAGGGAGAAGCGATACGAGATGAGACCCGCGGCGTATAAATGCACAATGCCCTAGAATATGTATATAATGAATTAAATAATTAAAGAATCACTCGTTCGTGTACTTTTGCCTAGCTGAAATGTTTAAAAGTGAAAGAGGAACGTAGATATTTCTATCATACTACCTGTTTGAATCTTTAGTAAAGCATGTGTAAAAATATATACGACGCGTCGAACAATCATTTATTCGAATGCTTTTATCGCATAGCTGAAATTTTAAAACGCTAGAGAGGTGGGTAGAAATATTTTATTTCTATCACAATATTCGTTTGAATCTTTAATTAAGCTTGAACAGAAATATACGCGATATATCAAGCAATAAAGGAGGTTAAGAGGCGAAATGAGTTTGACAAGAATTCGATGAAGCTTGCATTACGTATAACTGAACCATTATCTAATTCATACAAATAAAAAGAAATTGACTGTTCAAGAGCTGAGATATAGATAGATATAGATATATGGAGTTGAGATATCTGCAACCGAAGTAAAGCACATTACAAATATTTTTTATGCATCTTTCTTGAGATTAATGTGCTTCTGTCAATTTATATTTTTAATTACTTTTAAATTAGAAATAAGATTGTGACGAGACACTACTATGATATTAAAGACTAATATGCAGACATAATACGCAAATTTCAGAATTATTGATCATTTTGTCTTGAAAAAAGAGCGATGTCAAATTTATAATTTATAGTTATAATACTCGAGACACACATATACATATGCACATACTTAAACATTCATGTGCCTCTTTCTATTATTCCTATTCTGCGCATTTCTATCAGATCAAATGAAATACAAATAAACATAGTATTAATAAGAAGAATAAAAAAATAACATTTTCATATTTGTAATATAGTATATACACGTATATATATACATATATGTTTACCTCAACTTTGTTTCAAATTAATATTTATTATTTAGATAGTGAAATAAAAGTATAGGAAGGTAATTTTGCTTGGCAAATATTAAATATCCGAGCGGCTCCTTTGACGTGCCACTGAAAATACGACACTGAGAGCCTTACAGCCTCCTTAAACAGAATCGCTCGCTCGAGTACTGTTTCTTGTCGCCTGAAATTTTTTTATAGCGGGAAAAACAAATATGCACAGTGCATCGAGCAGTTAAAGAATCACTCGTTCCCTTGGAACTCCATGTCGCCTGGTTGAAAATTTAAAAAGCAAGAGACGGGTGAAGATATTTTTACCGCTGTATCTGTTCGAGTATTCCAGTAAACACTTATATTTTATCTAAGCTATTCTGTTCATCGGTGCGAGCTGTTCGGGACTACTTGGCGGAATTATGTATTCGCCCGAAAGTGGAACGAGAGAAAGAGAGAGAGGTTCGATTGTCTCGTCCAGCAAGTAGCTATATTCGGCGTGCGAAAGACAACTGTCTCGCGCGAACGAACAGGAATAGATGAACGCGCACGAACGCGGCGCGTGTAAGGAACGCGAGGAGGGTCGCCGAGGTATCTGGGCATCTGTCAAATTACCGGTCTTCCGCGTCGCGACACTACGTCGTTCGTTATCGCGCGTTACACGATGCGTTACCGGCGTGCGAGGATAATTGATCAAGGTATTTATTGGCACCGAGCGAGACGCGCCGTGAGTGCGAGAGAGCCGTAATTCGGCCGTGCAACGTGCGTGATGTCGAGAGCCGGCTCTCTATTCACGCATGCACGACACTTCGGAGCTAGGTGGACGCTGCCGGAGAGCGAAGGGAGAGTGAAAGTGGTGTGTGTTACGATGCTGGACGGGAAGGGTTCACATACGCATACCCTCGCACACATACACACACACACACACACACGTAGACGTTACGACGAACGCTTGTGTTCACTCCTTCCTCTCACCGTTACTCTCTCTCTCTCTCACTATATGCGGCACCATTGGACACATCCGTCCGCATTCGCAGATGTATTCGCGCCCTCGCTTGGTACTGGTGTAGTCACGTGTCCGCATTGGAGATGCGCTTGTCTATCCGAGCGAGCGCGATAAACGTTGCGCGCGGGGGTGGCCGGGCGGTCGAGACAAACGGAGAATCGCGAGGGACACAAAGCACTCTCACGCACACAAAGCGGGAGAAGAGAAGCGACGGCAACCAGTCGGCAGAGAGGGGGGAGGGGGGGGACGGCTCGTGTTCATAACGCGACCCCGTATCGGTTGATCCAATTTGACTCCCTCTGACACGGTGTACACCGTGGGTACCTATCCGCGATAACGCCTAACCCCTAATACCCAACCTAACCCTTCGATGATTCAGGTCCTCCACGGTGACAAGGCAGAAACTTCTGTATGTAGGTCGATCTTACCGATCGCGGCCCCGCGTCGGACACCGCGACGCGTCGCCCGGATGAGCGCCGAGTTACGACTAGTCGGAGACTGTTCGTTGCCGACTATTGCCGTCAGACAGCGTAATTCACTGCTTTATTCGCACGCTCGCTTTTTGCTACTCATTGTGTGGTACAGTCTGCAACCCAGAAAATTTCCGATATGTCTTTATTGTCTGTCATATCCGGTGTTTATAGTTTCCGATATCCAGTACAGTTTCCTGCGCCCAGTTATTATAGTTTCGAGTGTGCGAGAAAAGATAAATTTGAGAAACCTTGGGTCTAATTTCGAAAAGCATGAACACTTGAAAATCTTAAAAAATAGTTATTTGCTAGAACATATGTAATATTTCTCGCAAAACTATCATATATTTTGGAGCAGAAGTGGTTGCTCGCTTGCATCCATGTACATTTTAATCCTACATCCCCAACAAGGTCTTAAAACTCAGTAACAAAATGTCAATTTTGGTGTTTCTCATGTAATAATAATAATAATAATATCTCTTTAAAATCATCCCTTTACACTCGAACGCGTTCCAAGAGTTTCCCGCGCGGTACGACGTCTCTCTCTACGAAAAAATCGAGGCGCATAAATATGATGAAATATCTCGTGTTAAGACGGCATTTTCCGCGACGGATATACGGAAAGATGTACATACGCACGCATGAGTGGCCGCGTTGGTGGCGCTTAGTCGAGGAAAGAGAGAGAGAGAGAGAGAGAGAGAGAGCGAGCAACACGGCGAATCGCGGCGAACGCGCACGTGTTCGCGTTCCTCGGCGGATTAGCACGCGGAGGGTGGAAAGGGGGAGTAGGATTCGGCACGGAAGTATTTGCAAGCATTGGAGTTTGCGTGCGGCGCTTCTTTCCGAAACCGTACCACCGGCCCGAGAACGAGCCGCGCGAGCAATGGAGCGGCACAGAGAGGAGCTTTTGAGGGTGTACAAATGATATCAATATGTATCCATTAAGCTCCCCCTCTCTCTCTCTCTCTCATACGCACACTCCCTCGCTCGCTCCCGTCGTAACCCCGCTCACCCGCCCTCGGCCGTCCGAACAGGCCGGTCGAAGTAATGTTTTGGGGTTGCGGTTGCCAAGCGACCGGTTACGCTTCGCCGGAAGGACGGGACGGAAGTGATCGTGATCGACCAGACAACACTTATGGCGTCCTTGTATCCATTGGCCTCGTTCCTACGTCCTCTTCTGCCTTGATCTTTTGCCCCCCCCCCCTCCTTCCTCCCTTCTCTTCGCCTCTCGGTTGGCCGATGTAAGAGTTTGCCGAGGATCATCCCCGATGAGAGAGATACTTCGTTCCTGACCTTGCTCGTAATTCCTATTCTTCCCGCCGCGCCTGACCATCGATCTTCATCCGCGAAATCCGCCGATGCTCTCTCTCTCTCTCTCTCTTCCTCTCTTCGACCGTCGATTTGTTTCAACTTAATTTTGTCACATGTGCGCGCCGAATTGACATCGCTCCTCTCTTTCTCTGTCGGCGCGATAAGACTCCGCTCGCGCTCGCAAGATTGATCGCCCTTCGACGCGGCGTTCGACTCGCGCGCGCCGACCGGCCGATGCCGGTCGTTGCCTTTGTTTTGCGAGCCTTGCAGGAACAGGAGAGGATCGGTGAGGATGTTGTTACCGGTCTCGACGTGTACAATGTTCAGAAACGTCTCTCTTTCTCTCTCTCTTTTTCACTTTCATTTCGACGAAAATATGACGCGTTTTCGAGCGATTGTCTTCTCCCCCGCTATATTCGCCCGATACTTCTGCTTTGCATCCACGCGGATTAATTTTAATTTCACACCTCTGACGGAACTTTAGAGCCCAGAAAGAAAATAACATACATCGGTGCTTTTCCTCTATGCGGCCGCTGGAAGTCCGCGCCGGCAGCCTCCGCCGCTCCAAGTACCGATGCAAATAAAACGGCAACTTTCGATATATCGAACCCAATAACGCTTCTCCGTTTATGTCCAGGACCCTAGCACGCTCTTGAGCGCTTGCCGAGGTCGCTTCGTTCGTGTCTTCGTTCACGAGCGTATCCGTCGTTCGGCGCATCTGCTTCGTGAACAAAATGAATCACGCGCGCCGAGTTTTAACATTTTCCACCGCACAGTCGGTCGGTAGTGTATTTTCGGGCATTTTTCGTTTTATTTGCTACCGAACGTTGTTGTTGCCGCTGTTTCCCGTACCGTTCGCCAGCATTTATAGCTCTAAGGCATCACAGGGAGATCGGTGCGCGCCGTTACGAATCGATACGAAACGTCATTTTCACGAACGCTGATCGCGCAATGTCGAAGAAACTCGAGGCAATTTTCGCGAGGCGTGTAAAAATGCACCGCGGTTTGTTCGATCCGTGCGCGTCAGTTCGCCCTCCCTTCCCCCTCAGCCTGATTCGCACGAAGCTGTTTCGAAACGGAAACCGGGCACGCGTAATCGTGACGTCGCGATGATAACGTTCTGACGTAACAACTGCGATAACTACTTTTGAGTAGTTAATCTCCAGACGCGAAAAGTCTCGCGATTCGCGTTTACATTAACGGGGCGTAATTGACGGCCGTAAATAGCGAACGGCTAACGAAGACGCGAGCGCGGCACTGCGGGGGGGGGGGCGACGGAAAACAAAATCCCACCGCGGAATTCNCAAACGCGATTATCTCGATGGCTCGATCGCGCTCTACGCGATCTTCAATTACGTTAATTCGAAGCGCGGCCGCTCGTGCAAAAAGGGACGCGCGCGCGACGTAAACTTCACGCTCGCCGCGGGAAGATCAAGCCTGCCCTCTCCGGCCGTGACGTTTATCATTTCCACCGTAAGATCCCGAAAAACGGGCGAACGGTAATTGCTGCGGGCAAGACAGAGCGGGATGCGGAGAGAGACGGTGAGAAAGAAGGGGGGAGGGAAGGAAAGGGAGAGCGCTCTCTCCGTCGCGGTTATGCAAAAGCGGACCGCGGGAGTTCACGGGACCGAAGACCCCCTAAGCTTTTAGCGAAATTGCTTTTACTAACTGATTACATAACGTAATAAAGGTTATTTTTACGTGGACCCGGCTCGGCGATCCGGGAACCTCGCCCGGCTATGTGTCATTGGCGGCAATTCCGCGTCCCAATAAGGAAACACGAGGTAATCGCAACGAGAGACTCGAAGTTTTGACGTTACCTTGACTCTTGTATTCTCAACCCTGATCGTACCCGCATTTCATTGACACTTTAACACCGGGGGCACTTGTGCCATCGTTTATTTCAGGTTTGCGAAAGTTTGTTAATAAAAATCTGCAGAAAATTATGAATAGATCTTGAAGTCCAGTGGAATAGAATAACGTAAGGGAATGATCGCGAATTTCTGTTCACCTGAATATTTGATTTTGTTGAAAATACAACAGGAACTGACGCATGCTCGACTATTCTCTACAGCTGTGCCGATTTGTATAGCGTTGTGTCATTTTAAGAGAGCACTTTTGCCGACTCGCGCTTATCGCATTATGCCGCCCGTCATGTTGAAACCTATATTATTAGAACTGAAACTCCACTTATTTCGCTGCCTTAACTCCCAACTGTGTTGTAGAATTGACGGTTCAGCGTAGGGCCAAAATATCGACTCAGGTATTATCAACTGAACGACAGGGAGAGGGGGTGGCGTTGGATCGGCAGTCCAAGCCGCGAGCGTACGTTGGGTACGCCGGTTTGCGTGGTCATTAGGCACACAACGAGTGCGGATCGATCGGGCCGCGCTCCGTCGTGTACACCGGCCGCAATTACTCGGCCGTTATATCAGGTAGACTGTCCTGATAGATTACTCGACAAACCGCGTGGCGGTGCCTTTCAAGATTTAATAGTGATTTATGAGCAGCCGCGCGCGCCACGGCCGCCGAGGGCTCCTCTTTCCCTTTCTCGCAATTCGCGCTCGCTTTCTACGACAGTATCCTCCTCATTATTCCCATCCTCTCCTCATCCCCCCTCCGGACGAACTCGACGACGAGACTATTAACGCGGACTATTAATGCGCGACCTAATTCGCCGACTCTAATCCCGGCCGTCGAGGGGGGAAGGCGGATCGGTGGCGACGCGCGCGAAAAAGGGACAAGTAACGAGCGAACGATCGGTCGAGTTGTTAGAAAGAAAGAGAGGGAGGGAGAGTGGAGTTACATTAGTCAAGGCGACGAGCGTTCTCGCCGAGAACATCTTTTCGCTTCAAAGTCTCGCCCGGAAGAGTTTCCTCCCCCTTCGAAGCTATCGATGCATAAATCTTCGCTTACTCTTCGTAAAAACTCGGCGGCGGAATATAAAAGCGCGCGCACGCGCAAGGCGCGAAGTTATCTCCGCGACGCGGCGGCTCTCGCAAGGGCAAATAACGACGGTAATGGTATTCCGAAGTTTACTATGCTGGCAATCATGTTAGGCAACCTAATCCAATAATAGTCGCGCCGCGAGACAAGAAATTACAAGGCGGCGGCGGCCGTCGCCGCGTCAGGAAGATTTGTGTCTAAAATCTCGGCGAGCGTTGGCAAAACAACGGCGTAATTCCGTCTACCCTCTGGACGACGACGCTGCCGGGCGCCTTCGCGGTAAGTGTAGGGAGATGTGACGCAGGGGGAGGTGGGGAGGGAATGTCGAGAATAAGAGTAGGTGAAGTGACGCGAGTGAATCACGACGTCGCGTTACCCGTCCCGTCTCGCAAAAATCCACTCGCTCGTCGGAAAAATTGTCACGTGCAATCCACCGGAAGTGAATGGCAAAGTGCTGAATCGCGGTAAAGGGTCGCTCGTTCCGCGATGTTTGCTGCTGGGGATGCGTTCGCGGCAATTATTCGTCTCCGACCTGTGTCCCGTGTCCGAAGGGAGAATTTGTTTTTCGGTGATTCTCAGGAGATGCATTTCCCTACCGGATGCGTTGCGAAACCCTTCTTAGGAGAAAAGTGTCGCAACCTCTTTGTGCCTGATCGTACAACAACGGTCGAAGAACCGGCCGATCGCCCGAATTAACACATTCGCAACAAATTGACGCGTACGCAAAACGTATCGCGCGACTCACCGAATATCCTGTCGCACAGATAAATCGGAGTAGCACTGAATCGTACGATGCAACCAGGAGATTTTCACGAGACAAAGGAATACGGCAAGTTCAACGCAACCCTCTCTCTCTCTCTCTCGCTCGTTTGAAAAAGCTTGACTTCCTACTGCGGCGGGGGGCGGCGGCAGTTACTTTGACGGCGAGTAACCCGCTGCATCGCTGAGGCGTACGTATGTACATCCGTCTCTCTCGGCGTACGTATTCGCCTCAACCGAGAGTGGAACGATGTGGCACCCTCGGTCGGGGGGTGGTAGCCCCAACGAGCTACAGTACCCGAAGCTAAAGCACGTCGGGTCGGGCCCTCCGTGTCATCGAGAGTGACGCACCTCCTCGCCTCGCCTAACCTGACCTCGCGCTCTCCTCGTCCCGTCCGCTCCGCGTCTCATGAATATTTAAACTGGATATTAAAGGCGCAAAATCACCGCACGAACGAACCCTCGCCGTAGGTACCGGGATCTCGCCGAGAGAGAGAGAGGGTTGAGGGACGGGGACGCCTCGAATTTCGAGGGACCTCGGACTGATCGATCCGGAGCGTTCGCGGATCGTGCGCGACGACGGTGCGAAAAAGCGGGAATTTCCAGCGAGTCCCAGAGAACACTCCGGTGGTACGAAGGCCCCGCGAAGTCGTCGACGGGGGATAAGAAATTCGGCGGGCGACACCGGCTGTTACCGCGATCGTTCGTCTTTTCACGCGGAAAAGGATTGGCAAAAAGGCCGAGATGCCTCTTTGAAATAAGGACAGCCAATGCCGTTGTTACCGGGGGCTCGATTAATTGCTTGTTTCGCTTGTGACGCTTTCACACAGAAAAGAAGATGCAGAGGTATTTATAGAAATATTAATAGCTGTAAGCAACACGGATGTATCACCCTATTTATCTTTGTGTGACAGATACGTGTATGGTTGATGTGACTATTTTGATGTGTCAATCATATTAATGCAGTGTCTTTAAAAGTTATTCTTTAATCTTACATATTTCTTAAAGCTTTAAACATTTTACGATGTATGTTACTCCTTTATTAAGAGATTCGGAAAGGATCTCCTGATTTCTCCTTTCCGATCATCTTAAACAAAGAAGAAAAAGAAAACAAGAAAATCAGTCACCGGTAACTTCAATGATATTTCACAGCAAAATTCAGGTATATCGATTGAAAGACCAGTAAACTCAGGTATGTCGGTTTACCATACCTATATTAGTTTTGTTTTCCCTCTAGTAGTCAATTCTTTCAACTTATTGTCTGAGTTCAAATCACCCGCTGGGACCTTTCGTGCGGACTCGGCGAGGGATTCGCGTCGCGTTCCGCGAAGCCGAAGATTCGGGGGTTGATTTTTACCATCCGCGCGCGTAACCGACGCTTCCTTTCCGCAAAGAGAGAGACTGAAGGGCGAGAGGGGCGGCGTCTCTCCCGCGAAAATCACAAACTCCGTCTTCCGAGACGGTTCAAGCATCGGTTGAAAGGGGACGCGCGATACGTACCGCGATCGATAGGTAATACCCGACACGGTGAAATTTACGGGAGCTTTACGGCAAATCAATGATGAAAGCGTGTCCTCTAATTTCACGGCGTCCCGGCGTCCTGCGGATCCCGCTGCGTCGACCCGCCGCGAGTGTAGAGCGAGAGATGAATTTCACGTCGCACGACCTCACGTAACGTCGGTCACGGTCGCCCGATCCTTCAGCAAAGTATCTGACAGCGCGAGCACGGGATATCCTTTGTAAATCGACGAGCCGTGCGGCGACAACACGAGGAAACGTTGTTAATCGAACCTCGCTGACGCCGTCCGAATGAATAATGCAGCAGCGGCAGCAACGGCGTCTCGCGCAATCCGAGCCTGACGGAAGCGGAATATATGTCCGCCCGTATCGCGTCCGTCCCTACTTCGCGCTCCGAGCTTTCAGATTGACCATTTGCCCGCAACACTCTGGAATCCCTAATTGCCGCAACAACGTCGAACGTGCCAGAATGCCGAACGAGCGAACCTCTATTTTTCATCCCGTGTTCGCCGTGCTCTCCGTGCACGGCGATCGCCACCACGTGGCGGGTCGTTTCCAGACGCTGCTCGCTGTGTGTTCGCGTTGTCCGTCGGTCCTGGGACGCTTATTCCATGCTCGATCGACGACGCGAACGACGTCACATAACGAAATCGCCAGAGGATACCCGGGATATTCCACTAGAAAGGTTTCTGGAGGAAAGAATAGAAAAACAATCGCAAGTCGCGGCACTCCGGAGCACGACTCTAATCCCGAGCACTGAGCCGAACAATTTGACGACGCGCGCCGAGCCACGTTTAAGCTCAGCTCGTTCTTTAATCCCCCCCACACACACACACATGTCCGTTTGTCCGTAATTATAGCCGGCGCGAGCGATAGCGATTACGTATGGATCGCGGTCATCCTTTATTTGCTGTTGATGCTCCAATCTCGTCCTCAATTTCCTAACCACGATTCTCGCCTGGACACCCGGGGTTCCCGTTTTTCATCTAAATGCAAACGGAACGCGCCCGAGAGAGAGAGAGAGAGAGGGTGAGAGGAGGGGGAGAAGCGAGGGAAAGCGGGGTGTATAAACGCACGTGCTCGAGGAAAATAACTTACTGACCAAGCTACGCGGAATTAATTGCGTTACTACCTCCCCCTCGCCGGGCTTTAAAGCCACCACGTTTAGAGTTCCGTTTCTTTCAACGGTTTACTTTACATAATTGGCTCTTTCCATACAATTGGATTCCTTCGAGCGCGATTGCTTCGAACTCTCGACGGACGCGCGCGCTTCGTCGCCGTCGAGCCAGCCATTGCGAATTCCGAATCTAATTCCAGAGCATGGAGATCGTACGTTATAACCCAGCCCAGCCCTAAGCATCGCTGTTCGTTTGTACTCGCTGTCAACGACGGGCAAACAAGTTTGCGCGAGCGAACGCCTAATGTCTAATGCGCGTCTCCCGAGTTTCTCTCTGGGCCCGAACGGAAGGAAATCTTCGTTCCGCGCATTTCCGCGGCCTTTGTCGACAACTTGCCGAAATTGCCGCTACCGTCAGCGGCAGACATCGCTGAGAAACGCGCGGAGGTGTAACCGGCCCGCCGCGTGACCGAAATATTTAACGGGGGCGCCGGCGACGCGGAAATAATCGATCCCCGCTTCGTCGCGAAGTCCACTCGGGTCGACTCCGTGCAGAACATTCCTCGGGATCCAACCGCGTCCGATTTCTCGAAATAATTACGGACTCCGTTTGGAAAATCTGCACGGATCCTGCTTGAAAGCATGTAATGTTTCGAACACATATGATTCTAAGCGGGAAACACACGAACGGGTCCTGCTTGGTCATCCTCATCGTTATGTAATACTACACGGAGCATGAAATCATCATCGTGTCGACAAAGATAGAAAGATACGTGGGACTCATATATTTTAGAGGGATGTTTAATAAGTCAGCGATTTTAACGGCACTTACGCGCCTATTAATCACTCTCATTCACTCCGTCCGCGGAGTTTGTTTGTGAAAATGTGCGATCGGGAGAGATGCGCGCCGATCTCTCGCTCTCTCGCGCCACGCTGAAACCGTTCGTGAAAACCGTCGCCGTAATTGTACGGTGGATGAAGTCTCCTCAAAAATTCGCGGCGCGCTTAATAGACGACAGAAACACCGGATTCATCCATCATACTTAATCTGCTGCCGAAGAAAAGATGCAGCTCGTAAAAACGCCACGGAGCGCGGCGGTTTCCGGGATCTGTCGCGTATAACGTTAACGACGCGTGCAGATCGCGTAAGTGAAAAAGGACGATCGCCAGCCAGCCAGCCGTGGAAGAAACAAGACGTGTTCGTGGAAACTGCGAAGTGGGAGCCGGCCGGGGGAAGAAAGGCCGTAAAAAAAACTTCCCTGAATCATCGCAGCCACAGTTTCGCAACAACTCTCGTTACGACGTCACCCCTGCGCTAAAGTGGAGGCCGTCTGCGCGAAGTAGCAGACGTCGCCGTTGTTATTACAGTGCGAAAGTAAAAATAATGCCGGGCTGTTTGCGTCGCTCCCGCGCGGATGTACGAAGTTTTTTACGCGCGCAAAAATACACATGTCCGAAGGTTGTTTTGCAAAACGCTTCGATCCGAGAAAGACGGCCGCACACTTGCCGCGCGCGACTCTCAAGCGAGGATATCGCGAGCCGTTACGCGAGAAGGGAAAACTTTCGACGAGGTGTATGCGTGAGAAATAAGATCGTAACGCGCCGACGCCGTCCAATCGGGCTCTGCGTCGGCGATATTCTCTGCCGTTGATCATCCCCGATCGATTGTAACGACGATCGCGACGATAATCGGTCGATTAAAGGAGGTGGTATTTGGAATGCTTCGTTTGGTGAGCGAGTTTTAGAGGTTTTCTTTTTAAGTTCTCTGAAGTTTCTCATAAAATATATATTATATAGTGGTTTTATATAGAGAAAATGAAAATATCTACTATAATTGTGTAATTCTTTATAAAGAAATACCACTAAATTACATACAAATGTATCTAAAATACATTTCTCATTATATTATCTACCGTGACATTGAAGTCAAAGTACAATAAGGATTACTTATCACTATTAAAAGACTTTAATGAGTTTTTAGGCACCGACTCGTTATGTCTTGTTATCTTAGAAAAATTAGCAAACCTTCATCTTATCCGCTTTCCCCTACAGTTAAAATATTGATAAGTATTCGTACAAAACTTAAAAAGTTATCTCTCTAGAATATCTCTTATAGTTTCTTCAGCAAAAAAAAAAATAAATTCCGACAATCACATACGAGAAACGACATTTTGGATGAAAACGGCCCCTTAAATTTCACTTGAATTCGAGGCGGCAGCGCGAATCGCGTTTCCCATTTGTGAAATCGCGACGGACGTCGGCGATACGGATCTCGTCGCGATTTATTGTTTTACGGCTATTGAATTTAGGGCGGATGTAACGAGGCGCGAGTGTAGTCCGTGAGACACCGATACGACGTGGCTCTGGGTGGTTGCAAATTGAAGAAAGCAATATCAGAGCAGCGCCCGCCTTTAATACCCCTCAGTCAGCTATCCCTGGGAACCCTCGCGGGCCGGTTAATCCGGAGTCAGCTGCCGGAAAGGAATGAAACCCATTTCGGTAGGCCGAGGCTGATACCCGCCACCTGGCAATATTTCAACGATCCACTCGTCCGGGGAAAACGGATCCACTCTTTGTCGACGGCGACGGCGCTCCGGCATTCCGTCACTTGGCAATTAAAACCGATGAAATCGGCGGCGGAGCCTTCCGCTTAACGACCTCTCATAGTTTTATTCATAGCGAGAAAAATTCACCCCGAGCTTCTCGCGCAACGGGGAAGATCTGTCGCGGAGCTGTATTGCACGTGTCCAAGGGAGGAATTTCAAGTCGATCGTTTGTTGAAAAACTCTCCGGAAGGAACGGAGAATTTATCTTGGCGCGATTTTCAAGAAAGTGAGTGAGAGAAAGAGAGAGAAAGAAAGGAGGAGTTAAGTTCGCCAAAATTGAGAAATAAAGCGAATTATATAGGACAGAGCGCATATCCGACGTTCGACGAACGCGGTGCCGCGGCTCGAGAAAGAGAGAGAGAGAGAGAGAGAGAGAAAGAGCGACCGAAATTCCCCGATAATTTCGGGTCGTTTGTTCCTGATGGATAAACCGACCGCCCGCGTTTCTACCGACGCTCGAGGATCTTAGCAAACCACTTAAAACTGCGGCACGGTGCGGGCACGGGACGAGGCGGGATCTTCATTAAGGATTTCGTACTTCGGCAGTGCGCGTTTCCGGACGGCGGTGCCGGTGCCGGGGAAATGCAGATTAACAAGGAGGAAAACAAGAGAAAGATATTAAGCCGGGTACTTTTCGTTGTTTCCCAGCGCGCCGCCGTGTCTTATTTTCCCGGGTCGTGTCTATCCCGACAAAAGGTCGCCCGGATAATTACGTAGCGGTAGCTACGTAGTAGTAACGGTCCCTCCTCTCCCTAGCTGTCTTTCCGCAGCGGCGTCAGGAAGTCAACGGGTATTCATTAGCAAGAAGAACAACAAGTCGCGACGAAGTCGCGTCTTCCTTCGTGCGCCGCGTTTCCTGGATTATACGTCTCCATCGCTCGCATAACTTTGCTACTGCTTGGGCACTAACGCGACAAAACACCTCGCAACCGGCAAAGTGCGTGAGAGACAGAGACAGAGTGAGAGAGAGAGAGAGAGAATGGTTTATCTGTGCCTGAAACCGGAGGAAAAGGTCGTAGAGAAAGTATAGGAAAGAGAGAGAAAGAAGGGAAGAAAGAGAGAGGAGGGGGGGGGGGAAGGGTTGGCGAAGCTAAGGAGAAAACTTTTAATTGTGGCGGTCCTTTTGAGATTACGGGGACTTCGGAGTATTAACCCGGCGCGACACACTCGATACAACGACGATCCCCTTTGAGAGAGGACGATGCCAGGCTACGTTTAGAAATGTTTACGATCTCCCGTAGCGTCGCGGGGAAACGGCTACCTCGTAGTACGGCCACTTAATAAATCAATTTTAAGAGGGTCCCCCGGATAAACCGGTCTTGGTTATTATTTTACGAGATTCTGATGTTTTAATAAAGAGTCCAACTTTCGCGAGAGAGAAGGGAGGGAAGAAAGGGGAGAAAGAGGTAGGGAAAGGGACCATGTCGACTCTCGAGATACGGCGAGTGTTCTCCAATTTGAATGCCAACTTAACAGACGTTCTCGCGAAAATGCACGAGTTACTCTTAATCCGTGACCTCCCGAGGATTTAATTAGGAACCCGCGCCGTCGTTATCGCGTCCCGTGAACGCCGTGAACGAACGAACCGGCCGTTATATTAATTAGCAAATAGGACAACAAGTCTCCTCACGCGAAGCCGGGGCCATCTTCTAAGATTATGTTTCTTGAATTATACATCTTTATCGCTCGCGGGACTCGACGGTCCCACACCCCCCGTTCCTCTTCCCTCTCGTCCCACGCGTCGGCGACAACCATCTTTCGCAACGGGAGGGACCGGGAAGGACGAGAGATAACTGGAGCGGGTACAAGGGAGGAAGTTTTAATTGGTTTTAAAAACCGAGCCGGCAACGCGACATTTAAAACAATCTATGAGCTGGAGTTAGAGTCGTTACGGCCATTTCGCGACAATCAAATGATGAATTTATTATCATCGCGTCTTAATACGCCGAGCCCAAGTCGAGCAACGCATCCACAACCGCGAAAGTTATCGGGCGAATTTCAAGGGCGGACGCTTTCGCGCGTCTAACTTTCAGCTGAACTTTGTTGACACACCGATTTACCTTGACGCATGACGGTCACCGGTGACGAGCAACGAGCTTTCCGCTTACGTCTCGTCCGTCACCGATCACCTTCGTGCAGCGAGAATGTGTTGACACACTGCTAATCGCACGAGTTGCTGAGCGCACATCTTACGGGTTTTTAAAAATCATGCGTTTCGTAAAGAGCAGTAGCATATCTCGATCTGGATTTTTACAATTCTTGCAACATACGCTGAGAGGAAAATATAAAACGAAAAATCAGCTAAAATACGATTAACAGTGAAAGTGTTAATAAAATGAACGGTTGCGGTTGTAAAATTGCAACGAACGAGACGCACAAAGATCGATCTCTGCGAGTGTCAGCGAAGCAATGGAGCGACGGAACAATCCTTTAGTTACGTCAACCGCACAATCAGAAGATGGCGAACGTGAGACGTTAATTTAGACCCGGCGAACTTGAACGGCTTTATAGGCGAGACGTGGAACATGCCAAATTATTTGCAAAAGAAACTCGCGCATCGCATAGAGAGAGAGAGAGAGAGGCCGTTCTTGCTAGGGCGCATCCAACAGAGGTAATAAAAAGCATCTCGCGTCTTAAGCTCAGCAAGAAGAATATTCAGAATTCCGGAAGTTCAGGACGACTAAAAGGAAGGAAGGAAGAGCGCTGCGCCGTTTTCGCTCCCTATTGTCCAAGAGCTGCTTCGATCTTTTGTCGCTTTTACAAGCAAATTTGCCACGTGCCTGATCACGGCAGGTTCTGCAGTCTCCGTTTCTTTACGGAAATATCCGAGTTTCTAAGTTTTTGAAAGAAAAAGGGAGAGGGAGAAAGAGAATACAAAGAGAAAAACGGCAATGTGCGTGCACTCGTCCTGTTTTCCTGTTTTCCGAACACGAGACGTTCGAGATCGAGTGTCCTCCGCGGGGATCTTCGAAAGAATTGCGACTGCCGCGCGCGAGAATTTGTTTGTTTCAGATTTAAGGAGGTTGCATCCATAAGTTCCAATGAGAATCCCATGAAACTTGCACACTACGTATACATTGAAATATTATTCAATTGCTCGAGCAATTAGAAAGAGATTAACCATTCGAGAGCTGAGATATTTGTAGCTAAAATTGAAACTTTTTATAAGTGTTCCTGTTGAAATTAGCACGCTACTTTCACATTTTCCGCTTTTAATACCCTCTAAACTAAAAATAAGATTTTAATGAGACGCTACTGTGATATTAAAAACTAATATCGGTATTATATACAAATTTCAGAATTATTGATCGTTTTATTTAGAAAATGCAGCAGTGTAAACTTCATAATTTATAATAATCCTCGAAGTACACATATATATGCATATATATGAATACTTATACACCTCTTTCCATTATTTGTGCTTCTCTTAGATCAACTGATGCGCAAATATAGCATTAATGAGAAATATAAGAAAGAATACTTTCGTATTTTGATAATATTACGTATATATTTATCTTAACTGTTCGTTACAAATTAACATTGATTACCAAAGTAACGAAATAAATATATAGAAACATAAATTTGTACCTGTAATTCACTGAATATACGAACCTCACAACCCCCTTAAGTTATAGCGTCCAATATCCGGCGACGAGCTTTTATTAACCCATCATTCCTACCGCTTGTTTACCCTCAGAGTCTTCAATATCTTTCGTGGTTTCACGAGAAAGTTATAACGATGCATCGGTTGCACCGAGTACGAAAAATATCAGCCCTCCCGTAAAATGCGAGGTACAAAGAGCAGGAGCGCGAGCCACACTGGATATTATGCACATTAAGCTGATTAACGCTAAAATAAAAGCCAAATTCACATTCGCAATTTTATGTAAATTGCGCATTCCTGCAAGCGCCCCGGACGCACACACACACACACACACGAGCCGGATATTACCGACGCTATTTTTCGAGTCCATAATAATTCCATGCGGAGCTCGATATGCATAAATATCCGCGAGAGGCGATAATTGGCAGCGCATCAGCGTTTTAACGAGGATATCCGGCCAGCAGTCGGCCGAAAAATAGATCGAGAATCGCCGCCGCGCCGCACGGCGGAGATATTATTCATCATTAGTTGTGTCACGTAATTCCTTAAGATTTAGCTTCGCGCCACTCATCCCTTGCCCACCCTTTTCCGCACCGGAATCTCCGTTATGCCTGGTCACGTCCGCAAAATGCGGTATCCTCATTCCTTCTCCGTCTCTCTCTCGCTCTTTCTGTCGCAAGAAAGAGGACTCTCTCTCACACCCGGCCTCTATATATTTCTTATTATTCCCTCCTTTCCCCCTCCCTCCCTCTCAGTCACCCTCCATGCCTTTCCGCTCCTTCTTTCCAGCCTGTCTCTCCGTCTTTTACGTACGAATGCTACTCTCTCATCCACCGCGAGTCCTCGATTCGAGATGCACCTCGTCAGGCACGCAGAGCGGTGTTTCACTCCTGCCGCTGCGCAGCCCCTTTAGGCGAGTATATTATGCAATGAGGGTACTCGAAGAGAGCGGAGGGTGCTCTCCCCCTCTGCCTCTCTCTTTCTCTCTTTTCCTCCCTCACCGTAAGACACGCCGGGAGGTCGGACTTGGAAACGTTTCTTGCTCGACGAGTAATGGCCCGTTAAAAATTAGATTACCGTAAGTGCCGCGCGATCCTTGATGACTGACTAAATACGCCGGCGCGAGCAGGGCCGCCGCGCGGAATCGGGAGACGTCGCATTAGCGAGCGCGGCGGGAATATCCGTTTGGAATCAGCGCGGGATGCGCAATCCACGTTTTCGGATTATTCATGAAGATTTGCGTTGCAGCGTCGGAGCACCGCCCCGAGACCGGCCGAATTCTGAAAGTCCTCGTGAATCCCACGACCCCTCCCGTCCCATCCGAAAGTACCTGCAACCTGAAACTGGAAGGAGGCACTTTTCCGGCCGCCTTTTTCCTTCATACTGACCTGTATTCGCGCAATGTCTCGAATACGTTCTTCCCGATCGAGTTGGGTAGCGCATGAGAATCCTCTGTCCTCCCACGCCGAGGAAGGAAAATGCCTGGCTAAAATATGATTGCGGCGATGAAACGCGTTTTGAGGGGCCGCGGCATTAACGGGGACGATGTCCGTCATTACGGGGGACCGGCATTGAATTCCGCTATATAGATTTCTCGCGATTACATGTCCTTACACAATCGCTCGGGGGAGCTCAGCCCGCCGGCTGAGATCTATCCCGACGATCGCGCTGAGAATATATACGTATACCCATTCGACGCTATCGGGCAATGAGAAACTCATCTAAGCCCGGGCTAAGCGCGGCAGAACGTCTATATCTCGCAGAACTCGTCCGTCTCGAATTAACCTCTCTCAATTAAGACAATGGTCCCCGGGTTCTACGGACATCCTCTCCTCATCGAAGCGAGAATGGAGGAGATCTACAGGCCGGGTTGCAGCGGTTCTCAGAGAAGATCCGATCGCCGTACTGCGCCGTTCAGAAGGCGAGGATCCGGCGGGACGACGTGGCGCGCGCACGCTGGTCGATATCGGGAAAGGATTTTCGTCGTCGCGAAATTCACGCCGGAAATGGAAACCGCAGCGCTGATAATCCGTCTGCTCGCGATCGACGTTGAAAAGCGCATCCCCGCGAGCGAGACAGAGAGAGAGAGGATTGTCTCAATAAACGTTCCGAAGATTTAAATTGTTATCGACGAGAGTGCGCGTAATTTATGCGCGAAACTTAACGAATTTGCGGCAATCGAGATTAACAGGCGATACGGAGTCACGGGGATATACGGCTTTGAGAACCAACATGTGATGAGAGAGAGAGAGAGAGGAGGAGGGGGGAGGAGGAGTTAATTAGCTCATCATCATGCGGTGTCGTCTGTTACTCGTGAACGGCGCTGTACACGGCCACGAACGGAGCAACGTGTCATGGGCGTAGGTACTCGGAAAACGCGATGTAGAAGCACTCCTCCATTGGAGAGGAAGGAGAGAGCAACCGGAAGGAGGAACGTCGATATGGCTCTCTTCCTTTTCCACGATCGCGTCTCGAAGAAGCACTCTCGCTTTCAACTACTAGACGGAAGGACTTATCGATTAATCGGCCGGTAGCTTCCCCATTGTACCTTTAGACGCGGGACCTACCTAAACTGCCTGCATCGACTCGAAATCGAGCGACGAGGTATTTTTACTTTCTTTCATCGGCTGTCGTCGTGATTCTAAGGAAGACTGCGCAAACAGATTTGAAATATCTCAATGTCGGGTGCGAGTCATTTTTTAAATCTATGTATTTTTTAATGGATAGGACTACTAACGAAATGATTGTCACTACAAACAGCTACAAACGAAATTCTAACGATTTCCGTATCCAGAAAAGTTAATTCTTCAAAAGTCGTTTTTCGAAAGGGCTCACAGAGGTGACAGAAAATAGTCACGATGGCAAATACCCAAAATAAAATATGACATTGTTCTAATAATATCCAAGCAGTGAATACTTACACGTTCAAAAGATGACAACGTGCAATATACAGTTACTCATATTATCACAGTATCAACTCACAACATGAAATGCCAGATTCCCGGTATTACGGACGCTTATCTAGCGGCAACATTTTGCGCATTATGATCGAACAACTCTATTCCCAAGACGATAAGAATATTTATTTCAACAACGCTGACGATTAAAATATCTGAACGGCAACGTTGTTGAATATACATAACAGAAATGATGTCATAGATTATCCAAGTTACGATATCTACCAATTTTAAACATTGCGCGTCGACGAAGCCACGCTGACGATTAGATTTTCTTATCGCTTTAGGCATAAACAGGCATAAAGTCATTAGATGCTCACGGCTTTCGGCTATGAAAATTTTATTCAACATTTTTCTGATGCAATGTTGTTAGATTTTGCAATTTACTTTAGCCGTGCGGGCTGAAATGTTTCACACAAAAGTTGCGAGGTATGTTGTAACTCTTTACAACGACGTATTCATATTTTTTCGGAAGTGTCGAATTTTTCCGCCACTTTCGCCTTCTTGCAGCCGGCCAAAGTCGGCTGGAGGAGCTCTCGCGCACACGTCGTCCTCGTCGTTGCCGAGGACGAAGAGGACGACGCCCGCGAGCAAATACACACGTGACGCCGATGCGCGACGAACAATGCACAAATATCCGCGAGTTTGCATAGAAACGCCGTGCGGTAACAATGCAGAATATTTGCAACTTTGCATAGTAACCGGGCGATGGGTTGCATGCGCCGAAATATTTGCAAGTTTGCACAGCCACGTCGCGCGCCGAGCAGTTGCTCCGCGCGCGTCGAGCCTGTACAAGTGCGGTTTCCGTCGTAGAATGAGGCACCGCGGCCGCGGCTCCATTGTATCAGAACATCGTGCGTGCGTGCGTGAGTGCGTGAGTGCGCGCAATTTCCGGGATACTGAATTTCTCTTTAATCCGCGCGAGTCGGAGCGCGCACCCTGCAAGTCTTTGTATCGCCTCCCCCCCCCCTCCCTCCCCCTTCTCCCTACCCATCGCGCGAAATTGCCCTCACATTTTTAATGGGCCGCCTACGCAACCGTCGGGAGTTATTCCGTCGACGTTTCCTTCGAATCCAACGCGAAAAGGTACGTTTACATGCGCGAGGATAACAATCGAACGAAGTCCGCGAGGAAATTCTCTCTCTCTCTCTCTCTCTCTTTCTCTCGAGCGCGGTAATTGGAGTTTTTCATTTTTCATCAACGCCCGCGGAAACGAAAACTCGAGAGTGGGCGTTGGCGGTTTGTTTCCAGGACGAAATAGATTCTTTGCCGAGCGAGCGACGGCGCTTGGCGGTCAATTAATAATTAATAAGCAACGCGGGCAACGCGGAGAACGGACGGTTTGCCCCAATTTATCGAACCGGCGTCCGGCCACCTCCGTCTCGCGCGCGTATACGACTGTGTGTTTGCAACTACCGCCAAATTCCTTTTAATCCCTTGACCCGAACTCCGCTAAATCCTTCGCGCGGCTTAGAAAAGCCACCGTGCCGAGCTGGCCGCGTTTTAACTCTCGTTCCAGCGAGCGGATCCCGGCGAGCGTATCTCGCATCGCTTAAACCCCGCGGCGATTTCCGGCGGTACAGCGGCAGCGACGATCGCGATGCTGCTCTGCACAGCGGCTCGAAAGTAAAAGTTTACCGGCGAAACTGTGGATCTTGATAAAAATGGTTATTTTATATACGGAAGATGTCTTCAGGGGAGAAAAGTAGCTATATGTATAAATGATTTATTACGTGTCTTCTTCCTTTCAGATAAATACGAAGTAACCTTAGCACAGTCCGCTGGCTATATTTCGCTACGGCTGAAGAAACGTGGCATCTACCGATGGGTAATGAAAAAGACTAATAAACGATAACAGTTTGTAATTTCTTGACTACGGAACATCATCGTGAGACTTCATTCGTATCAACCGGGGGGAGAAACTTGAAAACTTGAAAAAATTTCGACCAAGAAATATCGACATTAAAGCACGGTGTGCGCGTTGGTGACGCCGATGACGGCGGTGGTGGCAGAGCGATTTCAAGTAAGAGAGCGGAATTATATGAGCGCTCGATACGAGCGGGCCGAATTGCTTCGCAAATTGGAATGTCGATTATGCGCGGCGAGTGCGGGCCACGTCATCAACCGCGAGAAAAACTCGTCCTCCTCCCCTCCCCCCCCCCCGTCGTTTATTTTCCGAATGGAGTTGAAATCGCTCGCGCGAGCCGGCGGGCGAATCTTCGCGCTATTATGCCGCGTAATTCGTACAACCTCGTCATTATTTTATTACACTCAAATCTCGGCTCCCTCCGCTGCTACTACCCGCTCCTTCCCTTTTCTCTCGCTCTGTCTTCCTGTCTTTATCCCTCCCGCGCGTTATTACGGAAACATAAAGGAAATTATACGTCGTTAGAGAGACGTCGCTATTGATTGAACTCGGCCGGCCGCACGAATGAACGAACGAACGAACGAACGAAACCGCGACGGGAGACTAATGAAACGAGATAGACAGATAGAGAGAGAGAGAGAGAGTACAAAAGGCGGGTGGAGTTAATTTCTGAAAATCGCACCGGTACTATCGCATAAATAAATCACCGGGTTTCACCCGCGGGAGCGACAAATCCGATTGACAACTCGTCCGGCGGATAAGCCCGGTAAACCGGCCCGGCGCGTTAGTTACTACTTTTATACGCGGCTAATTCCTTACAAATCACTGCATAGTGGATTTGCGAGTCACGCCGCGGAGAGCGAGAATTTTCAATTTCGACTTCCCGTAATCCATTGTCCTACGCGGCGAATTTGATATCGCGCCATTGTGTTAGCCGCGGGTGTATGGCGCGCGGGGTATTGCCAGGGTAAAATCTCGTTCCAATTCGCGGTCGCCGCGCGGAACAAATATGAAAATAATCGGCGGCGGCGCTGCGATATTTCAGCGGCGTAGTAAACGCGATCGCCGACCGAAGGCCCGCTCTTTGTTCGGCGTCGCGTGTGTTTCGTTGTGATCGTTGTTGTGGAAGAAAAAAAAAAAGGAAAACCCGACGCGATACGCGCAATTAGCGTGTAAACGAGCTGTTTCGCGCTTAGAGACGTCGATCCTCCTCGTTACGGATTCCATCCCCGACGTTGGAAACTCGTCAACGTCAGTCTTACTCCCGAGAATCGCGTCGACTCTGGTTACCGCTATTAATGATAAGCGAATGGCGTGTAATATCCGTAAAAATAATGGCCACTGTTATTGTATAGAGGAGATTTCCCGAATGCTCTCTCGGCGCGAAGAACGAACGAATCTCGCTCGGCAGCTGTCGTTATCGTCCGAAAGAAGTCCGTTAAAAATCTATGACTCGGGTTTTCTTTTCGCAACGCGCGAGCACGTACCTCCTACCATCGTCCTAGCATCGTCCACCTTTAAACTCTCGTTACGCCACTGCAACGCCGGGGCGTTGAGAGCGACCGCGCGCGCGGAACCGAAATTTTGCAACGTTGGGAAATAATCCGGTCGGTAAGCGAAAATCGAAGGTACGGCCCGGCACGTCGAGCGCGTATTTCACATGCTACAGCGCTGTAAGTAGCTTCGACATCAAGTTCGCACGTTCGACGCATGCACCGCCGGAGATACGTATCTGCCTTGAAACACTTTCAATTTCCGCGCGCCGAGGCGCCCGGATAAATGTGTAAAGGACGTCACGGTCAATCGGGTCAATCTCGGTTGAAGTGAAAATAAATAGCGAGCGAGCTGGCCGGAGACGAAATTTCGTCACAGCTTGGACGCTCTTAAACTGGGAATAGTCACTTTATTATTATTATTATTTTTTCTTTTTTACGTAAACGATCACCCGGGGTCATTTAGACCCCGATTAAAAGCCGCTATTATTAACAAAATACAGCATATTATCGACTGTTCTATGATTTATTGCTGTCCAGGGACAGTGGAAATATAGATTTATTTTTTGAAAAAAATAATGAAAAATTTCGCAGCATCGAAAACCGATGGAAATTTAGTTTGGTATTGGGAGAATATGATCAGCGAGGAGGTGCAGGAGGTGAGTCGTGCAAGCTCCTTGCACATTACACTCGTACATTCGTAGCCGTCGCGACAGAAACTTTTTACGACGGCGACCGCGTGACCCCGGATTGTTTATATCCCCTGTACGTGGGCGCGGCGTAATCCTGCGTTATCGTATGTGTTTCAAAAGAGTCATATAGAAACGTACGATCGCTCCCCGGGAAGCAGTTGTGGCTAAAGGATGATCCTCGCAGGAGGCGATCCTTTAAACGCGAACGACAGCTGCGGGCTATTGCATTGAGATACAACGGCGAGATAATCAGATAACGCGGGCTAACCGTCGCCGTGAGATTATTTACAGCTTCGGAGGGAGTCCCGGCGCGACGGAGGTGTTGCGAGGAAAGCGTTACATTCTTGCCTTAATTTATTGACCGCGGCTCTCATCGATCGATCGATCGCCGCTGCTGTCTGCTTATTCGCACGCATCGCCTTCTCCTTACGCGCGATTTATGCCGAAGCACCGATGGGCTTTTATATTTTGCGTACGTGTATGTGTATTTTTCTTTTCGTTCCTTCCTATCGTATATATGTATGTATATGTGTGTGTGTGTGTGTGTGTATATGTGTACGATCGTTTCAATCCAAATTTATACGGCACTCGAAAGCGGATAACGCGGACAGTCGGAAACAAATAACGGCTCGTATTACTTTGTACATAACGAAATATTTATACCTTTGTGAACCGGCCGTTGTGCCACCTGTCTCTTTAAAATCGATCCGTGATACGGTCATCCTAAATCGCGCACGGCCGCGATCTCACGAGAGCCCGGCTGAATTAGACTTAATTAAACGAGGGCCGGGCGCGACCGAGCCTCCGAGTTAAAAGCGCGCTCCGCGTTCTAATTCGGTTTTTCATTACGCACATACGTTAGAAGCGACGTTACCCAGCCATTTATCGGTATGGACTATCGGTCCCCAGGAGCCGGCAGCGGCTGAAAGATGACCCTCGCAGGAGACGATCCTTTAAACGCGAAAGATGGGGCGGGAAGTGAGCAGGCGAGCGAGCGAGAGAAAGAGAGAGAAAGAGAGAGGCATGCCGACAAAAAGATCAGGCCTGAAGGCGTTTGGCAAACGAGGGCGGCGGAATCGTGCCTGGTTCCGCGATTCTTAGACGGCGAAATTGATGGGAAGGACAGAAGTTTAGTGGGCGCCTATATATCTCGCGAAGGAGGATATGGCGGCCGACGAGAGAGAGAGAGAGAGAGGGGATGAGATGGAGCAACGAGAAGAAGGTGAAAGAGATGAAGGGGAGGGAAGGAGGATGGCAGGCGAAGTCTCAAGGCTTGTAACTTTGGTAACCGAGCACCAGCTTGCGGGGAAAAAGGAGAAGATCGCGGTCCGATGCTCGGTCATCGAGAAAATCTCTCTGTCTCTCCACCTTTTCGCTCGCAGTAATCGCGAGTTGGACTACGTGGCTGCGCGCGTGCGCGGTCGCGTGTGTGTGTGTGTGTACAAAAAAGGGCATATCCGGTGAGAGAGTGCGCCCGGCTATACGTTGTTCTACAAACGGAGGGGAGAAAAAAGGAAAATCGCTCGGGCGAGCGGCGTACGAGATCCTGTCCTTGGGAGACACCGGGAAGCTCCTCGACGAAAGCACGGTGAACCGGGTGAACCGATCGCCTATCATCGATGTGTCCGATCCGCGGAAGCCCAGGAAGGAATTTAATAATGACGGGCTCACATTACAGGTCCTGCCGGTCACTGTCCAAGGAAGGAGAGACGGCCGGCCCAATGGAGAACCTACCCGCGGTTGTTGCAGCGATATATGTTATTTAATAATACACTACGCGGCCGTGTGTAGGTTGCACTGGCTGTGTCCGGCAGGAGAAAACTGATAGTAAACGGTTTACGGACGAGACATGTTGGATATTCCGCTGAACGCTGTTGCGGCCGTGACGTAACGTATGCGCGAGTGGCGTCAGCAAAGCCTAACCTTTCAGTGTTTACAATGTTTCCGGCGCAAAGGTTGCGCTAAATCGACTGTATAATTCGCCGTGCAGCATCAAATCGGTATTGGCATCTAATAATCGGCGTTAAAAATCGCCACTGAGCCGGTGTCACATCAGAGAACGATTATTTCCTACTTGCGTGACGACGAGCGTCGTTCGAAGAACACGACTACCTTGTATTTCGACGGCGTTGCGAGTTGACGCTAACTAACCGCCCGGACAAATTAATTGTTAATTGGCACTGACTCCTCCGCGAATGAAAAGCCGCCTCGCCTTACAGCCAGGGCTTTTACTCGACGTGGAGCACATCTCGAGCACGACTCCTGGCCTGAAGAGGCTTTTATCTCCTTCGAAATAACGTAACATCTACGTTTTTTCGCTTTCTTTCTCTCTATCTCTCCCTTCGCACGGCACTTTTTCCCTCCGCCGATCTACGGGCGTCGTCAAGATAAACCGGACGCTGGAGACCTTCGAGGAGCGTTTCTCCACTTCGAAGGCTACGTGTCGGGGGGTATATACCAACTTCGGTCAGCCGGTAGTACCGTGAACACGGACGAGCCGCGAGGACGACGGATTTACGAGCGCCGAGAGCAAGAAAAGGCCCGGTGCAGCCCGCGCGCGGGCACACTTATGCACGACGTACGCAGGTGCAAGTGAACGTACACCACGGCATGTCCGCCTAATGCACGGTAAGAGGGAGTCGTCGCGTTTTCCCGAAGGTGGGACGGCACTAAACTAAACTACGTCGACCTTTCATTTGGAAATCGTTACTCCGTTTACTCCCCTTCTTGATATCTGTCGAAAAAAAAAAGGAGACCGAAAGGTGGTCCGCGCACGGTAAAACGCATCTTGTGCTTGCGTGCTTCCGTATGTTAATTTAACGAATTGCGTTTGTGTTTCGGCAGTCTATCGTGGCATATATATTTACAAACACCCAATACGGTCATAATCGAAAGTATTATATATCAAAGCACAGGAAACGCAAATTCAAGACATCGTCAGGGCTCAAAGCGGGGGTTACATTACGTGATTAGAATTGAAATTGAACCTATCTTAGCTCCTACTATATGTTGTAGAACGAAAGGTTGAACACAGGGCCGAAATTTCGACTCGGGTTGAGGCGAATTCTGGAACGCCAAATACACCGAACGCGATCTTTGCCACCGGCGATTAATCGAGCCGCGAAGGAGTCGTTTTTGCGATCGCGATTCCCCGCGGCCGACGACGAGGCGCGCCCGACATTATGCATTATCATCTCCCGGCGACGCGTCTCGCGTGATGACGCGATACCGACGACAAGTCCTAATGTCGCTCGCGCATCAATTAAGTTATCGCCCTCTCGGGGAGGTAAGTAATATTGGCGTGACCGAGGCTGGCTGGGGGTTCAACGAGGACGACGACGCCGCCTCTCCCTCGACACATCGACGCCACTATCGCTATTAAGACGCGGTACTCCGGCACCTTCCCAACATCCACCGCCGCCGCCGCCTCCGTCAGGCATCCACAGCGAATCCTCCTCTTCCCACCGTCTTCCTTCCGCCCTCACACCCTCGAGACGAGGGCTCGCTCACTCGATCGATCTTTATCCTCCTCTAGCCGTTCCACAAGTCGACACGCCGCGCCGCTCGTACACTTCGACACCCCTCCGGGCGACTCGCACGCTATGGACGACCTCGGCGGCCGCACTCACAGTCCGTGCTATCGAGCTTTTTTTCCCCGGTGCTTTTAGCATATTTCACGCGGCTTTTCGCGGCTTGCCGCGAGCCCGGAATGACTCGCTCGCTTAAACGAGGGGAGCGTCGGTGTTGCCAAAATGACAACTCGAGTCGAAATTCCGAATTTTATGCTACTTCGCTTTGATGCTCTTAAGGATAGCCACTTAGATGGCTTATGGATGCAGTAAAGATGTATTTTAACGATAATAATGTTTTATTAACATCTGTTTCTTAAACTTATAATTCCACAGATTTCAGTTTAATGTCACGTTGGATAGTCTGTCTTGACGTTGAGACAGTGGAAACGAGAATTTAAGACATCATCGGGGCCAAAGTAGGAATAAATTATATCGTTGGAATTGAAATTTAAACTATTTCGCTATCTCAGCTCCTAATGTGCTGTAAAATTCACTGTTTGATGTGGAACAGTTTCGACCCGGCAACGTGATTTTTTTATTAAACACAAATTGTTCGTTAAACACAAGTTGTTTATTAAACACGGGTTTTATCGCCCATCTCTAATATAGTCCACGTGGATTCGTAATAACCGGATCTGGCTTTTTCTATTCGCATGCCTTTTACAAGAGAATTATCGGCAATTCATCCGTCCACGCGCGTGCGCGCGAGCGAGCGGCGATATTTTAAACAAAAATTAAACGGTTTAGTCGTACACCGGTGGAGGCGGCGATATATTACGATAATGTTCATGTTCGAAACGCCCGATAAATGAATCGATATTAACGCCCATTAAATGAAGACACGTCCCATGCGAAGTGGAAATTTCACAGTTACGTTATGAGTGCGACCAACCGTGGTGGCGCGTTTTATCCAACAATGCTAATCTTGCACCCTCGCCGGCGCAACCCCTTTTCCCGACGCAGACACGAAAATCCTTTAAAATTACGCCAAATGCTATGTACATCGATAATGCTCGCAAATGGGCGGTGCAGCTGAGTGAAACATTAGCGTTGCAATTAATATTTCGATACGAGCAAGCACGACCGCCGCAAATGCCATTAATTCGCGCTGGGGCTTAGTGGACCGCGCATTTCGAGAGTGCCGGTATACAATTAAGTATTAAAACGCTCCTCCTCCCTCTCGAAAGTAGGCTCCGCTACGATTTTCACGTCACGTCCGGTCGGTCGGCGCTTCAAGAATTTCCCCATTTTCGGGTTCTATCGCGAAAGGAATCCGCGAGCCAGCAAATGGACGCGATAATGCACCGATAAATAAAACAGACTCCGTTTCCTCTCCTCCCCCTCCTCGGCTGCGTTCCCACGGAATACCTGGCTGATAGGTACGCGCGCGCGGACCCATTCGCTCGGATTGACACCTTAGGCCTACGAGGCCTACACGGGTTTTCTTTCGCCTATCCTCCTCTCTCACATTTCATCACGCTACACCTCACGCGTATTCCTTTATCACTATATTATTACCAGTTGACCTTCGGCCCTTGCGAGAGCAGAATCTGTATCAGCTATCCGTAGGTAAGTCGTCGCCGTTTTGTTTCGTCGTACCAAACCTCTGGGATATTGGTTAAACGTAAATTCTCCAAGATCCCGTGAGGTCTACGCTGAAAATTGAGTTTGGTTGTATCTACTTGACAATGGACGATCGGGCGCACCGAGGAAACGGAATTTCTGGTTATAAGGACGAAATTTGACCAATGAGAATCAGCAATCTTATTCTCCTCGAATAAGACGTATTTGGTTGTTTCTTTTTTTTTCCATCACACAGGCGTGAGAGACTCGTGATATTGCTTCGGCGTCAAGATATCGCGAGTGTTGCTCCGCGGATATTTCATTTCCACCGCCTCGCGGAAGCAATAACGCGGAAGCGTCGACGCGAGTGAAACGCGCGGCGGTAAATTCGCTGCTTCACCGTGCAATAATTTCGTCACCATTTGACGCGCGACCCGCTCGCTCACTCGGCTGAGCGTATGCTGATGGTATTTTCTCGCACGCCGGACATGCCGCATTATGCGGGCGTCAACGTGTACTCGTTACGCCTTGTCGCGACGGCCGGGCGTCTCTGACGCCGTGCGTCGCGTCGCAACGCGACGCGTCGCGACACCGGCCGCCGCCGCGTTAAGTGTCGCCGGTTCTCACCCTCCCTCGAGAGCCGTTCTTTCTTGCCTTCGGGATTTTTGCAAATTTCCGCCGGAACGGAGAGAGAAACGCAACCAGTCGCGTCGCGAATTCGCTTGACAAAACGGCCGCGCGCATTGACGCGCCACTACTACAATACAATGACTAACTCGAATTAATTACTGGCGACTATAGCGCGCGCATTATATGTACAATTATAGTCAGTTCAGGGTGAGAATAGGGACATCCCGCTATATATAGATCACTCGCCGACGCGTCCGGCATGATAATTGAATGGCATAACTCCGCGCTCCGGCACGTTAATTAATTCTACAGTATTCGGGGAGAAAAACAAACGACGCCGCTCCCATCGAAAACGTTATTCGGCTCGCGAAACGGCGATCTGCCGCGTCGTACGCACGAATTAAGGAAGGGAATTTTGCCGATGATTTTCCTCGCGTAGAAATCGCGCCGTCGAGTCCGCTCCTCGTCGAGGGTGCTCGACGTGAGATGAGAATATCGAGCGGGGGTGTCTTTTTGTCAGCGATATCGTCGCAGAATTAACCCTTTGAGCGGCGCGGCACTTCGAAACTGAATGATCGCTAAGGGCGAAACGCGCCGTTGTAAGTCAAAATCGGCGAGGGAGAAATAAACTTGTTGGAAATCGAAATGCACGGAGACCGATGAAATCTTATTTTCAATCGAAATCTGACTCATTAGCATCTCGCGCTGCGAGGAATACTGTCGGCGTGTACGCCGCTTGACCCGGCGAATGTACGGAGAAAAAAGTTCGCTCGAATTAATACAATAACAAACGAATACATTTTGCTAGGTGAAAACCGGGATTTCTGACTGCAAAAGCTGAATTTCGTTCGTAAGGAGCGGAAATTCTGCTTCCTTCAACCGAAGCTCGTTTTGCTTCTTCATCGTCATGTAAATTCGACCAAACTTTCTTTCCCGTGCGAAAGAATTTGATCAGATTCACATGCACGTCATTTGTCGGACGCGTGTATCCAAACGGTTAACGAGACACGCATTCCGCGAGAACTCTTCGCCGGCGAAGGATCGCGCGCCGTTTCATCCCGCGTACGTGGCTACCTCGTTCGCGACGGAAGAACGAAGCGTCAACCGTCGTCCGAACTGGAACTTTAAACCGAATACGAGGCAAGGGGGAAGTTGCATGCAGTTGCAGCGACAGTGTCGGTGGTTCGTGAGTCTGCAGCGTGAAGTTAACGCGAGAGTACCGAGTCGTCGGTTAGGTCCAAGGAGAGAGATAGGAAGAGAGAGAGAGAGAGAGAGAGACGCAGGATGGTGGTAAGGGGCCAAGAGTTGAGCCGAGGGTGAATGAACACAGTTTGTTCGGCGACGCACGTTGCGGCTGTCGGCTGTCGTAGCCATGCCAGACTGTATATACGAGCCAGGCGGAGAAAGGCTCGGCAACAGAGAGATAGATGGAAAGGGTGAGCCAGGCCCCCGGGTAGCCGGAACAATGTTTAATTGGCAATCGTGCCGCAAATAATTATCCGTGCGCGCGGATACGAGCGCGCGACACACACGCCCGTTCTCATTGGCTTAAGTTGGGACACAGAGCGGCTGCGGATTGCGCGTGGGCCGGACACAACGGTGACGATAAAAATCGGTGTAGCGCGGCGAACGACGATCGGCACGACACGTGAATGCGACGACGAAACAGAGGGGAGAATGGGAGACGCGCGCGCACTTTATTGTATACCGCGGGCACTCGCGGAATTATGAGCGTTTAAGGTAGTTGGCGAGTGACAATATTGCGAAAGGGTGACGGGTTAGTGTGAAACACGGAGAAGCCCGGCACATTTGTGCCGTGAATGTTTGTAAATACGGTTTATGATACGCAGCTTTCATGACTGTAGTAAAGAGAATTTTGAAATTTTGATGCTACTTACGGACGATCTTATGGATAGTTTACGTCTACTTAAATGGTCTACAGACTGACAAAAACCTACTTTGACGATATTTTAACACTTCTCTCTTAAAACTTTAATTTCTCTCGCGAACTTTTAATTTTATATATCGAATTTTAGTGTTAACTTGTACCTATTTCGATGTTAAAACGGCAGAAACGAAAATTTCAAATATAATTAGAAACAATTAGGGTCGAAATAACTATATTATATTAGTAGAATTGAAATTGATTTTCTTATTTTGCTATCTTAGCGCCCACTGAATAAGTCGTTAAATTAAATTAAATAAGTCGTTGAAAAGTACTCTGGATTTCAACATGATATCGGTACCTGTTTCGTAAATGTAATCAGCGCTACATGTAAACAGTGCTAACATTGGCTTCCATTAACTCACCTTCGGTGCGGTCGATCTTGGCCGTCTAATTGTGTGTACCGATCGTGTTTCCATTAACACACTGTTAACATTTAAAAAGATTCCTATTCTAAAAAGTGTGTTTACACGAATCAATTACTTTAACGAGTCACGAGTTGCGTCCGTCGCACTTGAAAATCTCAACTTCTGTTCACACTAATTTCTCTACTACGGGTATATACTTTCCGTGTGGAATTATCTATCGCGAGATGTGCACAGACAGGACCGGTTTCTACACACACACACACAGACATATTTCTACAGAGGCTAAAGATAGACGATTCGTCGGTCCGGAGAAATGTGTTCCGCCGCGGATTCCACGCGTCCGTGTCCGAATACTTTCGGGGCGCAAGATAAGGGGATAAATATTATCCTTTGTCGAGTCAAAGTTCGGCTGGTGGAAAAATGACCGCTGTGAATTATTCGCAGCTCCCGCCGCGGCCGCGCGATGAAAGAGTACGTCGGGGAGTAAATAAGACGAACGGCAAGATAAACGGCGGCGCAATGATCCCG
The DNA here is from genome assembly GCF_001313825.1 of Dinoponera quadriceps. Lineage (NCBI taxonomy): Eukaryota > Metazoa > Arthropoda > Insecta > Hymenoptera > Formicidae > Dinoponera > Dinoponera quadriceps. Next base: position 1,318,007 of record NW_014554796.1, read on the forward strand.
CGATTTTTATTCCGCCGCGAGAAGCGAGCTGTTACTCTCTTCTCTTTTTCCTCGTCTACTTTTTTACATGTACCTACGTATGTATATATATTATTTACTTGACTCTACAAATCTTCTCAACGCGAAGTATCGGCGCAACACTCTCTATTCTGTCATTCTTAACGTCGGGTTCGTTACGTCATCGCAGGTATAACGCAAGTATAGTGACATTGACGTTAACCCTTCGGGGGAAGGGTGGATTTGAAGAACCCCAGAAAATTTTCAATTGTGAATTATTCGTTACACGGTAAACGAGAGGAATCGGTTCCCCTTCCCAAAAGGAAAGTTGTTGACAGTGAAAACTCATCGGGCGATGACGCTGTATTTCGTCAATCGTGTTTCGTACAGCGACGAGGTGAAAGTTGAGCGAAAGTTGAGCTGGAGTCATCAGTGACCCCTCAGTACCGGCGAAGTTGTTTCTCGTGCAAGCGAATCAAGTTTTTTGATATTCTTAACCTGAACTAACTTTTTTGAAGCAGGCACAATTACACTATTCTTTTCTCGTTAGTACCAACCTTCGACGATTCGAAGCTAAAAGGATTGTTTTTATGCACGTATAACGAAAGTTACGAATCCTTCAGTTCGAAAACGAATTTTGCCGATTCTGCCTTAGATTCGAACACGTACACAAAAAGTGAGAAACAATTCGGGTCATATTATTGTAAAATCATATTCTCGAATGTTTGAAAGAGTGTACCGGAATTTTCCCAAATATTTTTCGAGGCCAAAAACCTTTAGAAACACAATCAGGCGCTAGTAACTCTTTGTGACTAGAAAACGGTGAAAAACAATGGTGACCATGGAGGGTTAAGAACAGAATCACAGCGTAACAGGAAGGCTGCCGCTGAGAAAAGAGACGACGCATTCGGAAAACAAGGACTTCAAATTCCCGAAATTGACGCACGCGCGCGCGGTTGTTGGGGGGAGAATAATCCTTTCGATTACGCGAACGATCATCTTTGCGTAATCCGCGAAAGCGGCGTAATTTATCGTCGCGGAAATGCTATTCGCCGCGAGTAGCGCGCGAGGGTGCCAGCCATAAATTTACTCCGTGGGAGGGGGAGGGGACGTCGCGCTACACCGACTTACCGGCCCCGGGGATAAAAATTGTCCGATCTTCCTCGCGTTATTGCTCCGAATTGTTCCGTCAGCTTTAACGGCCGGGGAGGACAAGCTGGCGCCGCGGGAAGGATTTAAAAACATTCTCGCGAGAGGGGTGAAATTGCGCGGCCTGGCGGAGGTGCCGGAAGCGGGAGACCATAGCGGTACCGCGAGCGAGCACGACGGCGGTAGATTATCGTTAAGACAATTTCCCCGTAACGAATATCAGAACCCATTTACATCGGCGGAGGAGGACGTCGACGAGCGAGGGAGGAAAAAGAGCCGGTAGAGTTCTGGTTCCACCCTGACGAGGGCGACCAGTGGGTTCCGTCCGAGGAAGAGGGCGGAGATTGGTGCTGGCAGAGCGGAGCTGGCTGCTCGCACGAAAACGCGACGGAGGGCGGAAGCCGAGCGCGCGGATGACACAAAAGCCGAGTGAGAGCGAAAGGAAAAGGGGGGGTCGGAGCCAACGTCGGCGGGACGGCGCTCGTGAAAAGAGATAATCTCCGTTCATCTTGTAATTCCCCGCTAATGCCATTATACCCGTCGGACTCGGCCAGTATTCGCCACATTACCGGCTTACATCTTTGTTTTCTCGTGCCTGGTCACCGCCAGCCAGTCGGGCCCGAAGGCGCGAGGAGGATCGCGCCCGAGTCGAAATTTCGGCTCCATGTTAAACCTTTAATTCTACAACACGGTGAAGGAATTAGGCTGGCGAAGTCGATTACACTCTAACGATACAATTTATTCCCGCTCTGATGGTGTCTCGCATTTCCGCTTTTCCTCTTAGCGTCAGCATTTTCCTCAGTGCTCGTGTGATAATCGAAAAATCGAGGGCATCTGTAGCTTCAAGATGGCGGTAGAATGAAATTCGTACAATTAAAGGTTCGAGAGAGAAGTTAACGAGTATGCTGGTCATATTATTAGACGCGCCTTGATTTTTTACATTTCATTGGCTGTTGCGCGCGCGAGGCTGACCGACGTAATTGAATCGAGCGTTCTTAAAGGGCGATAAATTTGCCGAAGGAACCGCGTCGTCGTGCTCGCGTTCCCCGCCTCGCCATCCATCGACTCCGTTTCTCGCAGTCTCTCCGCGTCGTCTCTCGTCTTGCGAAAACGTGACGGTCGATACACGGATCCCGCGATTGCGTCCCGCGAGATTTCCCGGCAAACGGCGGCGGATAGAAAGAGAGCACCTCCGCCGGAGATTCCCCGGACGGAGGAATCATCGTCTGCATGCTGTACTTGCCCGGTTAGACGCGCAATACATACGACGATATGTAACAGATAGAGGAAAAGAAAAGACGCCAATGAGACGAGACGAAGCAGAGATGCATAATTGCAAAGTGCTCACTCCCTTTTGTATTCCGTTCTGCTGCAAAGAACTATGTATTTCGTCTCTAATATGTACGTTAATTGAATCGAGCGTTACGTAATCTCAATGTTTTCGATGGCACGGTAGCGCGATGAGAGAAAATATTTGGTATTTGTGACGTATAATACCGTAATACAGTCAGGAGAGGCACTTTCCTAGCGAGCGTCAGTACAGTCAATGATAATAACCTTGCATGCATATCGCCGCTATTATTTCTGCGATTAAATTAACAAAGGGATATCGTCGGCGCCGAAAACAGCCATGATTTTCTCTCGGTGCGGAAATTCTGCTTAGCTCTCGTGTAGAGACGCAAACTCGTTTAGAGACGTGTGTCTCACATCGATCCAACCGTAGCCTTCCTCTATCTTTCTTCCACGTAGTCACAATCAAATAACCGAACTCTTGTGTGCCATTGCTCGCACACGTAGCACACGTAGCAACGAAACTCCGACTCTTGCATCGCGCACAAACGTTGCGATTGCGGAACATTTGACTACAATCACCGGAGAAATGTTGTTTAGTCCCGCAAGAAAAAGAAAAGAAAATGCGTTTAACCGAACCACGTCTCGTTAATTTCAACCGTGCTCGTTCCTTCCGCACGCAGTTCATTAATATTATTATCCATTATAATGTTTCTCTATTAGCACGAGTATGCGATTACATTGTTGTTAACGTAATCGCGAAATAAAAGCACGAGAACCGCGACAGTGCTAACAATCACCGGATGCGGGCTAATTCGCGCTGGGAAGCGGCGCCGATCGCACGTGATTGCTATCGAACGTACGCGCGCGCTCCGCAAACATCGTCTTTCCGAGTCATCCGACGATATAATTAGATCGAGCGGCGGGCTTACGTTTGTTTTCGCATGCACGCACCGCCGGCTAAATAAGCATGCGAGTACGCGTACGCGGCGAAACTCAAGCGGACGATAGCGGCGTTAATTTTAAGCGGCCAGAGATGCATCTCCGGGCCGGGTCGAGAGACGATAATTGCCGTTACGGCAGAATTACGATCGGCTGAGCGGTAAACACGCACACCGGGCCTCCGTTTGCACGTCGTAACATTATCGAGCTCGGTACGACTTAACAGTAATTAGTCAATAATTCGTAGTGGCCTGAATTATTTCGGCGCGGGTAACGTCACGCGAAGCGCGCGCGCGCGCCGAGATTACGCCCGGCCGGCGAAGGCGTATCGCCGTAATCGAATCATTACAGTCGATTCCGTACGATCGCGCGGAAAAAGCACGGGATTTGCGGCTCTCAGCGGAGAGGCCATTCATCGCCGCGAAAATGGCCTTCCGAATTTGAATGCGAATCCGACCGCTCGGTCACGGGGATCGCCCGCATTATTCTCCGATAATGGGGAATGGCTGTCGTCGTTCTCTCCGGGAAGTTTGCGCGCCCGGACAAGTTTTTCGCCGGGGGTATGTATATACCTAATAGGCACTAAAATCGAATTATCGTGTTCCCGCGTAAAGTCACGACCGCTCGCTCGTTCGCTCGTCCGTTCTCGGAAAGCCGAAATTTCGCTCCCACGTTAAACCTTTAATTCGACAACGGAGCTGAGAGTTAAGAGAAAGAGGGGTGCGGAATAACTCTAATGACATCTAATTTGCTTCTCCGACTATAACGACGCCTTAAGTTCTGCGTTTTCGATGCTGTTGTTAGCGTCGAAGTGAAGTGTTCACCCACGGAGAAAAGTAATTCGCGGCAGATTTCATGCCGTCGCAACAAAACCCGTCAGTTACCGTATGGACAACGAAACGATTTCTTAAATTTTCCGTTTCCGTCGCTTTCAAATACGTTATTTTGAACACTCGTATGAATTGAATCGAAGTATCGAGAGCGTCTAGAGCTTCAAGGTGGCGAAATTAACGCGTACCTAAGCACACAGAGAGAAAGGTTTCTTTAGATTTAGCACTTCTATTTATCTGACTAATTTGTTTCGCTGAAACGACATATACTCGTACTTGTACGAAACATTACTTGTTTAAGGAAAAACTGTACTCGTATTCTCCTATTCAAGAAAACTCGATTATTCAACAGAAAGAACGTTATTATTCGGAATAATATCTTTCAACCAAATAAAATATTACCTGGTTACGATAAGTATGTGAAATGCAACAAATAATTTCTGTATAATTACCTTTCGTTTCAGACTTTTCATTTCAGACAAAGATACATATTCGTGGGAAAGTCTAACAATCGAAACGTTAATTTCTTCGGAGCACGTCAATGATGAGATTTGCTCGGATGCGATAAAATTGACTAAATTCGTGGAAATTTCTCCATTTTCTCAATGCGGACGCGAACCTTTAAGAACGCCGAAATTTCGACTCGGGTTGCGTGCGCAAACCGCGAAGACACGCGCGCAGTCGGCGGCGCGCAACAATGCCGCGCCGTAATACGCCTAAAATTGCGGACTCAACCTCTCGCTCAGCGCGATTACTATGACGCGCACGCGTTTTCATCAGTAATGCAGTCTGCCGCGGTTCATTAAGCATTCGCGATGATTCGAGCGTTCATTAGACGAATCTTCTTGGGCTCGATGCAATATCGCGAATATGCGGCGCGCGTGTGCTCACGCATGTGAGAAACGCAACAACGTTGGGTATTTAGAGGAGCGCCTAATTATGCGGCGCGATAACTGCGCAACAAAAGCGCGAATAATGGAGCGTTAATTAGTCGTTCCCCGCGTGTAAATGAATAAATCCGTAGCCTCCGTGCGCTGTATTGCGCCGGCGGAAAATCCTCCTCGAGGAAGATTAAACTCTTCGTGCGCGCTCCACGGCTGCGCGTGTGTTAAACTTACATGAACTATTTCAATGTGAAAAGCGTATGATTTAGGCCGAAAGTGACTAAATTTGCTGTCAGTGTAACCTCCTAATCTGACATTCGGTCAAACTCGACTCTGGCAATGACGAAGTATCGCGCGAAAGAGGATAAGAATGCGACTCCCCCAATAAGCACCGTGACGGGGCAAATTAGCAGAATCTACGTTTCGCGCATTGGGAAATTCTGGGAAAACTTTTACGTACTTCACGCGAAATCGATGCCGCGGATATCGCGCGGGAGGGATCGAACTGATTGCGAAGGCAGAAATTTCCTCGCGACGGGAGAGAAAGAAAACGCTCGATCTGCCGCCGGCAGCGGGTTTATTCTCATCGGAGGCCGATTACATTCGGCCGCGAGCGTATTTGACATAATCTCTTCCGAATCAAAATGCATAATGTCCAATGGGTAATGGCGATGGCCATTAGGAAGCGGCACGGTTGATGTAGCTTATGACGCTGACGAGCTGACTGCAGCCGGCTCGCGAGCAACCAAATTCGGCACACTCAGGTTCACCGTGTGCGGTTCGAAACTACCCGCTCTCATTACGCCTCGCCGCAGAATGGGCTAATCCACAGTGTTGGCCGTTGAATTGTCAAATCTGCCGGCGAACGCGGAATGACCGAAAGCCGCAGGTGATTCAACGAGCGAAGGTACCGTTATAAGGTTCAGAGGTAAGATGGGCCATCCTCCGCGTTATCTCTCCCTGTTATCGCGGGGGGAACAGTCATCGACGGAGTCGTGGAAACTTTAAAAATGGAACGGAATCGCCGGGAAGAAATGGAACACCTTGAAAGAGAGACGAGGAGGAAGGGTAAACAAAGAGAGAAAGGAGAGAGCTACTCTCTCTTTCCCGACGTTGCCGGAGCTTTCCCTGATTTCGGAAAGTTGGGTAACGGCAAACCGAGCGTAATGGCGCCGATAAAGACGCCATTGAAGACGGCGACGCAGGGCCGCGCGCGAAGATTCGATTCTATCAGACCCGTTATTTACTCTTCAGAAGCTTCGCCCTCATCTAACGCCCGCGCGCATCACCTCACGTCCTTCCTCCTCCCCCGATCGAGTTTTATCGGATCCACCGACACTCCCGATGGTAATTGTTCGTGCTAATAAAAAAAGCAAAGATGCGCCGAGTTTTACAGGGCAACAAAGGCGCGTCCCCACTCCCCTCTCTCTCTCTCTCTCTCTATCTTTACCTTTCTCTTGCTCTTGGTAACGTTTCACCCCGCTCGCTCACCTCCTTCGACACGTGCCGCGCGTCTGACTCCCCGTTCTTCCGCATCCACTAGCTGTCGACTGGCAATGCGTCGAACAATGAACAGGTACAAGCGAGCGAGAAAGAGAGAACGCGGACAAGTGTCCTGGGAATTAGCTATTGTTTTTCCTTGTTCTCTGCGCGCGCACAGGGGGCATTAATGCCTTTCGTAACAGAGACAGGCACATAATGCGAATCCTCCTACGTATAGCCCAGCGCATCAACTTGATCCAAAAAACAACGTGATCGCATTTTGATAAGATCACTTATGAATCATAGGGGCTCGGTCCGGCTGTCAGAGAGCGCGACAACTCAATACGTGGATCGCGAGATGTTTGAGATCGAATACGCACGATGGGAGATGCATCGAGGCACTTCGAAATATCAGCAGCCGAGTAGCGCAGATGTTTGAAGTGGCGCTTCCTTAATTGTTTCGAGCGGTGTAAGTTTTCCCCCGATTATCTCGTTTTACTTTTCAGACGCGGATTTACCCCGCGGATGCGGGCGTAACTCGTTCGGAGAAATCCGGCGAGATTAAAGGAGGAATGAATCCTCTCGCCAGGAAGGGAAATTTATTTCTCGGAATGTTCAAGCCGTGCACACACACATATATATATATATATATATGTGGGAATATTTGTGCGTAGAATATCGTTAAAGATGCTGAATTATACCGCGGTATTTGCGCAAATAGCGGAGAGCTGCGCGCGGCAACACTCGCCATTGTTAACGCGCGGGCACGTGAATAAAACGAGCACGATCATCGTTCCCTATTTGCTCCTATTCGGAGGATGTACGGGTCGTTAATCACCGGTGCCTCCCATCGCTTCTTTAAAATGCAAACCGGCCGACATAACTAACTACTGCCGGGCCCTCGGAGATCCGCGGCCGCGGACGACGAGGAGACACGGGGGGATGTAAAAACAAGACGAAATATGAGGCCGAAGAGGACGGAAGGGCAAAAATCCGGGAGGAGGGGAAATGTTTGACCCGCCGGACGTTTGCACACGCTGTCCCGGGTATACAAACGGCGCGTCTCCCCGCGAGATCGAGCGGGATGCTTGCATATTTTAACGGCGACATCCGCGCGCCGCGACGTAAAAATAAAGGAAAAAAAAAACAAAAGAAAGCGACGCGTTTGAACGATCAATCCGAGCTGTTTCGTCCGTATATCCGCGCGTCACGCGCTCAGAAATTTAATTGCCAGCTGACGGCGATCCCGCCTCAAGTGTCCCCCGTCTCGAGTCGCGGAGGAACGCGGACGATAAACAGCGCGACCCCGGGAGACCGTAACCTTCTAACAAGTTCCAATCTTTCAATAGACACTATTCCCGGCAGAACTCCCCTCGGCTCGAGGCAAAGTCACGTTCGCTGATCATTTTATGTGGTACACCCAGTGTGTTTTTATTTTAACTGGGTCACTGCGACAGAGAGAGAGAGAGAGAGAGAGGGAGAAAAGGAGACTGCTCCGGGAAGCACTCGTAGAACTCCGGAGGCACTTAAACATCTCAACGATGCCGGGGAGTTTATTGCATCTTTGACATCGAAGTGCAGTCGAAACCCATCGTCGTCGTCGTCGTCGTTGAACGACGATACGCGGCAGCTGCCGCCGTAATGTCGCGCACCTTTCTGTACCGCAACGGGGGCAGGGGAGTTCGAGATGGTTCGAACTTGTCGTTAGCCGGTGCGCCCCGAACGTTCACGGTAATTCGAAAAATGCGAGAGAAAGCTCTCGTCGCCGGCAGCCGCTGGCTCGTTTTCGTCCGCATTATCCGGTAATATCGCTCGCGCTCGCAGAACCGGGCTATTGATCGGAAATTACGACGACTCGAGGCAAACAATATTTTAAAAAATTAACGCGGGAGAGAGAGAGAGAATAGGAAAGAAAAACAAGCACGTTTCCTAAATAAATTTTCCTCCGCGGCGATGCTCGTATAATCTATCCGGATTTATTTCAGCGAGTTTCGCGCGCACGCACCAGCATCCAAGATAAATCCAAGATAAATCTGTCTCCGAGAAGCTGAAACGAGATAATCAGCAATTAAAACAACGTCCATTCGCGATGCCCCGTGGCTGGCTGGCTTGTTATGTTTGTCCTCCCGTGATTTCCAAAGGAGAGTATTATCCGAGAGCGCGCGCGGAAGAACGGAATGCGAAGCGGGCTCGCGCGAGTTTTCCTCACATTCATGCACGAAATTGCAGCACGGTCAACTCGCGCGCGCGCACTTCGATTTTACTTTCGCGCGACTCGCGCGTTATCACGCTACGGATTGAGTAAAAGAACTTTCGGCGACGGGGGGAGGGAATTTCAAGCGAGAGAGAGAGAGAGAGAGAGAAAGAAAGAGTTAGAACATCGCGTGAGCGGCGGAGAGTGGCTATTAAGATCGCTTGAAAAGCGCGAGAGAGCGTTTGCACATTCTCAAGTACGCCGCTACGTGTGAGCGAGAGAGAGAGAGAGAGAGTTCCGCATTCTCGCGCGAGCGCGCGTTGTAAACTGGGTCGCTAAGACGATTATCCTGCGGATGTAACCACCGGTGAGGGATGAGCATGGGTTATTACTACGCTCGAGAGATTCCGCGGAGTCGTAGCCAAATCGAGTGGGATACTTTCGATTGCTCGCGGCCGTTTCTATTCCCCGGAGTTATTTCTACGAGACTTCCTACATTGTTGATTCGCCGCGGTACACACGTATATGTATGTATGTATGTATGTATAGATATATACCGCGATAAATCCGCGTAGCTGGTAAGTTACCGCTGCCCCCTCCCCGCTCCTCCTCGTCCTCCTCTCCCATCCCCTCCGACGCCACTGTTTCCACGGTGTGCTTTTACGAATATTATACGTTGAATGTTTCGCGGGACAAAGTTGCGAAGCAACAGCGCGGAAGCGGCGTGGCCGATGAAAGGAGGGCTGGAGGGAGACGCGTTGCAGGATGGAGGGGAGAAGCACCGTTTTGTTTTCCGGACTCGGAAGACCTGTGAAAGGTGTGAAATTAAAATTTACGCGCACGCCGATGGTACCCCCTCCTCCCTCCCTCAGTAACATTTCTCCGCTAAAATGTGGATGGGAGAGAAGCATCGAAACTGACGGATGTGCTGTTTTGGTTTTGACCTTTAAAGCCCTGCTGAAGGTGTGAAATGAGAATTTATGCCGTGGAGAACCGAAGCACCGATGAGCCAACTCTATTTAAATATTAATATTGTCAATCTTAATATTATTGTAGGAAGATTAGTGTAGGAAATTATCCATCGTGCATTGCGGACGAGTCCGAAGTTTTGCTCTTCCTCCATCGTTTGGATCTGAATGCGATGCGTCACGCTTTTTCCCCTCGACCGTTCCGACTTGTGTAATCTCCGCGTATGCTCGGTCGGCGTGATCGCAAGAATCTTAACAAAATCGCGAAATTCGCCTGGAATTCGACGACAGGATAGGGGGGGAGGGGAGCAGGGCACGACACGCTGTTCTCGGAAAAACGGCCGAAAGCTCGCCGTCGTATTTTTCGGCAAGGAACTTTTCGAACACCCGCCGCCGTCGGCGCGCCGGCGCTTAGAGAGAAAAGCGGGACCGGATGAAGGAGTTTATAGCTGATCGCCGTGAGATTTATAGCGAGTAGAGCCGGGACGCCCGGGAAAATCCTCGGAAACATTACCAAATCGGTACGCGTGACCACGAGCGGGGTCGCGACGGGAAAGAAGATGGAAATAAAGAAGGACGGGGCAGAGAGAAAGAGCGTCACAGGCGCGAGCGAGCGAAAGGAAGGGACGAGTTGAGGAATCGAGCGAGAGCGAAAAAATATCCTATGAATTCGTGAGTGACTTCGGATATCACGTTCGGTCCCGCCTGGCGGAGATTTCCCGACGACTTTGTAGTCCGCGGTATATATCCGGAGTCCGCTTGCAAGTTTAAACCGCACCTTGCGTCGTGTACGTGTCGCAAATGTATTCCACGCACAGCGCAAGGATTTCCCGCGCCGCCGCCGTCGTTGCGCTTTTTTAGAGCCGCTACGCGAATCCGCAACCTCGCCGTCTCGCGCGTTTGCGTCCACGTGAGACGATCGAATTAAATAGCAAGCGTCGGATCTATGCAATATTGTTTCAAGGCTCAAAGGAATGCTGCGAGCGAAGTGATCGGTGATCACCCACATTATAGCTCCCGCCGTTATGGCTTGACAAAATTCAAAAGCCCTTCACGCGTAAAGCAAACAGAGCGCGAAATAGTAAACGGGAGAGTGGGGAAAATTTTCGAAAGGTGTACATAGCGCTCTGCACTGTCAGGTGCGTACGGCTGTCGAGTCGTGGAAACATTCGTTTGACATGAAAGTTGTGGAATTCGTATGTATGAAATGAACCGCACCCCGCACCTTTGACTAACGTAAGAAACAATGACGTATCAACAGAACTAGGAAACTAAGGATGAAAGTCCAATAAGAAAGTATAGCGGTTGAAAAGGGGATTTTATCCGCACGCGCATAATGCAGATGTAATGCAGATCAGTCGAGATTCTACAGCTTGGTCTACAACGTGCTCTTCGCGTCTTGTTTCTTGCCTTCTATCTTTCTTCCGTAAGAACTTCCATTTACTTATGGAAAAGAGACAGAGTGCAAAAACCAAGAAACAAGGAAATTGCACCGTTTGCTTGGCTTGGATAAAATGTCTTGCAAATAGAAGCGCGAGATAAGTTGTTGCCACCTGCGAGTAAACCCGTTGAAAACTGTTTTATCATATTTCCTGCGTTTTTCTCGGGCCGGTCACCCATCGTATCGCATATCACGTTAAAAATCTCAAGAATTTATCGTCATTTTTAATTCCGCTCAAGCGACGGCGCTTTCCCGGTCGAAGTTCGGCCGTCACTTCGGCATCCCCTTAAGCCTCAAGAAATTGACCGATCACAATCGATTATTCTCCTCATATTCGACTGTGATCGATCAATTTCTTAAAGCTTAAAACGTCTATCGGGACTAATAGATTCCAGGCGGCTCTGAGCACACGCTCATTGGCCGCACGAGCTAATTAAATACGAAATGTCGGACAGGTTGCGCCGTCCGATTCCTCGTTCGTCCGCTAATCGCGCGGTCATCTCGCTGGTCCGGTAAATTTTCCGCAAATTCTCGGTAAAATATGCAATCCAGATCCGCCAGAGCGATAACTTATGTATTTTATTAAGTTCACGATTCATCAGTATTATCTTGGTATTATCTTCGTAGCCGAACGCTAAATCGCAATTTCGGGGCGCAGGGCGATGGGGGTAGATGGAAGGGGGGTGCGAGAAGGGTCGGCACCATTAAACGGCGACCTCTCCCCTTGCTCCCTATAAATGTAATTCAAAATGCACCGGCGTAATTAGCCCGGCGATGAAAACACGTAGATCGCCGCGATTAAATATCTACGCTTGAATTTATGCTCGATTTTCATGCATAGCCATCGGAAAACGTAATTACGCTCATGACATTTAATGCGAAGTTATGTAATTACACGTCGCGCGCAAAGCGCGCGCCCATACATGCGCGTCTGGGAACTCCCCCCTGCCCCACCATCACGCAAGGAAAAGAAATCATCTCTCACTTACTTTCGTTCTTTCTTGTCCCACCGGTTATTCGGTCATCCAGAAGAACATATTTCTCTGGACTGTCTGGAGCTCGGCCGACGGTGGTGTCTCTCTCATCGACGACTTCTGGAAAAAAAAGAAGAGACACGGCTCGGTCAGACCCGCCGAAAGAGAGAGGGAGAGACGCGTTAATCGCTCGATGATTCGATATCGCGCGTTTAAAGCTCGCACTTTCGCGACAAAATTACAGGACGAAGCGGATTAAATATTCACAGGCATCAAAACGATATCAGGCGCACATATACACACACGTGGAAACGTACATACGGCGAAACCGCAAATTGGGTGCGTAACCGCGAACGAGTAATCATTATACCTTCGACGTTTGAAAGTCCAAACATCCGATCATCATTATTCAGTTAATATCTCATAGAAATTTGAATCGCGCTCGCGATCATATTATCTCGATAATTTCGCGGGCGGTACGCGCCATAAAAATCGACTATCGGCCGACCCTTCGCCGCCGGCGGCGGATTGAAACAGAACGCAACACCCAAGAACGAGCTCTGCCGAATATCGACAATCTAGTTCTCGCAAACTTCGCGGGGAATACTCGCACGACTCTTGCACGTCGCGACGGCGTGTACTCTGCTGAAATTAAAATCGATACTTGCGGGAGGAGAGAAAGAGAGAGGCAGGATGAGAGAAGCGAGAGGAGAAGGTGCAGAATATAGGGAAGGGGGAGGGGGGCAGAAGAAATGGAGATAACGTCGGGATTTTATTCCAGCCGCTGGCACCTTGTAAGACGCCGTGTAAAATCGCCGAAGAAGGGAGCGTGTTGGATAAATAATCATTCTGCAGAGTGCGAATCTTCTTTCGCGGCCCCAGGAAGGGGCCGACGACCGATAAGATGGGCGAATAACGAAGTGGAAGGGAGAGGAGAGAGAGAGAGAGAGAGAGCAGTCGTAAAGCAGCGGGAATAAATAGTCGAGCGTCAAGTCGCCGACCGAAGTTTGCGAACGCGCAAATCCTGAGGGAAGTCTTAAACGAGAGAATTCCGCGTGATCGTTCTCCTCTTCGCCTTCCTTCAGCCTCCTCCCTCCTCCGATCTTCCATACTTCCCCTCCCCCTTCCTTTCATCCCTCCGTGCCGCCCGATTCCGCGCATTCTTCGCATAATTATTTTATCGTTGCGAAACAGCATCGCTACACACCTTCGGAAGTTCGCTCGCTCGCTGTATGCGTATTCGTTTCGTTCGCGCGACGCTGAGTAGATAAATAAAGGGACGTCCCTGCTCCATATTTCCATAATTAATAAGCAAGCCGAGAATAGATTACGAGGAATCGGGAAAAGTATTAATAATGTAGCATAATCGATATTCAATGGGAACGGCGGGAACGAGAATAATTGATATATTCGATAAGGCGGAAATAGAAGAGGGGAATTCCGAAAGTCCGTGAAACGTGGTTGCGCGAGTGATGACCGCGAAATATTATTTCGGAAAGAGAGAGAGAGAGAGAGAGAGAGAAAAGGTGGGCGCGGGGAGTAAACGCGCTCGGCGAACCGCCGCTCATTGATGTCCCTTTTAAAGCGTCCTAAAACGGAAGAAAGTCGAACGAAATTCCGAATGGGAGGTAGGAAAGTGCGAAGCCACAACGCGAGAATAAGTGGATAGTGTGTGTGTGTGTGTGTGCCCGGCGGGAATTTACGAGCGATACCTTTCCCACCAGAAATTTTCGCTGCGGATGTTCTCGCCGGCGCCGTCTCGTCCTCGAAATCGTAGGCGGCGTTTAATATATTCAATACACTCTCGCTCTCTTCTTTCCCTCTCTTCATCGGCGTGTTGCGCTCGTCATTTGCTCGACCGTGTTCGCAGTTAAAAAATACCAGACTCATGTAGCGACATGAGGATTAACAGCGCAGCCGTGAGAGCTGTCATTCATATAAAAATAATGAATAATTTGAGAGCTATTTAATAAAATTTGATTTGATTTGATTGATTTATAGTGGTCGGAGACTTAGAGATATTTCTATTATCTGTTAATATTTATAGATTTTTATAACAGTATCATATATTTTGGTGAAGAAGTATTGCTGGTTTGCATTCTTATACATAAATTGTAATTTTAACGCCTTCAACAGAGCTTTATAGTAAAAATGGAGTGTCAGTTTTACTTTATGTAATTATTTTTTTTTATTTTCGTAATAGCTTTTATTCGGGAAAAAGTTACGAAATAAAACGTTCAGATTCCTTTCTCAGATACGGACAATTAAATCGTACTGAGATCCGTCCGAAGTATTGATATACGAAATTCACGTATTCCTGTTGTGTTCGCAGAAGAGCCGGTTCTACGGCCGGATCAATCTTTACGAGGGAGATCGTCATCCGCTGCCTCCGTAATTTTTATGTTTACGCAATGACAGGGCGCGTTTCCCCGGAACTACGAACCACTCCGTTCCGGCGGTGGCTGTCGTAGACGCGATATTCATACGAATAACATTCAGTTTCCTGGCCGTCGAGGAATTTATGAGGAAGACGAACCGCGAAACGACGAGGGGGAATTCGGAAGACCGGCGATAGGAATAAATAGCGCGGAGTATACGCGACGCGACAATTCCGATTTATGACTAATACAGCTCGACGGGAATCTCGAGCAGCGATATCCACACACGTTCTTCCTCCTTTATCCTTTGTTCCCTTGCGACTTGATGGCTTCTTGCGTTTATCGTAGTCGTGGACTGTTCTGAAAGCGCGGTTTTAGTTCGAGTGCTGAGGAAAGAAAGGGAAGAAGAAGGAATGAAAGGAGGAAGGTAAGGAGGAAAGAGTGAAAGAAAGAGCCGGAGCGGCAGTTGCCGAACTTTCTTGCTGCGCCGTGAGCTTCCCCGTACGAACAAGATTCTAATCAAATCTCATCTTTCGTGGACTTAGAATCATTCTTGCGTCTGTTTATTGCAAAATTCGAGTCGAGATCGAAGAAAGAGAGTCGCGTGAGAGAAAATTGTTTCTCGATGGACTTAACATAGCGATAGTTGAGAAGTGATGTCTTGCATATCCGCAGAAATGGCTACTTCCCGATGTTTAATTTGGCGAACTCGGAGTTTGTCTTTTTCCATCGATTTGGGAAAGCTCGTATTTGAAGGCGGGGTCAGAGCGAACAGTCGGGAGCACGGAAATTAATATTTTATTTCTTACTGCGCATATAAAGAAACACCATTTAGTCTTACTAAGAACATTATATTCCTGTGATTTAGAAATAATTTTCAGGAATAAAGAGAAAAAATTAGATAAGTAGTACGATATCTTCAAACCGACACAATTTTCAGTTTGAAGACATCGTTCCTTCTATCCAATATTTCTTTCCTCTCAGTTCATGAAAATTATTCTTGAATAATAAGAATATGATATGATATGATATTCTTAGTGGAATTATATAGAATCTTGAATTGATATTAATTTGATTTTTCCGTGTATTCTCGGGCAATTATATTTCTCTTGAAAAACTTCAATTTCGCACATGCCAGATATCAATCATATTCCCTTCTTAAGCAATAATAATATCGTTATCTTATTGTAAAAGTTGCGGCAGAGTTTGAGAAAGGCCATATTAGAACGACGCGACGCTGAAAACGTCGCCGGACGGCGGCCACCGGCCGAATTTCGGCCGCAGGAATTCGACACTCGAGTCTGCGCGAGGTCGCAAGAACTACCGTCCTAGAGGCTCCGCAATTTCGTCCTTATTGCCGCGAGCAAGAACGACGCGTTCGGACCGGTAATTAAGGAACGAAGCCCGCCGATACACACGACGCGGTTGCGGTTCGGGGGGCCGCGTGGGTGCGAAAAAATGTTTGCGTTAAATTCGACGGACGGATAGAATAACACGAACGAACAAAACCGGCGCGATGACACCCGGTGTTTGCGTTCGATTCTCCGAGCGTGAGCTCATATAAACTGCAGGGTAATATCGCCCGTGGAAAAAGAGTCAAAAACGAGAAATCCGCAACAGCCCAAGTAGGAAATAACCGCTGACGAAGTACTGGTACCGATTTTTAGTGAACTGTACTAAATGCCGATACTGGTGGAGTACTGGGATGATAATAACGGGTCAAGACTCGAAAGACAATACCATAACTGTGCCAATTCCCAGTATCGTAAACGTACCAAAAATTATCGATTCCCAATACCGGCACAGTACCGACTACCACAGTAATGATTACACTAGTTTATAAAAGAATAGTTTTTTTAATTATTTTCAACCAGACAAGATGTTTCTTATAGATTTTTGGATGCCGAAAACGTCGCCGCAAGCGAAATTTCATCAGCCCGTCAGGTCCAAAATAAATACGTGTACATTTATATATATATAGAATCTATCGAGATAAATTATATTATATATATATATATATATATATATATATATATATATNATATATATATATCGATAGCCACAAACTACAAATTACAAATACACACGACTTGAAATATACCAGAGAAGCTATTTTTTACACATTAAATCTCAATTATTTTAAAAACTTGGCATGTTAGTGAAATTTAACTTACGGCGTCGTTTTCGGCATTCAAAAATCTATGAAAAAACGTTTGGTACAAAATAATTTTTGGCTATAAACTAGTATTACTATCAGTGTACAATTGTTAATGCCACTATGTGTAACACCATACTGTACTTGTAATATTATATTGTGGAAGGAAGAATCAGAACTATGACGGGGCTTGTTCGTGCATATCCACTTTTAATGTCATATGAGATGAAAAACATCGGAGGCAAACGCGAGGCAAACTCGACTGAGATCGAACTCGGGTCTTCCACTTGTCAGGCGATCGTCCTTACCACCAAGTTATTTAAGTTCCATATTAGTGACATCTCTCGCTTTCCTATTTAAGGCATTGGCATCGTAACGGGAAATCCATATTTTAGTACTGAATTGGTTATCAGTCTCAGTACCAGCTGAATATTTACGACTGCTACATGGGAATAAACGATACGAGCGAGCGTTTCCTAAGTGTCCTGGAAAAGTTTGAAATATTTCAGATAATTCAAATATTTGGCCGATAAACCGGAATGAATCGTTCGACGGAAATAATCCTCCGTCGCTCGAAGTATCAATGTTTTGCGGTAATTCGACACAATGAAATTTCGCACAGAACGATTCGAGATGCTTTTAGTCCATTTCCAAAAATGAACCCCTGAAAACCCGAGGAGAACCCAATGGTAGGAATAATCCTCAGAGTTGCTCAAAGTATCGTTATTTAGCTGTGCACGAGCAATGAAATATTGAAGCGAACGACTCGATACTCTTTCGCCGGTCAGTTTTACCCCGAAGAGTCCCCGTTTCACCTCGAATGGCCGATCCCGTACATCGTTAATTATATCATCGAATCACATCGCGCGCGCTTCTCCTTTTGTCGGGAAGCGTGTGTTCTTAATTATCGAGCGTCCACATTCGTCAAAGGTGGAGGGACGTTCGTTAACGGAACGCCGACGGCGACGCCGAAGACGCCGAGAACGGACGGGGGTTACCCGATACGCCGTTCCAGCCGGGGCTCAACAGTCTACAAAATGGATGGCATATTGAATTCGTCACGCACAAGAGTATATGTTTCACACGCGCAAAAAACAGCGGCCACCCGTCGAGAGCACTGCGGGAAAACGATCGCGCAGTGTGCGCACACGCGTACGCGTGCGTAGAAAAAAGAACCAAGTATCCGGAGAGCGAGGGACCAAACATTTCGATTAACGAAGTGCTGCGGGAACGGTGATGCGAAGGCGGCTATCCCGGCGGTTTTTCGATTGATTTAGCTAGAAACCCGAGCGACACTTACGACGATTTGCGCGATGGGCTAGAAAAAAGCGTCGAGAATCAATTTCAATTGCGAGTGCTCTTCGTTTGCCGCGCGCGATCGACTTTAGACGACGGACGGAGAGATGAATGTTTACGAAGCGTGCGGATTTATTCGGCCAGGATGTCCTCTCGCGAAGGAGCAGGATGAGATAGCTTCCGCCGGCTTCCTGTGCCCTCGGCGAGAGCAGAAAAGAACGTAGGATTATGTTATTCGCAATAACGTTCCCGTTGCGTTAAATAATTCGCGCGATAAACGTGCGTACGAGCGCGCCAGACAATTGCACGGATAATGAATTTTTCTATTTCGAGAAAGAGAGAGAGAGAGAGAGATGCGTCCTCCCGTCGAGAAGCGTTTCCCCATTCGCAGCTGACTCCTATTTTTCTGCCCTTCGTCCTCACCGCCGCCGCCGTCTTTCTCTACATTACGGCGAAGTGACAGCGAAAAAAGAAGTAAAATAACGAATGTAACTTAAGTATTATATACCGAGGAAAGGAGAGAAATTCGCCGGATGACGGTAACGCGAGCTCCGTCTAGATACTCAAGACGTAGTGTCCGGGAGTTATAATTGCCAACGCGACACTTCCCGTGGGCAATTATAGCAATTCGAGGCAAAAAAAGGACGATGCGCGGAGGAGGAAAGAACGGCAAGGAAAAGGGAGGTCGAAATTTCGACGCTACCTTGACGCTCTCAAGGAGAGCTTGCGCCTATTTAGATGACCTAAGGGCTAGTAAAAACCAACGTCGGCGATACTGCATTTGTCAACTTCCCTTCATCTAACGAGAAATATCATTATGGCCGATTGAAGTACACGAAAGCGGAAAAACATTAATTAATAAAACTATGCTCGATGGAGATGTTTCATCCGACAATTATATATTATCACACCTTTAGAAGCCATACAAAATTATGCTATTAATATGATACATATATTATTCAACATTATCTGCGTGTATTCAAAAGCAACCTTTGAAATCAGTGAGTTAAAATCAGCCAGAAATTTAAAACAGCATTGTGCCCAAAGTAGGGGGAAACCATATCGTTAGAATTGCATCTATTTTGCCACTTTAGTTCCTACCGTATAATTGGAATTCAAAGTTGGCACCGGGCATGAAACATCGACTCAGAAAGAAGAGAGAGAGAGAAAGAAATGAAGGAAAAAAATCTCATCCGCGCGTGCGGACGGATATACGCAGGTCCATAAAGGTCCATCGACACGCATCGCAGAAAGGGGACGATGACGGTTACATAGCGGATAATAAAAACCGCGATGGAGCCGAGGCGGAAAGCCTGGTTTATTCAATACAACGAGGATGAGCCAATCGGTCCTTTCACCTCGACCGGCTTTTTCCGCGTACTCCCTCGAACGAGCTGCGCGCAGGGCGCGGGGCAAAAACGGACACCGCCGCCCTTCGCGCCACCCCCGGGTAACAGCCACCCTCTCCCGCTGCCCTGTCCGTCCGTCTGCCCCCCACCGCCTCTTTACTCTCGTTTGCGCGCGACCGGCGGCAACTGTAATTGCGCTCTTCCGGACCGGCTCGACGTTCGACCGTGGCCGCTTTTACGACGGCCGATATGACCAGTTTTACGATTTTCCGTTCCGTACGGCCAAGAGAGCGAAATCAGTCGCGGAAGCCGTTAAGCCGCGAACGAGCTAAACGTCGGGCTAAACGCATTGCTGGCCGTCCTCGCTCCACCGTCGAGGAGAGAAGCGCGATAATTGATACCAGCCAGATAAAATTTTCGATATCGCGGGCGTTTACGACGCCTTTACGTGCCCGCCGACACATGACACGACACGGCGATTCGAACCTCGCGGATTAGATGACGGACTCTAGAGATTTAGATAATGATAGAGAAGCAACTTTTGAATTCGATGTATCGAAATCCAAATAAGAAAATATTCTTATAACATACGAGCGTTCTTAATTCGAGAATATTCGAATCGATATTCTGTGAATGTACGTAGAATATTGTAGGTATAGAGAGAGAGAGTCGGATATCTTTTTTCCAGGGTAACATTTAGAGCAAACCAGAAAAGAAGTGAAAAATGATTTACACGTTTACGTGAAACGCTTACAAACACCAAGTGCCAGTCGTGACAAAAGTCTATATTTCTGTATCTCGATTCTTCACTCTCTTCTCTTTCTCCCCTCTCTATCCCGCGGAATGTCGCTCGTCGTCGGGCGCATGAGCGCATTTGTATTTAATTTCCATTCCGATCCGAAGGAATTGGCTGATATTTTCACGGTGTCATATTCCGTCCATTACACATCTCCGAAATTTCGCTACGCGGAATAACGCCGCGGAATATCTGCCCATATCCCCCGCGGACGTATTCGGTCGTTCTCGATCTGCCATGTTACATACCGTGTCCGTCCAATTGTAGCGAGAGAGCGAGATTTGCAAAAAAAAACTCCCTCCCCACCGGAAAAAGGAATAAAATAAAGGGAGGAAGGAGGAAACAAAACACACGCGATCGACGTTTTACCGACACCTGTCAGACAGAAAATAACTCTTGTCATTGTTTTGGTAGTCAGCAGTCGTGCCGATTCTAAAATTGTTATGTCACAGATACGGCGGTATCGACCGTGTAACACGGACATCGTGCACCACGCGCGCGGCCACGTGATGACCAATTTGTACGTCATACGTGTGTCTCGTCGCGTCTCTCCGCCGTACCGAGAGAGGAGAGCCATTGTCGAAGATTTAATCCAACAAATACCGGTGCGCGACACCGAGCGACTCAACGGCGGGACCACCGCGACAGCGCTCGGAAACCGCCGGCAGCGTTGACCGCCGGCCGCGCTTTTACCTCGTATTTCGTACCAAGTATAACTGTCACGAGCCCACCCCTCCCGACCAATAACGTTTTCGTCTCGCGGCACAAATCGAATTAGACTGTCGCGAAAACGCGAGACGGCGCACACGGTGCGCCAATGCGACGCTCCAGCTCCCCCCTTTTCGCGGGGGATGACAAATTTCCACGAACCTCCTTCTTCACCGCAACGCGGTATTTCACCGCGGCGCAAAGGATACATCAGGGTACATCAAGGGCTTTCTTCCGGCCGCAGCTTTTTTCCTTACTTCGGGCTCGAGCTTTCCGCTGGCAAACGTTGGAAAAACGCCATCTCCGTGGCGTAGCGAATTTCATAATTTACGACGTACCTTCGCGAATCGGGTCGCTCTTAAAGTACATCCTATTAATATTTATATAGACGTTGTGTCGGGATACGCGAGAGCGCACACCGCGCGTCAACGCGGCCGCCTCACCCTCGTCGGAAACGTCCGACCAGGATCAACTTGTCGTAACAAGCGATTCTTGATCCTCCTCAAGTGGGAAGTAACTGCCGGCAAGGTACTGGCTCAATGCCGACATTTAGTTGGGGAAACGTAGGCAAAATCGGATTGCAATATTTTTGTTAATTGGAGAAATAAATACAGTGACCATGGGGTAAAATGATTCATCATGTGTGAATGTTATGTGCGGGCGCGGGGGCAAAATGACGAATTCGTACGTTTCCCTTGAAAACTAAATAATTAAAAAATACCAAAAATTATAGATCCCTTATACTGAAAAACATTACACCGACTTAAAGTAATGATTATTATTGCTATGTATAATTGTTAACAATCACAATCATACAGTGAAAGGGTCAGAACTATGGCCGGGGTGCTTGTTTGTACATGAAGATACTCGTATTCTCCTGATAAGAATCTGTGAAAATTCCGCAGCATCGAAAATCCATGGAAATTTAGTTTGGTATTAGAAGAACATGATCAACAAGGAGTATACGAGTATCATTATACGAGTATCTACTTTTGATATCATATGAAGTGAAATACATCGAAGCGAGACTCGGCTGGAATCAAAATTAGATCTTCTGCCTGCCAGGCAACCTTTCCATTGAGCTATTTAGGCTCCAAGTTAGTGGCATCTCCCGCTCCCTTATTTAAAGAATTGGTCCGTGAATAACGTGGAATATTTCCGTATTTCAGTACTAAATTGATATCTTGCCCGCAACACTGTCCGAATGTTTACTATTCCTGGTTCTCTCTCTCTCTTTCTTTCACTCACGCCGGTCGCATCTCAAGAATCGCGTGGCGGCGAAAAATTAGACGAAGACACACGCGGACAAATCTCGAGATTTCACACGTTAACAATCGTGAGAAGCAAACATCAAGTCCTCGGGCGGCCCGGAAGCCGGGACAATCGCGGAAACTGTCGCGCGAGATACATCGCACCGTTGAGATCGTACCGAGTATTACCGATAGCGTATCTCAAATAAATGCATATGCACCGTACGACGCACCTGGGGCACATTTTGCACCTTAGATTATATTCAAAAAGTAAGTGTAAGCTCTACATATAGAACTATATTTCACGAAACGGGGCGCCGGGAAAATAGGTCGTCGCTCTTATCTCAGAACGCATTATAGATATAACCTTTTCAGACATGACAAATGACAGTAATGGACGGCTCTCGCCGGTAGTCAGGCTCGCCGGCGGTAAGTGGAGGGGGAGGGTAGGAATTTACGAGAAACAACGACGTCGGATTTTTCATCGTGCGCGGAGGGACGTGCCGATCCTCATTTCCTCGCCGACCGGTTGATCAATTAATTAATCGGAATCACCCGTCGCATTTGTCGCGTCCGTTGGCCGTGCCAATGTTTCTCAATGAGATGTAAATCCCCGCGGCGAGCGTGTTACGTCTGCGGGAATGACCAATTAAAGTGTTAATTAAGACGATGCATTGCAATTGTGCGAAAGGATGTTTAGTTTCCACGCGGCCAGTAACGAATATGGTGGCAAGAAATTTTCTCGTGAAACGAGAACGACTCTCCAGGATTCTCCCCTTAAGAGCGTCAAAGTGGCATGAAAATTTCGACTCGACGACCGGATATGTCGTCGCGGATGACACGCCACGAGGAGGAGTATTCACTTCGGAAGCAAGGCTCGCCGGATTTATGACCGCGGGCTGAAAGGGAACCATCTCGCGCTCCCTGCACGGATATTATATTTCACGGTCAAACGTCATTACTGCTCCCGACGGCTCGGATGTATTGGAAACGTCAGAGTCATAACATTTCCTGTTGCGGAAAAAACCACGGACCCTCTGTGTGCTGGCCCCTCTCTCTCTCTCTCGCTTTTTCTCACTTCTCCTCCGGCTCGATTCTCTCCCTCTCTCTCTCTTGAGTCTCGGGAAAAGTTATACGGACATATTCTTGTTATATGAGCCCACGGGGCGGCGCTCTCATTCTCTTTCTCTCTCTCGCGTTATTACATCCCACACGGAGAGTATCCCTTTCCATAAAATTATTTTTCGTAATCACGAAGCCGTCATGACACATACGCGTATCTTGACAACGACGACGGCGACACCGGTGGCGAGGAGAAGGACTCGCGTTCAGTTAATGACGAGGATCGCGGAAACGGAATATGCAACGCGAACGCAAAACATTATTAGCGTCAGTATATGAATGCTAATAGAGCTTACTTTAACAGCGGCTCGATTCGCCGAGATACGACGTAAATTAGAATACCCACGGAAACATTTTCTCCCGGCTCGTTCTCGTCGGAGAACGTCGAGCGGCGTCTGAAAGAGAAGTCCGCGGTCAAAAGAAAGCTCTTGACGTGTCCTTTCGCGTCGCGCGATAATGCCCGGAGAAAGAAGAGAGAAAGAGAGAGAGAGAGAGAGAGAAGGCCGGGAAAATTTTTCCGCCATTAGTGTAATTCCTGCGGCGGCGGTACACGAGAGATACGTTCGAAATGCGGCGATGATTGTTTATGACGGCGATTTAATTAAGCTCAGTGCTAATTCAACGTACGTGTTCGGAACGGCTAACGAATCACGGCCGCATCTGCGCCGGGATTAGTAGGCGCCCCGTGCGGCCTACCCTCGCGGACTAAGAAACGTGTATCGTGTGCATGAATACGGTGGTAATTAACCGCGATTGTGGCGACGTGCCCCTCAAAACGCGCGCTCGGCGCATGGCGAGAGAGAGAGAGAGAGCTTCATTGACGCGAATACTTATGCACGACGCATTCCCGCCGTCGCCGTGGCGAACAGAATATTTATTTATCCGCGAGAAACGCCGGGATCGTCGGGGAGATTTGGAAAATACCGCGCGCGAGAATCGAGACGGCGCGCCGGGAGAGTTCGGAAAAAAAAAATATTAATACCGCGCCGCCGCGATATTGTTTTCGAACTGCGAGTTTCGGAGCTCGAGATAACGAGGAGCAAAGCTCCGGCGGATTGTACTCGGGGGGACGAGGAGGAGGGGGGGTACAATCGGGCCGATGACACGCGGACGGTCTTCTTTTCCGATTAATTCCACGCGAATGAAATTGTTCCGACGGAAGCTTCATTGGAAAGTTTAACCCTTTGCGATATCGAATATCCGCTCTCAGCCGCCGCAGCGCGGCTCCGGCATCGTTTCCGCTCCGTATGTTGACACTTGGACACGGCCGCGCTTATTCCGGAAAAAGTCCCGCCGCTGACAAATTTCCAGAGAGAGAAAGAGAGAGAGAGAGAGAAAGTTCACATGGACGGTATCCTGAAGTGACAAACGTTTCCCCCTTGTTCATAAATCCGTAACACATACTTCATACTTTACACTGTCCTTGTAATATCACAAGTAATATCAAACAGTTATCGTCGAGAAGCATTTCTTTGTCAACCTTCGTCTAGCCATTGGCAGACTCGCTCGCGTCTGCCTGGACACGTCTGGAATCGCCATGAACTTCGTCGCGCACGAAAATCCGCCGGCGGTCGCGCGCTTCGAATTTCGCGTTACTCGCGGATTCGAAGCCGTCGTCGCGATTACGTTTGCCGTTAACGCCGAGCGATAGACGAGCGGTGTAACTACATCTAATAACGGTTATCCCTCGTTATTCGTCGCTTATACACCGCGCCGAAGAGTATAGCGACAAAGTAAACTACCAGCCGGGTGTCGAAGTACGTCCTCGTTAGCGGGGTTTACAGCTAACGTCACCATTGTGTAAACCACGCAGCCGTGGCGCCGTTGCATGCAGCTTACTTGGCGAACGTCGCGGGTATCGCGCGCACCACCACCGCCGCCACAATCCTCCCCTCCCCACCCATCCCCCTCGCGATACTACAAGGACGATATTATCTCGGTAACGACCGCGATAACGAGAGTTGCCTCCCCTCCCCCCCTTCGGAGTTTTCTCGTCCGGTCCGCGTGCCTACGTATTAAAACCGGCCTGACCCGCCCTTCTTTGGACGGACGTTCCGTGACAATCGTCTCGGTTTTGTCCTTCCTCTCCCTCCCCCTTCCTTCTCGCTCTTTCCTCCTTTCCCTTCCCTTCCCTCGTTTCTTCTCGTCGCGAACTGTTAATCACTCTCGCGCGCGCGCGCGCGCAGTTTAACGACACCGTAAAAAAAACTCCCGCCGCCGAGAATTATTCTCTCTCTCTCTCTCTCTCTCTCTCTCAGCGGGAGATTATATCGTCGTCCGCGACGGCTCGGGAGTGTGCCAAGCTCACTCGCTCCGTAAAGATTTTACCTTCTTCGGCTCGCGAGCAGCTTGCGAGAGATTCATCCTGACGGATGAAAGCGCGCGCCGACTCTCCAAGCTGGCCGGGCGGAATCAGCGCGAGAGGAAGAAAAAGAGAGAGAGAGGGGGGGGGGGAGGCAATGCAGTCGATGAAAATATGCCGCCGTTTCTGCGAGGAACGATCTGCAGCTATCGGGCATCCGGAACGTTTCCCGGCGCAACTCGCGCGCGGCTCCCTTTTATGTGGGGCGACCACACAAGCCACCGTCTTCGTCGTCGACCAGCTCGCACACAGCAGGGCAATGCGCACCCCCGAATTCGCGGTAAATAGCGTGTCGCGCGCGCCGCTCGCTGGGAGAGACGGTAAGACGCGCGCCCGGCGACGAGGAAATGATGTCGCGCCCGACGAGAGCGAGACAAATGGCAAATCGATGCCTCCATTCGCTCTACTCCTCTCCCGGCCCCGCCGAGAGAGAGAGAGAGAGAGGAAAGTCTTCTGTGCGATGCTGGCGTCTCGCCTAGTCGTTGTCGCTGCTAACGTGGGGTGACGGTTATTGTTAGTGAAAATCCGCCGCAAGCTCCCGGGATCCCTGCTGGAA
The DNA here is from genome assembly GCF_001313825.1 of Dinoponera quadriceps. Classification (NCBI taxonomy): domain Eukaryota; kingdom Metazoa; phylum Arthropoda; class Insecta; order Hymenoptera; family Formicidae; genus Dinoponera; species Dinoponera quadriceps. Next base: position 1,344,130 of record NW_014554796.1, read on the forward strand.
CGCGTGCTTGCTACCCACCAGCCCCCCCCCCCTCCGAGTAGACAAGGACCGTCTGAAGCAGCCTCGAGGAAAACTCCACGGCGGTATCAGAGGCAGCCGCCGCCGTTGCAACGTCGGCCCCATTGTGGCAACTTGATTGGTTTGCTGCTTGATACGATACACCCTGCGAGAGTTTCGTGTCATAACCGACGACGACGACGATGACGACGTCGAGGCGAAGCGGCTTCCGCGAGAATCGCGTTGCAACGTACGGTGGCTGCGCGTCTTTGCGGGGGAACCTCTCGTCGATCGTCGGCGCGATCCGATTATGAAATTCGGCGCCGCGACCGGCGGTTTTTACAGACGCGCGGATCCGCCTCGGACGTGGCGCGACGCGACCTCGTCGTCGCGATCGTCGTTAATAACATTTCTTTTTTTCCTTAGTTTAGAAACGCATTCCGCGTCTAACAACAGAATTTGTTTCTTTAGTGATTCTCAGGAGATACATTTCCAAGTTGCGGATATGAAGTGTGGTGCGAAAAAAATGACGATTTCTCGCAACTGTAATTACATGCGGTGACTGTGCGAGAAACACAAAACGAGATAACGGGTAAAGCGTCAGTATTTATGTGCGTGTAACGCGACACACATTTTGAGGGTCACCTCTACGTTCTCGACAACAAGTTCCTGGCTTAACAAGTTCGTCGTCGACTTTAGCGTCCCTTTAATGGAGCCTCTTTTTGTACGCGTGTATACACGCGCGCGAGAAGATGAGTTCGACGATTTTCCTGACGCTACAAGTAGTTATCCGGAAGTTGGTTCGCGCGATTCTCCCCGCTTATTAAGCCGGCGAGCTCTCGAGCGACGCGCTCGCTCGACGCGGTTCGCACGGAGGGAAGAGGGCTTCTTCCGATCGCGGGGTCTGAATTCGTTAGTCAGTGACATCACGTAGCCGCGCTCGATCGAACAGTCGTATCATAATCGACAGAGGGAGCGCACACCGTGACTACGAACGCGAGGGGCGGCTGAGTAGCGTGCCGGGGGCCGCGCGGGGACGGCGCGGGAAAACGAGCTTTCCCGGAAATCTCGCGAATTCGATCCATAAATAAGCCCACGGAGGCCTATCTCCGCAATCTACGGCGGAACTTGTAACCCTAAAATACTCCAGGAATAGCTCCTCGTCACGAAGTCTCCCGTGACACTGCGCGAGGCGCAAAGCGGCAGGGGAGACCCTTCTCCCTCCCTCGCAGCTGCGGTTTTATACACACGACGATAATGTGCGTGATATAATCGATAGCGGGAGGCATTTCGCCGAGATGAGGAGGAGCCGGGCGTTGTCACTATCTCACGAATCGGATCTCGATGGGGTAAATTCGAGATGAGCGCCGGCGAGGAGATAGCGCGGAATCGTCGATCGTATGCGAAGGTACGAGAGAGGCCGATACTTTCTCGCAGGAGATACGCGTGGTAAAGCGGGTTTTCGCGATGAGTGCGTCTAATTAGTGTCTTAATTCTTGTGAGTCGGGAAGTCGGGAAGACATGAAGAACCGAGAATCACAACACGTTCGCTTCACCAGCGTCACATATTTCTGGCGCACCGGTTTCTCACCGAGAAACCGACGTCATATATATGCGATAGCGATGACTTATTTCGTTGAATGGTATTCATATATAATCTTATATTTATATTTAAATCTTATATAAGATCATCTTAAGTCCATCCTCAGACGCTGCATGAATCATTTGACGCTGGAAGTATCGAGCAGTCATTTCCGATTCGTTTCTATTTTATTAAGATTAATGCTTTATTTCTGGAATAAAAGATAGGATTTTGATATTTCATGACTTTCCATCGACCATTTCCTTCATGAAATGATGAGTTTAACATGAGGCCAAAATTTCGACTCGGAAATGAAGTCTGTTTCACATTATTACATAGAGAAACACAAGGTGATCCATAGGTACGTTTTCCTAAATAAACAGCGGTAACGGACGTGTTAAGCATCTTCGATTCGACGTGTGATGAATACGTAGAGCTTCGCGCCTCAGGGAATTTGTCGATGAATACATCCCACCGTATAAGAGATCGATGGAGTATCGGCCGCGGAATTGAAACGAAAATTCGTCCGGATTTCGCAACGGACGTGGAAACGCGCGACGGCGCGAGATGTATTCGCGTAATAACGTCGTATGCAGGGGGGGGGGGAGGGGAGAGACGCACGGGGTCCGCGCGCAGAGAGGAACGCATCAAATTTTGACGGGAAAACAAAATGCAAAGTGGCTGCACTTTTAACAAATAATATGCATAAATTTACATGCCGCGTGCACGTAAGAGCGTGGGAATCTTGAATGCAGCCCTCGCGAAAAATGAAAGCACCGAGGCTCCCGCGGAGCTGCCGCGAGTGCATACGCGAGATAGTGCACATCGCGTCGATCCACGTTCAAGCTCGACGTATCGTCTAATCCGGCGAAGAGCGGCTCCGCTCAAGATGCGCTGCGAAGCGCGCGAAAAATTCCCACCGACGTCTTCGTCGAATCAAAATTAAAGTTATCCCCGCACGCCGTGTCTGCCCATATTATCAGACGCACCTTAATTTTTGACATTTCTAACATTTCATTGACTTCCGAGGACCAGCTTTAAAATACGGCTCACCTGTCGGTCGAATTACATTAAGGAACGATTATTCTACGAAAGGTCCTTTTTTATGACGTCATTTCACTCGGCTGTTACAATGACGTTGAGTAAGTACGAAACCGCGCTAGTTGCATCGTTGATAATAACGAGGAGCAGACATGAGTTTTGAATGCGTGTCGATTGAAATTTAGTTTTGCTTATTTGTGACGTGAAACTTCAAATTCCTTGCTTACTAACTAGAAAAATAAACTTTTTGTGTGTGTTTGTGTGAAAAGTATTAATATTGCTTACGAAAATTATGGGTGAAACAAGTGATTTGACACCTCGGAAGGTCGCAAAGATAAAAGCGCCGATTGACAGCGGAGAATTATTCTAATCGAGTAAACATAAAATTAGTAGATTTTCTCCTCCTAACCTGTACTCTATTCAAGAATCAAAGCGCGTCTAATAATGGCCAGGGACTGTAATATTTGCCAATATATCTAATACATTATCGTCGACCAGTGACTGTTTCGAAAATTAAGGCGTTCCATCAAGCATCCATGCACCGTGTTTCATCTGCATCGTACAGTGTTTTCCCGTGTTTCCTTAGTAGGCACTCTTAAAGTATCTCGTATATTTCGTTCAATCGTAGTGTGAAACAGAAACCAGAAAGAAATCTCTGGGGAAACGTTGGGGATAACCGAGTAGGATCTGATTACGTTTCCCATTCAGAATCGTACATTTGAAATATTACACTTCCGAGCGCGAATTTCCCAACCAGAAGGATCCAGGATCATTTCGAGAAGTCGGGCCGAGGATCCCAATGAGATCCGAGGAGATTTTCCACGCGGAGCTGCTCGAGCCTTTGTCCACGAATCGGGAAACGAGCCTCTCAGGAACGGCTGGAACCGCGATAACGTTCCTCGTGCTGCGCGAATCGATGCCTCGTGCGACTCGAGACGTAAAATAAATATTTCCACGGTGGGAATTAATTATTTAATACCCCCGCGTAATACGGCTCCGCCGTATTAAGCGGGAATTTCCGCGCAAAGCAGCGCAACGAGACGCCGGCTATTAAATTTCATCGCCGCCGGCTAATCTGTCGCTTATCTCGGGGAACGTATTGCGACCCGCCGGAAAGTGCAAGAAGTAGCGCATAAATCACATCTTACAAATCGGGCCGCTGTATGGCCATTATTAAGTGGAAGTGACGCTGATGCCGTTTATACGTGCGCGTACCGTGCGATACGCAGACGCGCGTGGCTCTGTACACACGCACGTACGTGCACGTATACACGCGGCTCGCGTACGGATACGTCTCAACGGTACATATTGCATGTACTGCAAGCCGGTATTATGGGCTTGTGTGCTTCCTGTGGTACCCGACGTCCCGCGTGAATACGTGAAAGTCTAATGCCGGCATACTGGCGCGGCATTGTGCGCGCGCGGATGCATGCAGTGCCGGGAAACGCAAGGTATACCCGGCGAAGATGCACAGCCGCCGCTGTCACGCGGCTTTCCTTACAACGGCGAGCAAAGCACTTCAGAAACCTGTTTATGGTGACAAATGCGTAACGATATTTCGCGGCAAGGCCTGACGCGCCGAAAAGCGCCGCTTGTCGCTCCAACCGAGCGGAAGAATCCTCCCACCGTGTCCCCGCGGGATCCCGCGGAATTTTCTTCCAATGACTCGCGTTGGAATCGCGCGATCCCCCCCCCCCGTCCGGAAATCACCGGCTCGCCGGTGGTTGCGAGGGAACCTGACTGTAATCGTATTAGAACGAACATGCCTTTGTCTTCGGACGATCAGAGCAGTGTGAGAAAGACAGTAAAATGGCTCTCATCGTGCCATCCCTCGTCTAAATGCAGGGATCACGTGTTTCGATGTACTTCCATTCTGATAGAGCCTATTTTCTAAACGCAGAAATCTTATCTTTCCGAATGGAATCTTTATGTTCATTATACATGCTGAGGGATGACGGAATGATGCTTTCGGCACGAAAGCGTTCGAAACGAACTTAATTTATACCGGCGTCTACGTTGGTAAATTTGAGTATGTCCGTGCCGAGACGAATGTTTTCAGCGACGATAGTTTGCGCTGAAAAGAGACAACGTTGTAGCGATTCAACTATCTCTGATCGGCTGTCACCGTGATGGGGGATGACCGCTTCAATATGGTTATAGTCCGATGTCTCCCCCAAACGTTTTCCGAAAGATTTTTTCTAGTTTCCATTTTACACTTGTACGATCGAACAAAATATATGAACGAAATACACGAAACACTTATGTATTCTTACATCGTACGTTCGTATCGTCATTCAAAATCAGTCCGGCAGCGAACATGTTAAGAATAGTAACATTAAAAATGTATATCCCCGTTTATCAATCTCATATACTCGTATTAATAGTCGTTAACTTAAAACTTGCCTCACGCGAGATACTCGGGTTTCAGTCCAGAGTTAGATGTACGTTTTTCAGTTGAATCGCGATTGCAAATCGCGTCACGTATATTATATGATTCAATTGAAAAACTCAGATCTCTAAATTCAGATTCGGGTATCTAACTTGAGGTAGGTTTTAACTATTAATATAGCTCTAATCTCATATCCGATGAAATTGTCACTCGTACGCAGCAAGCCACAGCCAATCAACATCACGGAAAAGAGACTTCGTCCCGTATTTGGGACTCCCAAGAATAAGATTCCCAAGTAGTGTCGTAACGGAACTCTTAAAAAAAAATACTGATTAGGTGTGTCAATAATCGATAAATGTTCAAATTAACTAATGATATTTTATCGACGCGAATATTTCACGTTACTGACGCGAACCGATCCACCGTCGTCAGTTAATTGAAAACACTCATCAGTTATTGACGCAGCTGATCGGTACTTTTTCTCAAGGGAATAACCCGCTTCGGGGCAACTTGGAGCATTCTAATCGGAATCTACGTTGCATCCGAGAGAGAGAGAGAGAGAGAAAGTCGTAAGAAATTTCAATGCGAGGAGTCAGTATCCACGAGGGGGCCGGTAATCATTTACCCGTGTTCTCGTCGATACGTAGCCCCCGGAAATGGGACCGCCGCGGCGCGACGCTGGCGTCGACATCAGATTGATCGGTCCAAGTTTGACACAAAAGCGGGTTATTCATGTCACGATGTCGAGCGAGAAAGAAGGGCGCGTGTATCGTCTAAGAGCGCGAAGGGAAAACTTGGTCGCGGCGCGCAACAATGGCTTTTTGTCAGCCTACCGTCGAGCCGCGCCAGCGGTGTATATATATATGTATATATATATATACACACACGATAGAGAGAGAGAGAGAGAGAAAGCGCCCGAGAGAACCCTACAATCCGCCGTGGCCTCTTCATTCCTCTCGCCAAGTGGTGATCGGACTCGATATATCGACGTATCGATGCTGCACACGCGTTACTACTCGCCTCCCTCCCCTCCGCCGGTTACATTTAGGTCAACCCTTCCGATGCGACCGGCATAATCACGAGCGCGTTCCCACCCTCCATTCCTTCCCCCTTACGTCAACCGACTCTTCTCTGTCCGATTCATTCGACCGGTTTTCCTCGCCTCACGATCGCCAATGCACGTCGGAACGGACGCGATCACGACGCTGATATTCATAGACCATTATTGAGAGCGTATTCGGACGTATTTTATCAATCGACACGACCCCGGGGCTCATGGTTGGCCGGATTCGATATTTTATTCGCGCCGCCGCTCAACTATGTCGCTCGTCGTCGTGAAATAATAATCGCAATGACGCGAATTCACGCGACCGCCGCCGAGTTATTATCGTGCATTATCGTGTCTGATTGCACGCTTCGTTTGGAAAATAAAATGGAAAAATCGGAAAAATAACGGATTCAGCGGTATATTTTTCCTTTCATATTCTAATGCGAAATAAAAACGGCGGTTTCAGTATCTTTTGAGAGAGTCGACTCGCTTCTGCGCGCGTCACCGCTTAACGATGTCATTAGTCGTGAAATAATAAACGCGAAGGCAAATTCATCGTCATCACTGCTAATTTGCCGCGCATTAAGTGTCGGACTGTGCACTTCATTTGAAAAAAAAAAAAATAAGAAAGGGAAGGGAAAATAAAAGATTCAACGGATATTTTAAGGTTAATAAGAGAGACAACTCGCCACTGAGCGTCGCCGCTTAATCGACGTCACTCGTCGTGAAATAAAATAATGGGCTGCGTCTAGCAGAACGTTTATTTTACAACTGTTGGAAGTTTCCGCGCTAAGATTGGATTATTCCTCTTGGTCTGAAAGAATAATCCAATCTCAGCTCGGGGAACTTTTAACAATTTGCAAAATAAACGTCCTACTGAACGTGGCCAATAAAATGCGTGACAAATTCATGCGACCGCTTTCAACTTATCGCACATTATGTGCGTCTGACCGAACGTTTCATTAGAGAAATAAAAGGAAAGAAAAAAACGCAGGATTCAACGAATGTTCCATCAAATGCATGAAGTGGAAGCAGTCGTCGATGTTGCTGCGGTGTCTTTCGGGGTTAACAGGAGGATCGATTCGCTTCGGAATTGCCAGCGGTGTCTTAGTCGTCGCGACTGCACCGACGTTTTCTCGTCACGTGAAGAAGTTTCCCCGGTGACGGATGGCAGCGGCTTCTTCGCCATTCCGAACGGTGCGAAAGACCGACGAGGCTCCCTTCCGCCGTGCCGCGTCATTTCTTTTCAGACGAGATTTCGGCGATAAGAGCGAAACTTGCGACTGGGTTTTTAAGATAGGAGCCCGCGCGTTCAATATCGCCGGGTTTAATATAAAAGGCGACAGGCGTCGCAGCTACTTTGTGTATCCAGGTCGTTCTACTTCTCCGGCGGCCAGTCCGGCCTCCCCCCTCCCTGTAATATCAGATGTTAATAATGTCAAACTTCTCCCCGCGTTCTTCAATGGCGTTCAGGAGGGAACGTTTTATCGAGCATAACGTCGATAAACGGAGCTCCGCTCTCTCGCTTATTCGCGCCGATAAATAAAGCAAACGGTTTACGCGGGGCGGTAAATAAAATACGTCATATTCGAGAAACTATTCGGGGAAGGAGGAGGTGGACATTTACGTTCGCCGTAACTGCATCCGTCGACGATTCCTCGCGATTCCGTCGCATCATTCCCTTGCCCCTTCCCTCCCCACTTTTCTCGCACTTTGTTGCCGCCGATCACCGCATTTCCGCGTTTGGAATCAGCACGCCGGCCGATATACGCGCGGGGCACGCTCGCTCGATGTTTCCCGAGGCGCGAAAAATTCTACCCCGGGCACGAATTACGGGCCGCGTCGCGTTCGTTTACAGGCATTCATTCCGGAAATGCTATTTTCCAGAAATCGCCGCGTACCCAGTCGTGCAGCTACACCCACGCATACGTAACGCACGCGTACCTCGGTCGCATTGAATTTACGCGCGTACGCGCGTATGTTCGACAAACGCCAGTGCGCCGCCGGTTAAACTGGAAGACGCGCGCACGTGTAGCCAGATTTACGCAACGGCCGGCGTATGCGTCACGCGCGACGTGCGCACCGCGGATTATACACGCAGCGCACACGCAAACGTTCCCACGTAGCGGGATTTATTTCACGGCGGACAATTAGCGGGATATTTATGCGACTCGCACGCCATCGTCCGCAGCCTGATGCGTGATGCAACGTAGCGCCGCGTAGGAGTCGTCCACGTGAGTCACGCTGTATGTTGTCGCCGATGAATATGGCGATGTGACACAATAGCGTGACGCAATTAAGACTCCACGCGCGGGCGGATTAATAAATCGCCGAACGGCCGGCCGCGCACTCGTCTCGAGCCAATTGTGTGGGCGGACAAATGCGCGGCTCCCTGCGTGCTGAAACTTTCGTTGAAGCCTGAATTCTACACTTCCTCGGGAGAAAGAGTTTCGAAACAGCTAACGTCGTTGCTGCCGCGGCTGAATTTGTGTCAGTCTGAATTGAGACGGTGAACAATATGGTTGTACCTTGCAGCAAATGCGTTGCATCTCTGCCGCGTGTTCTTCGACATTTTCGTGATTCGAGCATTGATACATCCGGTATGTGTAAGCTGCAATGTTTCTGTATCAAATAAATATTTACGCTGACTGACAGCTAAATATGTCAACGTCGAATCGTTTTCCACGCATATCGAGCAGTGCTCTTGTTCGTTTTGCTCACGCATATTTTCACTGTATAAAAGCACTTATCTATAATTCCACGCAACCAACACAATGTAAACTTCCATGTTATACTTCGCAGAGAGAAGTTAATATTTCGCCGGCAAAATATTTTCTAATACGACATCTCCTTTCAAATCCCATTCGTATATTTTGTCCAATCGTAGTGTAAAATGGAAGGCAGAAAAAATCTTTGAAAAAATCTCAGGGGTGACCAAAATCTATTTATGTTTCCTATTTGCGTTAGAAAATTTATGTTAGGACATATTTGTCTTGCCTACTTCCACAGAGTCGTTGCGAATAAAACGTTTTCCGCAGAATCGTACATATGAAACGTTATATTGCCAACTAGAACCCACGTAGAGATTTCCCAATTCAATAAATCATTATTTTGAAAAATCGGAACGGATTAGAAATGTTCTACACGGGTAATAATATAATTTACTCTTATTTTAATCCCGACGATGCCTTAAATTCCCGTTTACGCTGCTTCGTCAAAATAAGGTTGATCGAGGTAGCATTGGAATTAAATCTGCAGAATTCAAGGTTCAAGAGGGAGAAATGGATAACCGTCAGTAAACGTCAAAGTAGGTTTCTACATAGCCAAAGCCGAAGTGGCGTCGAAATTTCGACTCGGCTACGCGAGAAGACGTCCCGGGCTCAACTTATCAACAATACACGGACATACACAGCGTCCATAAATCTGGCCGCGTATCGCGCGACGCGATAAAATTGCGAGCGGGATTCCGTTCCGAATTCCGTCGTGAATTATGGATCGTCCGAAGCCGGCCTCCTCCATAGCTCTCGTCTCAATTAACGTCGCGATTAATCGCGATGCGAGCGAGCGACTAAAATGGTTCCCCGCGGCGGAATTTAAATGACGGAAATACGGCGTTACTCGGCGGCGACGGAATGAACGGCGGAAGAATGCGACTTTGTCTTGGTTTCATTCAGAACAGACGCGCGCCACCGGCCGGCCCGCCGTTCGTCAACAACGTCGCTGCAATTTGTCAGCGCCTTGGAGAAGCTGCCCTTACCCTCCATTCAACGGCGGCCCACCCGGCCTTCCCCCCCTCCTCCATCCCCCTCATACCTCAGGAATGTAATGAACCGCATTTTCACGGTGGCGGTGACGCGTCGTCGTACCGAAGACGAGAAGCCACGAAGAAATGGTCAGGGCTTTGTCAACCTCGGCGACCATCCCCCTCCCGCCCGCCTCTGTTCCTGTTCACCCCCGACGCGGTCGGACGAGCGGAGAATTTCCTTCTTCGAGTCTCGAGCTCGCGAACTCGCCTCGTGCGGAAGACGAAGCGTCGCTTGCGTTGTAATAATGGCTCTGTTTAATTGCCTTCGCGACGAGACTCGTCGTTAAATCGGCTCATTTAACGGCGTCGAGCGCGAATGCATCGGCATATGAATATCTGTACGGAGCATTCTCCGAGGAGAGAGTCTAATTAGAAGTAAAGGGCGAAGTTACAACACTTCGGGTAGTTCCTAAGTTATCTTCTTCGGATATACATTCGGCTTTGTAGCGACTCAAGTTGGACGTTCGCGACGAATTGAAGCTTTTGAAAGAATTTGCTACGTCAATTTACTACGTCGATGGTTGCGTCCAGCAAGTCGACTTGAATCACCCAAAGCACCGTAACTTTCTCTTTACCGAAAATTGGTACCTGAGCTTTCTTGCCTCAATTGATAGTACACAATCCAACGTAATAGCCTTGACCTTTACTAATTCCGTTCGAATTCCCCGATCACGCGCAATGTGTTTACATATTCGGTGCGTCACGGCTGTTGATTATTCTGTGGAAGCGACAACGTGACCTCGGAATAACATTGACAACGATAGCTGCCAATGTAACCGAATTATCGTTCGAAAGCGAGTGAATTTGCTTTGACATCTGCACTCAACTCGGGTCGGGTTCTCTCCTTAGTTCATGCACGCTGGGAAATATTTTTAATTGCCGTCACCCTGACAGGACACCCTGACATGGCAGTTCGCTCTCGCTTCTCAACGGTAACCTGTTTTGTATACATTGGAAGCTGTCAGTACTGTCACAGCTACTTCGGGGCAACGTTGTCGTTTCCTCGGAATAGTCAACGGCCGTGATGCGCGAACACACGCAGACGCATTGCGCGTGATCGAGAAAATCGATCGTAACCGTCACCTTCGTAAATGTTACGGCCGTTACGTCGGGTTATGTATAGGTAGTTTCAATATGATTTCAACACTTTTTCCTGCACATTTCGGAGGCAGATGTCCAATGAGTGAACTTAACTCTCGGGAATTATTCGAAAGCGAGTTCTTTCATAAGATCTCCGTTCCGAACTGTATCGAGATATTAGGGTTACCCATAAGTAATGTCGCTTTGTGACACTTATGAAAAACCTTTATTTTATTTAACACGATGACCGTGACGACCATGGTCGACCACGATGTTCCAGGCTTTGCCGCCTAATTCTCGAATGGTTTGCTTGGGATCAGTTTCAATTTCCAACATGGAACATCGGGTGGCGCTTCTCCACCTGCCGTCGTTCGCCGAGGCTTTGTTTCCGGAAGTTACACACTCGTTAGACCGGACAATGAAGATCCGTTCCGCGGACCGACGGGCGAGCCAGCGCGCGTACGAGCGAGCGAGCGAGCGGCGTCTCGTCATGCGAGCATTTCTGAAACGCCGGGGCGGCTCCCATTGTGCTCGTCGTACGTAGAATTCAAGGGGTTAAACCATCAGCCCTCAACGGTATCGCGTTATGCACCTTCGTATGTGTGTGTGTACGCGAATGTACAAAGAAAAATTTGCCCGCCCGGCGTTTAAGAGGCGTTTTTACGGGCGACGTGGCGAACGATACGGGGGAAAGAGAGAAAGAGAGAGATGGGGAAGGAAAAAAAGACACGAGGGAAGAACCTAAACCGCGTTATGCAGCGGCGGTACGTACTAACCGATATCCGTTTATGCAAATCAGCCGGCGTGCGTATCGCCGGGTTGTAAAAGCAGCGCGTGACTGCTAATCGAAAAGCGCTAAAATGTATCCCGGCGCGCGCGCGCAAGAGTCATCGCCGTGTATTATTTCGCGCGCGCGCGCGAATACGTCGGTGCACGAACAACAAGAATAATATTTGTGTATGGCGCAGGTGCAGGCTAGCCGCATTGTGTGTGAAACGCGAGAGCGATTTCAGCGCGGAGACGCGCTCCAGTGATTTGACTTATTGAACTTATTCATTAAGCAGATTTATCGAAATCCAATCGACGTCCTGTTTACGATGCTCCCGATGCGGTGGAATCGATTCGTTTTATTTGAATTACCCATCGGCGATAACGTCGTTGATGACGGAGTGCCTCGTGAGGGATAAATGAGGGTCGCGTGATCGCGGAGCCCGATAAGGATAAATGAAACAATCCCCGTCGTCGCGGGAGAGAGAGGGAGAAGGAAGGAGGGAGTAGGGAGAGAATGTGTATCGTCGAGTTTTTTAATATTTGGCATCGTAAAAAAAGATGCACAGAGAGGCGAGTCACTGCCGACTTCGTGATCGATTCAGAGCGCGCGCGCTTCCAATTGCAGGTGCAATCTCGAGCGACTTAATTAGCGGTACGTTTTGCGGGCGACGCACGTTAAACGCATCCTCGCGATAAATCGCAAACGTCGCCGGTCCTCGGTAAAAATATCGCGGGTACGGGGAAATTCCGCACAGCCTGCGGAATATAAGATCATCTCATGGCTTATCGCGGCAACGTTGCATGCGAAATGCATGCGAAATTCAAAGATTGTCAATTTCAAGACAACGGGTTTCATTGGGACAAAGCCGATGTAACGCTAAATGAGAGATCGTGTATAAAATGGAAGACAGCGACCATTGAAACTGTGGAATTTTCAGATTCCTATCAGGAGAATATAATATGCGAGGAGCTTGCACGACTTAACTCCGGCAACCTCTTCGCAGCATCGAGAATCAATGGAAATTTAGTATGGTATTAGGAGAACATGATCAGCGAAGAGATTGCACGAATTAAGTTGTGCCAGCTCCTCGCATAATATATTCTCCTGATAGGAATCTATAAAAATTCCGCAGCATCGAAAACTTATGGAAATTTAATTTCGTATTAGGAGAACATGATCAGCGAAGAGGTTCAGAAGTTAAGTCGTGCAAGCTTTTCGCACATTATATTCTCCTGATAGGAATCTGTGAAAATTCCACAGCATCGAAAACCTGTGGAAATTCAGTTTGGTATTAGGAGAACATGATCAGCGTGAACGTTATTCCCGTAGCAATTTCTTGTGATTTTCTCAGATACGATGCAGATTTCGATTAGAATACCAAAAATTGTACCCGAAATAGATCATCCCACTGCGATGCGGTTGGAAATCCCATTATTACCCTAAATATGGGATGAAGTCTCCTTTCCGCGATATTGATTATACACTGCGGTTTACTTCGTGTCGTATGCAACTCTCATCGCTAGAGTAACAGTTTAACCGATTAGTCAGATTAATCAGATTAAGAGATTATTGAACGGAACGATATTATTAATTAAAATTAATTAAGAGAGACTGCTTCTTTATTCTAATCAAACGAAGAATTATTTATGAGCCTTTAAGAGCAAAGCATAGATATATTTTAGTGCCATTTAATATATTAATATTGTCAATATTAATATTTATTGTGGGAGAACATTATTTTTGAAAGTATGTTACCATATGTCCGGAATATTCTCCGAGTTATGTATGTGGAGGATAGAAAAATACTCTGCTGAATGAATTTGTCCTCAGAACACGTTAATTTGCTGTTAGAACAAAATAGTATTTTCTTGCACATACTAATTTGTTTTTACAGCAAAATAATTTGTGGATTCAGGGAAATAATTCAGCGAATGGCAATTGGTACTCTTAGCACATCGTTTTGCTGTCTATTTATAGTAACCGACAGATTTCGCTACGACAAAGTAAATTATACTGTGCCAGCAAATTATTATTAATCTCCATGTGGAAGTAACCAAATAGAATCTGTTTATGTTTCCCATTCAGAATCGTAGGTTTGAAACATTTACATTTCTAAGTAGAACTTGGGTAGATTTCCTAAATTGGATCCGTAATTATCTTGGAAAGTCCAACCCAAGAAATCTATGCGAGTGTCATCGAGAAAGAATACAAGAAGTCGTTCGAAATCTCCTTAAGCGTATTATCAATTGATTAACTTATTCACGTTGTTACGCTTTATCAATTTATGCTACATCGTTACCAGGACAGAACAACGTTTCATCAGCAAATGAGAAACAAGCATTAATTCCCTCCTTCGGCAACTGTGTCCTCACTTCCTCGCTTCCAACGCGAAATCTCGACCGCGTGACTTTCGAGGACAGGAAGATCCGATGGCGCTCGATATCGTCACTTCGAGCAACAGTGACCGGGAAATTCGGCTGATTCCAGGCGGTAATTTCACCCGTACAGCCCGACTACTTCCCTCTTGCCCCTTTTCCTTGTCCCTGTCGATCGTATTACTTCCGACTTCGCGACACCTCGGCGAATCGAGGATGAGCTTGACGTTGAACATGTTGATGAAGCTCGATGGGACATTCGCGGCGCGGTGGTCCGTCGGACGAAGCGAGAGACGAGGAGAGTTACCCAAACCTCCTGTAGAAGGATGACGAGGACGACGACAGGATCCACTGAACCCGAGATTGAATCTGCGCGAACCGGTTAAGAGGAGCAGCTCCGGAGGGGGGATTGACCGACCGAGAGAACGGGCGGTGGGCTGGTCAAGGGGGAGGGAGGGGGACGGCTGAAAAGGTGGAAGCTGCGGAACGGCCGAGGAAAGGAGGTCAACGACGTCCTTAAGGATTTCGACGAACTCGAACGAACGGGTCTTGGACCCGGGAATGCCATCGTCGCCCGACGTTATCCCGTGAAGTATGGAGGCGGAAAGGGGGGAAGGGGGAGGAGGAGAGGAACGTGGAGGAAGAGCGGCGAGAGGAGAAGGGGTACAAGAGGGCAAAAGACGGAGGAGACATTGAGATGGAAGGCGGCGGCGGTGGCGGGGGGTGAGGAGGGGCAGGAGCGAGAAGCATCCTTCGACGGACCACGAGTACCTGGGCTCCCGCGGGATCTGACGCTGACCGAAAGCCAGAAATAGAAGAGAAAAGACGAAGCGAGACTAAAGCGATACGACGAGAGAGTGGCCGCCGAGCGGGCCGGCGAGGAAGGAACGGCAAATCGGAGAGCAGACGTTGCCGGGGAAAAATGCAAAATCCTCCTCCTCCTCCTCCCTCCCTCCCGTCGACAATTCCGATCAACATTTCCTTGCTCTTGCGACGTTCGTCGCGGTACTTATTATGAAAAATAACGTCGAGAGGTCGGTTTAAGAAGGGGCGGGAAGGAGTAGATCGGAAAACTCTTTCGGATAATCTCGCGTTCCTCGTGATTGCATAAGGCATACATAACATTGTATATATCCATGCGATTATGTAGAGAGGCCGTGACGTCTTTAAATGATAAGGATGACTAATGTTGCGATGGATGACAGCTAAGAGAATTCGTGTCTTTCACCCTTTCGATTTTACCGACCTACAGGTGAGATTTAAGATTTTTTGTGCATTGGCGTTATTGAACTCATTTCTCTACATATAACGACATATACGTAATTGAAATCCTTCGGAAAAGAAAGTAACACCGAAAAGCACGTGCATTGCATTGTCGGACAATTCTTTCTTATACGTTTCTTAAAAAATGCTCAAGGCTCGAATCGCAATACAATTAAAAAGAGGGTTATTAAAAGCTTATGTGCGGCTTTTTCAATGCGATTAACAAGACAAGATAATGGTGGCGTCTCGAGGTATAACCACGGGCGGTCGCATTGGCGCACCACGTGCAATATCGTTTTCCCGATCAAAATGTTCGTGAAATTTTCTGAAATAAGTTTCCCGCTTACTATATTTTCGTGCCGTTCATTAGAGACGACAGTACGTTGCAACATCGCAACGTTCGCGGAAGATCGCTCGAGCCAAGGAAACTTCACCGTCACGAGCGAGATATCGAAGAAAAAAAGTGTCCCTCATCGGAACGTCCGCTCCGGAGCATAAAATTAAAAAGCTACGGTAACAGCAACGAAGCAACAGTTAAGAATTAAAGGAGGTAGCGACGGGGAGAACGGGATCCTTCAACGCATAGCGAGTATCCTGAACTCCCGCAGGATTCGCGCTGACCGGAAGTAAGAAATAAGAGGAAACGAAGGAACGAGACTAAAGCGACCCGGGTGTAGCCGAGCGTGGAAGGGAATAGAG
Organism: Dinoponera quadriceps; assembly: GCF_001313825.1. Taxonomy (NCBI): domain Eukaryota; kingdom Metazoa; phylum Arthropoda; class Insecta; order Hymenoptera; family Formicidae; genus Dinoponera; species Dinoponera quadriceps. The sequence goes on from NW_014554796.1 coordinate 1,360,181, forward strand.
AATAGGAATCGAGACGAGTGCGCGCAGCAGTTTCCCACGAAAAACACGAAATTCACCTCATTTCCTAGGTCGCCGCCGACAATTCCTATCGACATTTCCGCCCTTTTTGCGACCATCGTCGCAGCACTTGCCGTGAAAAATTACGTTAAAGGATCGTTCCTCACGGCGAATAGCCGTGTAAGTAATGGCATCATTTGGCTACCGAGAACGGGAGAGAAAGAGAGACAGCAGGAGGAGGAAGAGGAGGTCGGAAGGATATGCGAAACATGAAGAGCAGCGTGCTGAAAGTAAATTTCAAAATTGAAGACAGCGAGACACGGGACGACCTTCCGACGCGGTGACGAGGGAAACGAGAGCGACGGGGGAATAAAAAGCGAAATTGTAATCGGGGGGAGAGATGAAGAAAAGTTGCCCGAAGTAAATTACGCAAATTCTCCTGCTTACGTCCTTATGCAAATATTTGGAGCGGTTGCGCGCACGCGAGAGAGACAGCCCACGGTGTCACAAAAGACACAGTGCAACAACAGCGACGGGGCTAAGAGTAAGGGTTAAAGGGATGAAGAGGGTTAAAACGAGAGTGTCCCTCAACGCGGATATACCGGGGGATACTCTCCCGCGGGATCCCGTGACTGACCGGAAACGAAAAATAGAGGGAGCGGGCGGGATGAATCGAGGGACTAAAGCGAATGTATCGAAAGGCACGGTGGGACGGAGAGAGGGAAGGCAAAGTAGCGAATCGATCGACCGAAGATCGGCGTTTCCGCGGACAAACAAGCTCGGTCCATCCCTTTGTGCCGCGCGATCTTCATGCAGAACTCCCATTCCGCGCGCCCCGCCAAACTTTTATGACAAAGAGTAAATATTTAAATTTCCTTGCATACGCGCGCACGAAGCATATTGAATGCACCGGCGGAGGAAATATCGATGAACACTAGTCGGAGGTGGTGGCGAGAGGAGGCGCGGAGGGAGGGCGGCGCGAGTATTTTCGACAGGCGACGAGACGGGATTCCACGAGCGAACCAGCCTCTACGGGAGGAGGAAAGGAGGAAAAGAGAAGAGATGCGAGTGAGGTCGCGAGGGATCGTAATAAGTAGTCTTAGATGTAAATGGAGAGATGTTATTGGAAGAAAGAAGATTTGGCTGGCTATACGAATCCAATTTTTTCTCAACGCAAAAATACGGTATGGATAATTTCTAGATATTTTTCCTCTCAGTGTACTCGTCGCCTGCTCCAGGTGTACGTGCGAATAAGATGACGACGAATTCAACACGTCGAGCTCAATGATGCTCCTCTATTTATAGCTTCGACTCTGCCGATCGCGAGACAGTTCCGCGTCGCTCCCGGCCCGCGGAATCTCCGTCGCGAGAGCGACGAGAACGAATGTGCAATTATGTCGAACGTGTTAACGCAAGAAAGACGAGGGCGGACGCGAGGAGATAAAAGGGAGCAAAAGAAGACGGAAGAGCGGAACATCCCACGGACATCCGTAGTCCCTGTGGGGTCTCCGCGCTGACCGAGAGCCAAAAATAGACGATAGGAGGGACGGGAGGGTAACCGAGTCTAAGACGACACGACGAGCGGAGCGGTGGAGCGTGTAAGGGAATAGAGAAGACTAGAGACGACGATGAAAACCGGCAATTCCGACGGGTCAATCCCGCGGAAATTTGCTCCAATTTCGACGGCCACGGTAATTTCGACGCCGGGAATAACGCTCGCTAACAATCGGATTCGCCTGAAAAAACCCGGTAATTTCATATCTCGCGAAATACATTTGCACTCGCCCGCGCCCCGAAGGCGAGAGAGTACAAACGTCACGGGTTCAACGTTTTGCGTAACGCGTGAATTTAATAAAAAAGTAACGGAGCGCTCTGAGGCGTAGCGGCAGGAGGAGGAGGAATGGTAAAGCAGTCCGGTACAGGCTGCGGCGAGATACGCTACAGCGGTGTAATTATAAATCCTCTGTGAGAACAAGCCGCGGTTTACGTAGTATTTTCATGTATAAAATCGTACGCATAACTGAGGAAGAGGAGGGAGGGAGGGAGGGAGGCGATGGGGGTGGAGGGGGCAGGCACAGGGGAGGGTTACGGCGCAGCGAGCGGTACAATGCGCGCAAGTTCGCGAACGGAGAGGAAGTCTAGTGAAAAGGCGGAATAATTTACCGGTATGAACTGAATTCCGTCGTACAAGTTGGCAACTCCGCCCCGACATTTACGAAGGCTGCCAGCGTTAAAAGCGATATTCCGTAAGTATAGCCCAACTTTCGCCTTTGATACTCTTGGACCGTGCCCGCTCTACGCGCCACGCCGGGCTACTAACAGCTCGAACTTTTCCGGAGGAACGAAGTTCAAGATGAAACCACTCGTCGAACACGCCCGAGTAATCCAAATAATCGACGTCCCGACGTGCATGCACTTCACTGGCTCCTCCCCGGAATATCGATTAGCCTCGGTGGCCCTGATAACTCGATTCGCCGTCGCATAACTTCTTTAAACACAGCCAACACGCCGTACACACCGGTGGAGGGGAGAGCCGGTGAGAGATCCACTTACCGGCGCGATCCCCGTGAATACGGCTATATCGTCGGCCGTTGAAACTGAACCGGACGCGGAACCGCGAGGGAATCCGTTCCGATGCGTCTCCGTCGTCTCGAACGTCGTTACGACGCGGAACTAAAAAAATCATCCCGTTTAAGTGTCACCGATACTCGTCGCGAAGTGCTCGATACTTGAACTGTCCGGTTAGTTAACGAGCGTAAAGCCCGCGAGGCTTTAAAGTCGCAACGCACGCAGTAGGGAGAATCCGAATACGAAACAAACCATGTGTCCGATAAAAGAATGATGGTATCTATTTCTACTTTTCTTCTATAAGGACTCTATAATCTCCTGCCATATTAGTAGACACACCTTAATTTTTACCAGCTTTACAATACGGCTCATCTATCGATCGAATTATGTTAAGGAAGCATTATTCTACAAAAGGTACTTTTTATGACGTCATTTCACTCGACTCTTACAATGACGTTGAACAAGTGTGAACCCGAGTTAGCAAATGTTTTCCAAGTATTCCGGATATCCCTTCGAGGTGACCAAATTGACAAATTATTAAATTGCCAAGACGGTTGCATACGATCAAAACGCCACGTTTCCGGTCGATCCGCATTTCAGTGTGGCAGCAGTGAATATTTAACCATGAAGACGACCAGAACTTGACTCCAGGATGGACAGAAGGCAGGATGCAACGGCAGTCGGTTACAAGACATACTACTCCTTCTTCATTTCTATTGAATCTCGTTGAAATTTCTAACGCCAATAAAAAGTAATAAGGAAATAATGATGAAAGAAGAAAATTGGTCTCTCACGTTTCACCCATTTATCTGTAATAATCTTTGGTAGGATATTTCTTTATCATAACATTCTCCATCTGCAGTTGAATAATTAACATTAATTAATGCATTACATAGTGAAATGAAAAATTCCGAAAGATTAACCGCAAGTAGACTATCGAGATGATCGAATATTAAATAATTGCTGAGTAAGTTTCAATACGGAGATATAATATCGACTATTGAGCTGATAATATAATAATAATCTTCAAATGAATCTTCTTTTAAGGCTCAACGGTAAATCATCGTTGGTAGATCGAAAGATAATAGCTTCGATAACACCACATTTCGAGAATCTTCGCCCTTCAGAAAGTTCGACGGTATTTACAGAGTTAATACAGAACTGAGATTTTCGCTGGGAACAATTGAATGCAAATCGGATGTATCAGTTATTTAACGCGTTATTTAACCGACTTCTCTCTCTCTCTCTCTCTCTCTCTCTCTCTCTCTCTGCGAGCTAAGATGTTCTTTATTAAACCTATTAGGTGCTGGAAAAAGTTCGTGCGGTTTCCTCCTTGCGATGAAATGAAGTCGGATTTCACAGTCAGTAATTCGCACGTGTGATTCGCATGAAGTTGATATCAACGGAAAGTTACATTTGTGTCGTTGGTGTACGCGATGTGCAGCTTTCGATTGTTTCGACATTCCGTACATCATCGCAATCCCCTCGTACCCCCCCGATAGATGTTAATAATTCAAAGTCTCCCGATGGAAAGTGCGAGGTTTCCGCGTAGGTTTCCCGCACCGGGGTTTGTTACGACTTGGGCGAACGCTCGTGTTTTCGGGCTGGTCCCCGTTAATAGAACTCTATGCATGTTGCGGAGTAGATCAGGTGGGTACGCGCTGTTACAGTCGAAACTTCTGCTCGCTAATCGGAAGAACAGCTTGCGCCCGAAATCGAGCCTGACTGGGATCAGCGGAGCCCGACGAGCCCCGGGAGTCACATTAACACTCTTAACACGAGCTCTCTATCGCGGCTAATGGAGGTTCTCGGTTTCAGGCGCAACGGGCCATGGGTACGGTGCTTAACCCGGTGCCTATCTGCGATTACCATGAGAGAAGGTCGGGCACGAGAGTGGGCGCGCGTGACCGCCGGAGTGTTTGCCAAAAGGACGGTCCACTTCCGGTTCGGTTCAACGGTTCCGGTGTAGCTCAAGGTGTGCGTCAGCGCTGCGTCGAATCGGCGTATCTCGCTGCGGTCGCTCCCGAGGACGTTATCGCGATCCTCGAGGTCGACGAGCGCGCATTGTCGAGCGGATCTCATCGGCGGTGAGCACACATCGTCGAAGTTATTTCGGAGTTTTCGGGACGCGAGCGAGCGAGCGCACCCCTTTGACCGGACGCGGATCGGCTGAAAATATTATGAGCAATTAAGTTGACGCTCCCTCATAGGCGGGCTTGAGAGAGCCCCGCCAAAGCGTCGGATAATCCGGCGAGTAAAATTTCAGCGAGAAATCTCAGCGAGTTTATCTGCGCTTCCTGCGGCGACGGCGGCGACCTTCGTGACATAATTAAATATTGCATGCGTTCCTGTTAGTACGCCTCCGCCGGTCCTCAGCGCGAGGATTAATATTTCACGGGCGAGACGGAACGGCGTGCACGTCGGACGACGTCCTGAGAAAAACATTTCGCGAGAAAGAGAGAGAGAGAGAGAGATTGAGAGAGAGAGAGAGAAAGAGGGGCTCAGTCTTGGCGGTTCCGGCCGACATGCTTGGGTTAAATATCTACCTGAGACGACGACGAGCGGAAGATAAAGAAAGAGAGAAAGATTTTACGTACATCGCTGTAACGGAGAGCGAACAGCGGAAAAATGTCGAATTTTAAATTTATCGTAGATTATCCATATGAGTCGTCGAGTGATATATACCCTTTTATCTCACATCGATGCTAATCCTCCGTCGTGTAATTTGAAAAAGTTACCTATTCACAAATATCCATATTTGAGAAATATGTGATTTTTTTGTTTGATCGCGTATCATCATGCCTTTGAGGCAATAACAATATCGCCACACTGCCACATTGAGAAAAACTTCCATCCGGATAAACCGATTAAATGTTGTATCCGACTGTTAGTTTTATTGTCCGATCAAGTGATGGATCCGATGAAGCCTACTCGGAAAATCAACCGCCCTTTGTACGTTGTAACTTTCATCAGATAAAGGCATGACTGAGTCGGATGAAACGACAAAATAATCGGACACTGTACTTGATCGAATGTATCCGTTTGTTACCTTTTTAATTGGATTATCCGGTCAGATGTAATCGGATATATTTCTCAGTGCACGAAACGGTATGTTTACAATATTGTGCAACGTTGATAAGAGCAATGAATGTTTGCGACTCCGCGACGTCATATTTTTTGGGGAACAGGATGCCGCATCGAGTTGTCACGGCCGATGTGATCGCAGAAAAATCGCCCGCAGTGTTTGTACCGTACGAGAGAGAGACGCGCCCGATTTCCTAGGATTTCTTCTCCTCGCGCGCGAGTGCTGATCCCGCCGGGAACTAGCGGGTGTCCCATTGTCCGCGTCCACGGGAGCATAGTGTGGCGTTTATATCCGTTGCGCTGTACGCGAGACAAAGTGCGAGAACCGGCAGGAGGTCATAGATCTCTCGATCCTCCCGTTGTTCGAGATTCGCTCTCTTACGTGGCCTTTTCTTACCCATAAATCTCTCACTTTCGGATTGCTTCCACGAGTATCGTCGCGCAATGTGCGCGGCTATTCGTGAATCTGCTCCGTGATATCCGTGTCTTGGCCGGCGGCAACTAGTTTCTCCGATCTGATCATGAACGCAATGCTATGATAGAAACGATACATTGACGACACGTTACATCGCGAATAGAAAAGACGGCAAAAGCGTCCCCACGTACAGATTGTCGCGCCGATATCGCGAAACCCGTCGTTGTCACTGTTCTTTGCGACGGAGCGATAGTTAAAGGAAAAATATCAAAACCGACAGGTACTATTTGGGGGGGGGGGGAGCTTTAAAGCACTGTTGAGGATGTAAAATTAAAATTAACAGGCATGGATGCAAACCAACGACATTTCTCTAACAAAATATATGATAGTCTTAAGAAAATTATTATTTATTTTCTTGCTAATAACTATTTTTTAAGATGTTTGAGGATTTGTTACGAGATGTTTGCTTCCAAAGAAACTAGGTCCCAAAACCGACATATCCATGATCCATCTTTTCATAGAATTTTTAATGATTAAAAGTAAAATAAATTTATAATATTATATTTATATAATACTCATATATACAATATATATGTACATGTATGTGTACGCGCGCGCACGTGTATGTGTATTTTTTTTCGTTCTTTTCTCTCAAGATATTTAAAGGATCGAATACCCTTAAAAAATATCAAATATCGAAGATCGAATATCTTCGTATCATGCGATACTCGCGACAAATATTTTATCGGAATGAATAAATGTATCGCAAATAATATAATTAAATAAATCGCAGCATGCGCACCTGAAATATTCGAATTAAATTTTATCGTGCGGATAAAGTAACGATATATTTGATTTTGTTATCGTAATCCGATTTGACTCGCGGGCAACTTTCATCTTTCAGATGCTTGATAAACGGCAAACCTCCGACCTCGCGGAATGTGGGTCGCGTAAAATTGAAATCCCTCTCTCTCTCTTCCCGTTATCCGGCACATCATAATAATGTTAGGTTTGACACAAAAGATCTCTCTTTCCTCCCACCGCGAAGACGGTGCCGCTTGAAAATCCAGATTCATTCGGGTCATGATTAATGTCACTCATCTCGTAATGTCGGCTGATGGCTTGACCTTTTTCATTATACGACAACGCCGGCCGATCGGATCAACCGCTTCCCGCGTCGCGAGTAAATCGTAGAATTATTCACGACGTATGACGTTACCGAGTGTCTCATGCAAATTTTATTCAGCATTCGTAAACTCAAGGTATATCATTAACCTTCTTCTCACATAAATCATCCTTTTCCTCCTCCTCCTCAGAGGGGGGAGGGAAGAGAAGAAAAGAAAAAAAATCGGCACGCTCCGCGTGTAAAATATTGCGGCGCCTAATGGCGGTATAACGTGGTACGAAAAAGAGCCCTCCATAAAAGATATCACGAATATCTATGCTAGGAGAGGCAATAAGGAGCTTGCGAATTTGGCTCGCGAGAAGAATGCATATCGTAGAGCCGGACTTTTACAGCGACGCGATAAGCACTCGCTTGCGGATATCACACTCGCTTCTGCAAAATACGCGTACCTCAATTTGGCCCGTCGAGTTTGTCGCATGGGGAGAGATCGAACGTCAAGCCACGTAGAAGACGTACGAAAACGGTTATCTATTTACTGTCGCGCACCCTCTCTCTGTCTTGCTTGCGCGTATCACCCGAGTATCGATCACGCACGTAATATTAAATCGGTCGGACGGCGGACTTACATCGGTGTCTACAAGAATTTTTGAAGAGCTTCTCCCTTCCCCCGCAACGTCTAAATGTGTTGAATTCCTGTCGGCGGCTCCCGCAGGAACGATAACGGAAGCGGATAGTTGGCGCCACGCCAGACGACACCCCAGGTTCTTTCTCGCTAACTTACGAGCGCACACCGACGACGCGCCTACCAATACTGGCGCGGTCGATGGTACAGGGGAGAATATGTGTACGTCTGCTTCCCCCCCCCCCCCTTCGGTCTAGCTCACTTTCTCCCTCCCCGCAGCCGCCGAGCGCGAGTAATAATCCTAACTCGCAGGTTAGCCCGGCTTAATTAGAACAGGGGTTAGTGGCTTGGTACGGTATAGTCACATCTCTATTATCGAACATCGTTAGATATCTCGCTGCACTTTTCACCCTTCCCGGCCGGCGCTCGGCAAGAATACTCCGAGCCTGAGCGAACAAATCGTATCGATGAGGTACTCGCTCGTTGAGCCGCGGATCATTTAATCCCTGTAGAGGGAATTTCGGGTGAAATTTCGGAAAGGAATTCGGCAGAAGCGATCGCGTACTCGATAAAAAGACTAGGTGTACATAATCAGACTGCTAGGAGGGGGNGGGGGGGTGGAGATTAGCGGAGTATTTATCGTTCGAGTTGAGAGCATTAACTCCCGGCCGTAGTGGCCCACCTCGTAGCAGAGCGCGAGCACGCGAAAAAGCACATTTATCCCGGCTAACGTACCGCGAAGAAACTCACTAAGTCAATATGTCCTGCACATTGACTTAGCGAGTTTTTCCAGCGAGCCGACGATATATATCCTCTTTGGCGGGTCTTCTCGCGACCGGCGGCTGGAAGCCCCCGGGGAAAGCGGGAGAAAGAGAGGGTTAGAGGTGGAGTGTGTCAGAGAGGAAGAGAGAGGGAGTAGGTATCCAATTCGATTGATAGAATGGCTTTTCCGGGTTTTGTCAAGGTATTCGAGTTATCAAACGTCGATCACCGCGGCACGTCGATCCCGCGCCCGGATGGCGGCGGACCTGTCAGCTCGACGAGATGACCGCGACGAGGCCGAAAAACGAGAAACCTTTTATGTGTAACACGCGACCGACGGCGGGGTCGCCGCCCCAACCAGGGGGAGACAGACAATGCGAAGCGCGTCCCTTCTCGAAAGGGGGTTAAGCGAGCCACAATGCGACCGTAGTTGGCGTAACTTAACTCTCGAATTTCACTGCTTTTTTTCCCTTCCACTCAATTTAGCCCCATTGATACGCGCTCGAATCGCGCAACAGACGCCTGGTCCCCCCGCCGTTTTATTAACAAAACAACGAACGACCCTCGGCTCTCTTTCTTTCCTTTTTTTTCTCTCGTTCCCTTTTCCTCGCCCTCTCTCCGCCCACCAGGTGGATATTGAATCATCGAGCGGTGTGTATATATTTTTCGTCGATCTAGCGTGAAGTCATCGGATGCGACGTCGAATCTTTTATGAAGCCGCATGAATGGCGCGGGACACGTCAGCACGGCGTAATCGCGTTGTAGTTCGCGCGGACGAAAATCTCACGACACGAGTCCCTTACGATACAGGTGATGCACAATGCCCTGTGTTCTTTTAAGTTGAATCAGTGAAAATGCCGCCGATTGAATCAGTGAAACAATATTTCATCGATGACGAATATCTTCTGCTGGTCTTCAATGGAAACACTTCCACCTGACTCTTTTGTTTTAAAATCCCAATTTATTCATAAATTTTTTAATCGGCACAGAGGTGATGAGCAAAACTTCAGCTGTTCGGAAGAAAAATTATCATTATCATAGTGTTACTGCAAAAACGAGAAAGAAATCGATAAACTTGAAGATTGTCATTTAACCCTTTCCCCTATACATATATATTTATATGCATTCTCAGCGACATTTTTCCGATTTGCAGTGCTATACTAATAACCATGACCATCAATAATTATACCGATCGTTTCAGGGATGATACACTGACTGCGCTTTAAAGAGTGCGATAAGTATACACGGTCGACGACGAAGACCCAGAACGAACAAAAAGTCACGCGAAAAACGCGAGTCTCTCGTCTCTCCTCCTGTCCGGATATCTCGACGTTATTGTTATCGCGAAGCTCGCCGGCTTATCCCCGGACGGATGTACGAGCGCGCGCTGTCCCGCCGTACGAGACCGTCCGATGATCCGTTTTATGCCATTTTACGACTTCCTCGGTCGTAATGCGTCCCATATCGTCGAACTCGTCGCTCGTACCGTCACGCGACAGCGCGATAAAATCTGCTCCGCGGAGGACGGACAAGCGCCAAGATGTATCTCGGTTATTAACCGTATTACCGATTCGTAATAATCCCGCATAATTATATGCCGCGCATAACTCGCATCCCTCCCCCCCCCCCGCTCCACCTCCTCTCTCTCGCCCTCTCGCTACGCATTTGATCACATAAATTTAAATTCATCCGAGCAGGCCGCACGTTCGCGGTAAAATAATACGTCCGCCATATGTGTGAGCGCGCGCGCGGGCTTATTGATAATATATTAATAATATGCTCGAGATAAATGAGCGCTGTAATAATTAAACAAAATAATCGTTTTCCACTGCGAAAACAAACGTGCATTATGTCTTTATTGCATTATTACTGTCGGCCTGCATGTTACTGAAAGCTCGTGAAATTGTGCCGGCAATTACCGCCGACGAGGGTGGATATTTTAATTAATTGGGTCACTAACAAAAAGCGTTTGGCGAATATTGCTTTCGCGCTAACTCCGCCGCGGCGCGCGTAACTCGGCCGAAACACGCATTATCTCAAAGCGGGGCGGGGGAGGAGAGGGGGAGGAATTATCCGCGCTAAAAGGTCGGTAATAAGCTGCTGCTACTGATAACCTCGAAATACTTTAACGAGTAACGTTAACCGAAAAATTACGCTTTTAATGAGAAGATCGAGATAAGAGACGGGTTAGGACGGGAAGGAGTTAGGACTTTGAAAAAGGATCCTTGCTTTAAAAGGGGGAACACGGTGTCTCTTGTATCAATGTTGTATTACGTCTCTCTCTCTCTCTCTTTCTCTCTCTCTTTCTTGAAAATACACCACCTTTGAAACGACCAGGTGAAATCGCTTCTGCAAATTCCCACATCGGCTGAAAAATATTCCAAGAATAGCGAATATTTCTCCCTCGGTGTAGTTTCAACAGTCCGATAATCGCATCGACGCATCCAGACGCGAACACGTTTCTTCTCGCATTCGATTCAAACAGCGAACGACTACCGAAATTATATCCGCCTGACCGGCCGATCGCTTCGAGCGATGCGTAATTAACAGGACGCGACAGCGCATTCGATAGCGCTTCGTCATTTCGTTCCGCGCGAGCGGCCACGACCGGCGCGATCCACCGTGCGCGCGGAAACGCGAAAAATGAAGGAAAGAAAGCGGAAGCGCGCGGTAAAGCTACTGCGAAAGGGAGATGGGCTACTGTAGCGCAGATACTAAATGCTTTAATGAGCAACGAACGACGACGGGGCGGCCTCTATAAAATTCCTCTGTGATGGTCATTCCAACGTCAGGGAGGGATGGGGCTCCTACGGAAAGAAAGCACGAGGAAGAGGAAGAGCAAGATGAGAGAGAGGGAGAAAAAGGGGAGGGGGAAGAGCCGGGCACATTCGCGCGCTCAACGCGCGCGGCAGAGAACAACAGGGTGGCTCGAGTGAAAGAGGAGGAGGAGGCGAGACGGCGGGAAAAAGGGTGCGGGAAAGGAAGAAGAGGAGAGACACGACGGAAAAGAGGCGATTCAGCCGGGGCTGCTTCGTGCATCGCGTGTGCCCGACGAAGACGCACAGAGAGAGAGAGAGAGAGCGCAGGCACCGCCGAGTACACCCATTACAGCACTCTCTCTCTCTCTCTCTCTCTCTAGTGCTGATAATAATGCACTACTCTGTGCGCCGCGCGCCGACGGCGACGCCGTCGGGGTTAGACCGGCGATTTGCGCCACTGTTGCCGCCGTTCTCGGATGCATCGATTCAGGGGGTATGTACGGGGGGCGCGCCCGGTAACGAGGCGCGTTCCCATAATGAGTGGCACGATATCCGCGTTTGGTACGACTCGACTAATGAAGTAAGATCGCGCGCGCGTGTCGAGAGATTGTCGAGGAAATCGCAGCGGCACGATACTCCTCGCGCGGTACTGTCGTCGTTGGGGTGGAAATCGGTTCGTCGATTTATTTCCTTCGGCAATCCGTTCAAATTTTTTCTAAGCATTTATTTATCGAGGCGCAATCTACGCAAAATTAGGAAAAGTTTAGCCATACCGAGGCCTGATTGAAATCAAAGTTAGCATTATTTACACTTGCCGCAGGTTTCCCCAAAGTCCTACGTGGGATTCCACGCGGATTCCTGTGCGGATTTCCACACACCATGTGGATTCCTGTATGGATTTTCATCGTCCTATATGGATTCACATGAGTTCTTACGGATTCCCATGGGAATCCATCCGGAAATTTTCAATAGATTTTACGTCGAAAAACGATTATTTCTTGAGCAATTTTTAAATACTATACAAGTTTGATTGATATTGTCTTGTTATAACATGTGTCGAAGCTATATATCATAAATATCATATTTATAAATATTTTACACACACAAATATACACATGCATTCGTCGAGCTTCTTCGTGTCGTATTAACCATTACTATCCCAGCAAACACAAAGTAACAGTTATATAAATGTTATATAATTTATAAGTTAAGTATAATAAGTTATATAATTTCCTATTCAATAATACAACTGTTATTTAACGCGTGTGTTATATAACAGTTATATTATTAAGTACGAAATTACAACAAACATTTATATAACTGTTACTCTGTGTTTGCTGTGATTCTAACAGTATTGTCATACATCAACAACTTTAATAAACAGTGCAAAATTGATAAGCGCAAAAAGAAAGAAATAATCGAAAGAGAGAGAGAGAGCGGGGAAGGGAGGAGGATAATAAATTTTCCTGACGGAAAACGCGATATGCGATATCCGGTGTCTCGTTAAAGTCGTTTACACGTAAATACATATTTGCCTTTGCCCGGAGAAAATGGATCTCGCGCGGACAGAGAAAGAGAGAAAAATAATGAAAGATAGCAAGAGAGAAAGAAAGTGATCCGTTAACGCGGCCGATATTTGCTACAGACGTTACATTCAACATCTTTTCGCGCTCGAGATGAGCTCCTTTTTCCGCCGAATAACTCCGAACCACCTCACAAAGAGAACAATCGCGGAATGCAGAATATCCGTCCCGCTACCAAGAATAATACATCCTGCGGCCACTACCGGCAGGTTTCAATCGGCTGATTTGCGCTGCCGTATTGCCATTGCGCGGCATCGCATTGATTCCGATACAAACACCATACGCGCATGAGTGCGTGTGTATACGTGCGTGTATAGTGTGCGTACACGCACACTAATGCCGCCGTTACGCTCTGACGGACGGGCCGAGCGACATTCGTCCGTCGTGAATTACCATGAGAAACCGACGCGTAATGAATCGATTAGCGGTCCTTCTCATTAGTAAGATCGGAATCCGCCAGGCGATACGTTGCACGAAGGAACCCGAGAATCTACTCGTTTATCCTCTGTACGATCCATAATCGAACTAAACTTCGCTGTGAAAGACACGCCGGAGATTCACAATAATAAAACCTATCGAGCGTTACATATTGAAACGTAATCGCGGCGCGTCATCGTGCAATTAGATTAACTTCGAAGTGGCATCTGGTGGGGTAACAAAAAACTAGATATCTCCATATAACGTTCAATCTAACTTTTTTAATTTTAATGAACGAGTACGAGAGTGCGCGCGCGCGTGCGCGAGTGAGAGATTTTTTGCTCGTCGAAAAAGTTTTTGATAGATTACTGTGTCATCGTTTTTAGCTAAGGAAAAATTTACGATGCCCGCCGAAGTTGCTGGGTTAATTTTTTCAATAAGGTAGGTCAAGGAATCGCGCGCCCGGTATTTACCACTTTCTTCCCCCGAAGAATATTTTACAGTGCGGCGAGGAGGAGGAGGCGGGCTACAATTATCCCATTTGTATCGAGGATTATTATCCGCGATAACGCAGTAAACTCCAATTCCGCGGCGACCTCTCCCGACAGAGTCGTTCGCCGGGATTACCGGATTATCCGCGCGATTGTAGTTTGCGCCGCAATTCGAATTAATTAATTATACTTATCATCCACTCTCGGCCGGCCACGCCGGCGGGATATCCAATCGGACGCGCACAAAGAGGCCTGAGTGCTTCCGGTGAAATTGTTTTAAGACGTTTCCGAAGAGGCCGAACGGCTGCTGCTTCGAAAGCCGCATTCGAGGGAACGACGACGGAGAGGCACCCGAATCAATCGCGTTTCAGAGCGAGAGAGAGAAGAAAGAGCACCGGCGAGGAGAAGAATATGGAGGAGGAGGGAAAGGTGGGTCTCGCTGAGAGTGGCTATCTACGCCATTAAGTCCGCGCCGCAAAACTGCGGCGCCGGGGGGGACGGAACTCCGCTACCATCGGGGGTCTTTGTGTTGTTCAGGGTATAGACCCACCGTTCGGTTTAAATGCTCTCTTCCGCTCTCTTTTTTTCCCCCTGCCAGCCCGTCCGGCTGGCGGTGCTCTTTAAAAGCCCACGGGGCGACGATGTCACGCGCTTTTTTCTCCGCGCGCGTGTACGCGCGAGCGGGCGCGCGTGCTCGCGAGATGGAGGTTTTCTATTTCCGACGAACAACGCGAGCTATCGCAACGTCGACAACGCTGTGTCCCTCGACGCCGCTGTCGTCGCCGCGTTAGAACGGATCTCCCTCTCTTCCTCTCCGCACTCCCCCCGTCGCGAGGGAGATTTTCATTTGCAGTTATTTTAGACTCGCGGAGTCTGGCCGGTACACACAAAGAATACATTACACCGCTCGGTCGGTCCCCTCCGCACGGGAAAACGCCTGCGTTTTTTGATCTCCAGTTTTGCGCCGCGCAAACTAAAACGACGCGCGACGAAATTCCGGCCGGTCGCCTCGGCGCGCGCGCGTCGGACGTTCCGCATACCACCGCGGCGTAATTCGCGACGGGAGCGAGAAAAAAGGGCGAAACGAGCGGAGGAGAGGCGAAAAAAAGGAGAGGAGGAGGAAACGGGAGAAATAACTGGCGTCGCGGCACACTGTCAGCAAAGCGTCGCCACGTGAAACACGGCTGACCCGTACTTTCGGAATCTCGTGCGTGCAGCGACGGAAGCCGTTGAACACGACGGACATGAAACCACACACCCACTTTCGACCGCCCGGTTTTATGCACGGTTCGTGTGCGTGCTTCCTGTGCAAGCCGAGGAATGCAAACCCCCTCGCCCCGCGAGACGGAGAGTCGAGTAGCCCAGCCGAGCGAGCCGGGGCTACGCGAAGGGTTGATGAATTTCGCTCCGGACAGCGTCGGATTTGCGGCGCCGAGGGAGAGACGAGAGGGTAGGTAGGTAATTGGAGCACGCCGGAGGAGGAGAAAGTCGAGTCACTACGCGAAACGATACCCGTAATATTCCGCGGAGGGACGAGATAACAGGCCGGCCGCTACGTGAGGAGGTGAGGAGCTAGGAAGAAATATTTCCCCTCCTTGCGTGTGCGCGCCTCATCGCTAAGTACAGCCTCTCTCGTATCTCGCTCGGCAGTTTCGCGACGGGACGTTCCCTCCCCCCGCTTTATTCGCACGCTCGCGTCGTTGAATTATCGCGTCACGCCGCGGATACGCAATTAGGGAGGGGAAAGAGTAACTTGTCCTTGAGCGCGCGTTGCGTTATGGGACAAATGGGGGTGGCGAAAATTGAACGACCAGGCCTTGTTATCGTCACACTTTTCACATACTGATTAGAAAAAAGATGTGTGCGTCCGTTAGCTCTGAGAAGAGAAAATATTAGACTTGTGTTGATTTATGGACGAAAAGGTTTTGTTCCGATCGAAATCGTGCGAAGGAGACAATTGTATCCAAGGTCGTCACGTGCCTTTTGTACAGAAAGGAAACAAGAGATGCATTGTCTCCCTTTAAAATGCTAGTGGCGGATATATCATAGTTACATTATATATTTTGAATAGACGAACCATCACTTTGTCACACTTGATAGGTAATGGCTAGACAACGAAACTAAATGGCCAAACAGATTAACATTTTAATGAAAAGTAACGAATTAATAAGTAAGCTGGAAAACTTAATCTAATCTGTATGTAACTAGCTGCCGACTTTCGACTGAGACCTCGACGTTTCTACTCGGGGGGGGTGCGAGAAGTTGCATTTTTCCTCGCATTCGCGCACTGTTCAGAACGAATTTGGGGAAATCGCTCCTTTCGGAGGATGCCTGTATCCGAAGCATCCGCCAGAGCATCCACTTTGAGTCTTTAGCGAGCGAATTTATATTTCAGCGATCTGCTCTTACGCTCGGCTGAGAGCAATAGAACCGTTCTGGACGGTACTGATCGCTGAATCAGTGAGAGATCCCCTAATTCCTTTAAAGAGGCTGTATTCCCGCTCGTACAATCGGGTCTACATAGGCAACGGAGCTACGTATAAACCGGCGTGAAAGGATGCTAAAGGCGCGAATAAATAATGAAGAGGGCAACAAAGTTCTCTCCCCGATGCCTCTCCTCCTTCTCAGACATGTCGCCGCCCGCTGACGTTTATCAAATAATGCATTGATCTTGCCGGGCCGCGACAGTTCGACCAAGTCAGCCCCGGGGGAGTTACCTGGTCACACCTGAAGAGCCACGACGTCGGCAACGTTTCACAATGACGGCGGCGTTTCAGCCGTGCTGTTGCAAAGTTGAGCGACGGACACCGAGCACCGAAAGTGCGAAACTTGCACGGAACTTTGACGTAGCCCCGACATCAAATAAAACGCATATACGTACTACATGCAACGCTTATCGACATGTCCGTTACACCGGCCATGATCCGACGGGATTCGACGCGCCATTCGAACGCAAATCGACAAGTTTTGCGATACAACCACGCGCGCGCGTAGTATCTAATTACAACGCGATCGACCGCGTTGAGCCGTGCGGCATGCGAACAGAATGCAATTATATTATCGTTAAGTCGGTTGTTATCGTTATTTTGCTGTTGCATTAAAATGGTCGGTTCAACGGGATAAGAAGCGGCGCTTGGAAAATCTGGGAAACCCTTCGGCGGCACGTTGCTCCCCGTAAAACGTCGTTATCCGTCTGCGAATTAAATTAATACATCCGAAACTCGACTTTAACTTTATCGATCTGACTTTCATCACACGATTCAGCACGGAGAGCCTGTTAAGTATTTGTATAATAAATGTTACGTGGTAATATCGGAATCTGCATTCTATTTTTTATAATATTCTCACTTTCCCAATCGTTGTTAGATTTTCCTCACGATCAAACTTCACCCTCCTCTCCGGCATGCGTGTGCACTCGAGCTTACGTAATTTTACATCGGCAACCTGGACGGCAGTGGTAATAACAGCAGGCTCGGACGGATTCTCGCGGTGGAATCGGAACGCGCGAGCGCCGAGAAGTTGGCCGAGAATTTAAACAAACATATTACGGCACTAAATCTCTCTCGAATCGCCAGTTCTTCGATCGGCCCACTTCCCCCGTTCCCTTTGTCCCCCGCGATAAATTACACTCCTCGTCTTACGGGGGCTGGACGATTGTCCAGAGCAACACGCGCCATCATCGTAAATCAAGCCCGCCGGCGCTGTTACAGCATACCCGCCGCAGTTGCGCGGATTTTTGCACTTCCCTACATCGAGCGAGGGTGGGCGAGCCTGAGAGGGAGAGAAAAGTAGCCGGCGAGTGTCGGTTATGTAACTTACAGCCGAACAACTTTTTCGTCCGCGAGCGTACCGCCGCCGTCGACTCAATTTCCCAGGAAAATCGCTCCTCGGGCTTCCCTTTCGCTTTTTGCGAAATCCCTTCGTGGTCCCCGCTCGTATCAGTCGTTCCCCCAACTTCCGGCGGCACGATATTATTGTTCGCGAAATAATTCCGGGATATTCGATAAACAAGCGCGCGCGGCGGTATCTCCGCCGCGGGAAGTAGCTTATTAATTTTGCGGAATGTTCCGCAAATTGAACCGTCCGCCCCGGAGACACGGGGCTTAAGACTGACTCGACGCGTTTATATAATCCTCTCACACACACACACACACACACACATATATATACAACACACACGCGCGCGCTGCCTCGTTTCCAAGTTATTATTCGAAAAGTCCAAGCAAAGGGATGACGTTACGTCGCAAAAACAGTGAATGTTAGATGCGCGAGTCTGAGAAGCGGCACGTCACGGCGGGAAGCAGACCGACGTGGGAGTAACACAACGCTGTTTAGCGAAATCTCCAAGGGAGATTAAACGCATTCACGTACGTGTACAAAGATCGCGCGCGCGGTAAAGCGTACACCCCGCGCGGTTGAAAGGATTAATTACCGCGAACGCTGAATCCGCGCGCGCGCGCGCGCAGAAATATAACGAACTTAATGAAGCCTCTCTCGCGTGCGAATCGCTTTTTGCATCAGCCCGGTGTTCTTAATAAAGCGCAACAACTCGCCCGTTACTATCGCCGGCGATCTTGCCGGAGCACTTTATACTCAACTTTTTCCCGCCCACCGGCCAAACTGGCCGCTCGCTCGCTTCTGCAAACGTTTCTACGTTCCTCGCGTAAATCGCATGATGTATGTAAATTCCATCCGCCGATTTCCATGGACTTTTCCCTCCAACTTTCCTCCTCTCTCTCCCTCGGTCCGTCTACTTCTCTCTATCTTCCCAACCCCGCGACCTCCGTCCCTCTCGTTTTTATGCGCGCAACATGTACTCGCTCGTGCACATGAATTCCCCCCCCCCCGTCGTCCTTGTTCCGCCGCCGGTTTCCCTCTTTCTTCCACGCGACCTCGCTGAATGGCCGACAGCAACAGAAATGAAATTGTTTGCAAACTAATCTGTCCTCGTGCCAGCTGAGAACGAAGTGCGCGCGTACGTACCGCGTATATCCAGATATGCGCACATACACGCGCACAGCACACGTGCGCACGGGTATACGTGCGTCTGTGTACGTGTGCGTTGCACAGGCATGGCAGCAATATGCGGCCTGGTGGGGCTGCCAACAGCAGAATCGCGATGCCGAGATCATAGCCACGGCGGCGGCGAAATCTCGGCCATGGTGGATGGAGGCCCGCGCACAATTAAAATTTACCGTCCCCATAACCACATCTATCCATTTTATCCGTCGGCGCGCGAGCCTGCGGGCAAAATCTAGGAGTAAGCCCGGGGCGAAACGCGCGTTTTCAGCACGTGAGCCGCCGATTTTCCGCGTGTATCGATCACGCGAAACGGAGTGGGAGAGCGTAAGGGGACAGGGAGAGAAGGAGAGAGAGAGAGAGGAGGCGGATGATGGCACGTGAGATAAAAGCGCGCGAAAAAATGCGCTTCCACTGCGAATAATGAGATAAGTTTGATAGGTCTACGCTTTGTCTCCCTTCCGCTATCTCTCTCTCCTCGTAATCGCGTAAACAGGCCACGCTTGAAACGCGCCGCGAATCGCGCAAGCAGTCGAATACTTTCGCGGGATATCCCGCGTTATCGCGCGGCCACTACGACGACACGTAATTAGAATACTTGCAGAATTTCAATTAAGTTCTTTATAGGTCGTAAAAGCGCGCTATGTCGTTTCTACGTGGTCGCCCGCGAGTGAGCGAGGACACGGAAGGACGGACGCAGTGTACATACAAGCTAGGTAGGTTACAAACACCGGCGACAATGCTGTCCGTCAACAATAAATAACGATCAATAGTTGGCGCTGTGGCTCGCGCAAAGTACGGAAATAGTCGAATACTTGCCGGTGACAGGGAGTTTCATTAAAGTCCGTGACGCGTTTCAGCATAATTGCGCGCCACAAAGCGAAACACCGGGGCTCTTTGTGCGGGTCCGGCCACAATGATACATTTTGCAACGGTATCTATCAACTGATTTCCACTTGCTGGAACGAATCTTTGCCCGCTTTAATTAAGCAAACCGTTCGCTGGAAATGGCAAATGTACGCATTCCTGTCTAATGTCGCGTGCACAATCGCCGCGTCCCTGTCGGCTGTGCAACGCGAGCCGTTTATATCACTCACGCACGATCCGCCGCGACGAAATATGCTACCTCGACTATGCTCTTAACCTTCTCGTCGCGACGGAGTCCGGTCGAAAAGTGATCCTATGATAGAAATTGAATCTTGTGGGTGTCCAGCAACGAGGTTGAATTTGCGTCGAATTTCCGACGTCGCTACTAGCTGGTAATGTAACGTTCACTCCTAGTGGCTAAATAATAGCTGTGTAAATAAGTTAGACGATTAAATAAACGAAATTATAGTTGCGAGATGAAAGGTCAGGTATCTAGTCGCCAGGTAGTAATGTGACACTTACTCTTGCTGTTTTAGGGGCCACTCAACAATTATGTTATACCACGAAGGGAAGGGGGTGCCTATTAACTCGCGTGACGGTCTTTGATGACATGGAGGGGGGAGTAAAGGCCACGGAACGTCACATTAAATGGCATAATTTGTAAATGTGGATGTGCGTGGTTGTCCGCTTCGGTTGCATACGCGAGACGATTTATATTATATTCGGTAAAAGTGTCTGAATGTTGACACGGTTTTGTGTTAACAATTAAAATGCCGGTATCTAAATATTTATTCTTTTAAAAGCGCAACTTTTACTAATCAAAATTGCAAGATATAATAATTGATTTGGTAACGTATGTTTAAAAATTATTTGTATCGCGTATATTGCGGCCGGGCCTTTAAAAGCATTATCGATCGGCGCGATATAATGACTGACGGCAATTATTTAGTACACGTCGCGTGCGGCCGATTAATCGAACTGCTTTTCATCCGCGCTTCTATTTCGATTGCCTTTGCCTTCGTTGCGCTGTCGTTTCGTCGTCATCGCCGCCGTCGTCGACGATCGGGGAGTTGCGACGATCTCTCACACGTAGCGCACGATGCATTATTCAGACGACGGATCCGCGACATCGTTGAATCACCGTTTACAGACGCGATTCGTCTCCCCATGCGACCGGCTTAACCGCCAGGTTAAACGAATCCGCCGGCCGAATTCGCAGA
The DNA here is from genome assembly GCF_001313825.1 of Dinoponera quadriceps. Taxonomy (NCBI): domain Eukaryota; kingdom Metazoa; phylum Arthropoda; class Insecta; order Hymenoptera; family Formicidae; genus Dinoponera; species Dinoponera quadriceps. The sequence continues at coordinate 1,381,111 of NW_014554796.1, forward strand.
GTTTTGGGCGGGAAGCGGATTATTGCGCGCGAGATGCACTCGCGAGATCAGCCGGATATCCGGCGGAGTGCTTGGTCATTATTGCAGAACAGATCGAGGATGTCGGCGCCGATGCGCTCGATTCCACGAAGATTCGAAATGTCCGGGTAACGCGCGGAAACCGAACGGGAGCTAATGCGGCCACTGCGAGACCCCAATCCGGTAAGCAGAAATCACGATTTCAGTTTCCGGTTCGCGCGACGTCTGATTCCCGCGAGACAAGTTAATGCGAGGCGTGGCGCGCGGCCAAAAACGCGGCGGGGAAAATTTCTTTCCCCGATTTAGAGGGCGGCCGACAAACCGAGACGGCTGTCGGGGAATCTTTCTTATTTCGTTCTCAGACGGCGCGCCGAAAATATCCGTCGGCGAGAATTGTACTCGTGGCCATCCGCCGAGCGCGTTCATCGCTGTCGCTCTTGAAATAATACTCGATTAACCTGCGGGGTCTCCTAAGCGGCGATCCTCCAAGTACGAACGGAAGAAAGAAGGCGACGTGAAATTCGAATGACCGATCGACCGGAATATTCCGTGGAACGAATAATAATGTTACGTTACCAAAAAAAAAAAAAAAGAGAAACAATTATTTCCCAGAAGCAAGGTTTCGCTTCGGGAAGCTCGGCGGGGTTTCTCCGTTAGAACTCTTTTCGAAGCGCGTGCGCCTCCATTCTCTCTCGCAACTTGAACTTCGTCATATTTTCGCAATCTCTGCATTGCCGGCATGCGTGAATTTCCGTCGAGACCGGTTGACGTGCACGGAGCTTTCTCACACGACGCCGCGCAACGGCCCCAATATGGTGCTTTCAATTTTCTCCATTTAGGTTCTAATGAAGAGCAGCCCTACCGACTATAGAGCAAAGCTAGGCGAGGAGGAAACCCTTGACGCGGGCAAACGGTTCCCCGCCGTTTCCGCTCTTCCGGCAATATTTCAGCAGGGAAGGCAATTTTCAACGGTCTCCTCGCCGGCGCGGCACGTAAATACGGATTTATCGGCTCGCTTAACGAATCATTAGCCGGCTGCTCAATTATATGTAACTGCAGAGATGAGCGATGGACAAGGGGCGAACGGAGGCGCAGTGAAGTATTTATAAGTCGCGCCAAGTCCCGAGTTCTGAGAGACGGTAAATCTTGCAACAATTTTTCTGCCAACTCGGAGATGCTGATCCGAGAGACGTACGATTTTCTCTTCGTTTCCCAAAAAGTTTCTCCGAAACGAAGAAAAATAATTTAGAGGAACGGCAAATCTTACGCTGTCGTTGCGCATAAATGGATACACAGGGTGCTTCTTAAGTACTGCCCAATATCTTAGAAATCAGCTTTTCAAGCCATGAAGGAATGTTCACATCAATACGTGTTCATTTCTTCATAAACAGACCAACAGCAACTTCTAAAATACTGGACGGTATTTAAAAAACATCCTGTAGATTTATTTATTTATCACGACGGCATAAAACTCGCCGTCCCTCTGAATGATTTTTCCCCGTGCACTGGATGGAAGATTTTCCACGTGGAAAGTTCGTAGGATCTAGAAAGGATCTAGAAGGATGATTTCAGGCGGCGAGTTGAAGCGACTCGAAGAGGATCGCCGGGAATGCCGTGGCCTGATATACGTGGCACTTTCAATTTTCTCCATTTGGCTCGTAATGAAGAACCGCCCGGCGAACTACGGGCGGGCTAAGGGTGACACGAAGAAAACCCTTGACACGGGTAACCAGTTTCTCTACCCCTTGTCCTAAGACTGTCGTCCCCCAGCGCGAGAACGCAGTTTCCACCGCACTACTTCGCGCGCGCGACAGAACTTATCTAATATACCTGGTGCTCACCCTCCCCCCTTCCTCTCCGCGTCACCAACAAACCCCTGCCAACGCGCCCCGGCAGACGACTCGTGCACCCTTTACGCCACGTACTCGAACCCTCGGGAAGTTCGTTCTTCCGGGAGGAGGACGGAGACGCAGATAGAGGCGCCGCCGCGAATATAAAGTAACGCAGCTCCTAGTGAATATTATATGCGAGTCCAGGCAAAGACAAAGTCGTCGCACGGAACTCTTTCCCTCGGTATTGGAGGCACGCGGTAATTCATTCAGAGTCAAACGCAGGAGGAAAGTCAATGTGTCGAGTGAGTCTCGCGCGCGGCCCACTATTGTCGTAAACAGCGCGTAGACGGATCCCTTCTACAGGTTCGAAGACTCTATCTTTCGAGGATATCCTCGATTATCCGTGGAGCAACACTCGCGGCATTCGGTGCGTCGAGCTCGCCGCCAAGTGAGACGAAAGAGCGTGAAACTAATTAATTATGGAGTCGCTCGATATTGCGGTACTCGAAGCTCCGAAAGTATAAACGCGATGAAACTTCATTTGTCAGTCAGCCGCGAAAACTTTCGTCTCAATAGAGAAGTCTCGGTGTGTAGTTTGTGGCAATCACCGAGTTATTTAATATCCCACGAACTTTCCTCGAGCTCGCGTGAGACAGATGATCCCGGGTTAAAATATTTACCGATCGCGAAGAATAAAGGCCGCGTTTTGTGAACTTTACGAATGGGTTCGCCGGGAATCGTCATCTAAGATTAATCGACGCGCAATATTGCAATCCAAAACTACCGAATATATTCCCTTAAAGTCGAATTAATGAGTGTCACTGATTGAATCGGTAAAACGATGTATAGGCGCGCCTCCGATATTTATATCCTGACTATATTAAAAATATTTATTATTTTGGTCGTCGATACGAAAAACAGAGATGAAAAGAGAATCGAAGCTTTGTTATTAAAGCATAACTTAGTTGATTTAAACTTCAATTCCAAACGCGCATACCGACCGAATGTATTCGAGATTTCGATTTGTGACAGCTAACCGTGCTCTCTTAAAATGAATCAATATTTCTGGCGAAATCAGTAGAATATATTTCACCAATATCGGTGAATATTCATTGATTTCGAATGAATATAATTCCACTCAGCTGCTCTTATACAGAACAAATTATTTTTTTCCGTATAATTTCACACTTCTCATTAATTTCGGTTAATAAGAGTAAGATTTCACCGAGCGAAATTTGTGGTATTCCACTGACTACTATTAATTAAATTCTTTCAGTGAGACTTTTTGCAATGCTATACCCATAACTGATTTCACTGTTTCTCAATGATAATGCGCTGACTCCACTTTAGAGAATGCGATGCTTCATTATTTCGAACGAGGAGCCTCATAACTTTTATCTGAAACATTTTCCCACACCTTCCATATTTTTCGAAATATATGCCTGTTAAGATTAAAATGAATCACCCTGTGTATACATATATGTATATGCATTCAACCGTATGTCAAATATGGCGTATGGGATCGCACTTCGAGAAAGTAACGAGACATATTTTTTATAAGTACAATGCACTTTAAAATTTTATTCACGCGTGCGCACAGCCGTGCTTGTCGCAATTACGAGATTGCATAAAATGAAATTGCAGTACACACAGACGAACGCCTCCTTCGGAAAATTCGCTTTTACCGTCGGCTCCGCCTAAAATGCACATTTATAGGTCAGCGCGATTTGGGGGGAAAGAAATCTTCGCGCGCGGACGCGCGTGCATTCTCCCTCCCTCCTTCACACTCTCTCGGATCGAAGGTAGGCAGAAGCCGGAAGTGGCTCGTTGCGGCAGGAAGTCAGGGGGTGTGGAGATAAAAGAGATTTTCCACTGCGGAGAAAAGACTGGCTGAGGATCCGTCGGACGTGACAGTAAGTTTATTGGGGCGGATACAGATTGAGGAGATCCGACGTCCCGATGCGACGCGGAAGAAAATTATCTACTTCGTCTCCGCGCGCGCAACCCCGGAGGATCGCCCAAATGAGTTAAACTATCCTATACCGGACCAAAATCACTTCCGAAGATTTTCCTTCAGACGTGTCCCGGGATTATTCGGCGCACCTGTTTCCTCTAAGCCGCCTTTTACTCTTACGCGAAACCGTTCTTCTCTTCCTAAACGCCCTACGCCGAGCGGAGACGCTTCACTCCGAGGCGATCCTCGGCGTATATACGCCAGCAGAAGGGTTCTTCCCCTTTCCTCTCTCTGTCTTTCTTTCTTTCTTTTTTCTTTCGATGCATACGAGATGCGCATATTTTTGTACAGAGTGTCTCGATAAAATCCCACCCATATATATGAAAACGGGAAAACATATTTATGCACATCGAATCTTCGGACGCGGAGTTCCTTCTTTCTTATTTTTCTTTTTTCCTTCTTTCTTCTCTTCAGATGTTACGCGCCCGCCGTTCCTCCGACGGCGATGAAAGTGTCGGGAGTCCGTGGAGTTACCGTATTTTCCTTCGCGGAATAATTCGAGAGTGGCTTCATTCCGCGCTCGTTCGCTCGCGTTGCTCGATACATCCTGCGCGTCGCGCGTAGATGTATTAAATAAGAGCAAGCGGAGAGGAAAAGGATGAAGAATGTCGGAGAAGATTTCTCAGGAGATCGTTTACAGGCAGGCCGCGGCTCAAATTACGACACGTATCGCCGATCGAACTTGCCGGATCATCAAACAACTTGTCTAACACGCAAAAAAAAAGAGAGAAAGAGGGAAAGAGAGAGAGGGGGGAGACTCTTCTCATGTGCGCGAGATTGGACTTCCACAACAATTTAAATCTCATCCTTTCACAGTCCTGAGAGGGTTCGGATTTCCTTTTGAGAACGTCGAGCTAAACACACCGGATACCGGAAACGTGGACTCGAGGACAACGTCGCGGTGAGTCCGAAGACTCGTTTAGCTTCGAAATAATCAGGAAATCGCTTTTTCGAATATCTGTATTATCTAGTACATTGAAAGAAAAAATATCTCGAGTAATCTCACTATATTTTATAGTCAATTTCGGCCCCAGCTATATATTTATAATTCTTTTACGCGTGCGAAATATATAGTAATTTACCAGTTATAAATATAATCAAATGTAAACATTCGTATACAAATATTTTCTGTAGAATTCGTTGTTTTCTTCATTCTTTCATTTGTTATAACATTAACTTTACAGAAAAGTATTGCTGTCTATAATAAATTGGCCAGCGATAAGTTACTGTTGCTTGATAATTTTATTATTCGTACGAGTAATATAAAATTACTGAGCAACAGTAATTTATCACCGGCCAATTTATCATAGACAATCATATTTTTCTGTAAGGGATGTGTGTAGTAAAACATGTGTTAAGGACGCTGTTATATATAGTATTATTTGTTATTTATTACGACATTGGCTATATAAAATGATCAATTTCTTTTATCATCCCATATTTGCTACTTTAATTACCTTGAAACTACCGAATGCTCTCGATATTTCAATTATTATATTCACATGGATGTCCAAAACAACTTATTTTAACGCCAAAAACAGCGAAACTGGAAATTTAAGGCCACATATCATGGTGAGAGTAGGAGTGGATTGTATCTTTAGAATAAAATCTATTTTGCTATCTTAGACCCTACTTATTGTTTTAAAATTAAAGCTTCGACGCAAATTTCGAAATTCCAATTCGGCGTAGTTTGCGACAATCCGCGACCTACTTGACAATCTGATTGATCGCAACTTTACCCGGCATTTCACAGCGTCGCGTTATCGCAGAGACCGATGATGGATCGATCCGCGCCGATGGCGATATCGATCCGCGACAAGGGGCGCTACCGATTCGGTCAATAGCATAGCTCGTTAATCGGAAATAATTAGCTCTGTGAGCCTCTTGTTGGTACTAACTTGCGGCCCGTAAATGATAACCCTAATGCGGCGTCAAGTTTAATTAGCCGTGTAACGACTAAGTATACAATTAAGGGTACAATTAATCATGCAATTAAGATTGCAGTGAGAGAACCGCCGCGAAAGCAGATAGCCCTCTGGAACTACCACCGTAGAATATTTCGGGGGGCCGTTCGACCCGATAAATCTCGCATGTACGTACACGTATGGTAGGTAGCCATGTGTACGTGTTACGTGAACACGTATTACATGTGTGTATCTCGCGATCGACCAAGCCGAACTAACGCACGGAAATCAGGCAGACGTTTGTCATTAGCGGCGCGGAAACCGGGGTTAAGGTAGTTGGAACTCGTAGTCTCTCTGACGGGTTGAAGAAAGAAGAGGGAGAGGAGGACGAAGAAGAAGGAGGAAAAGACGGCGGACCGGCCGAGAGAAGGAGCGAAGGAGGGCGTAAAGAGGATTGGAGGCGAAGCGAGCTTCCGGAAAAGGGTAGCGAAGGGTGAGATTTAATAAAAGATTACTATGTGCCCGTGAGAGAGCGATGTAGCGCCGATGTTCGACTTTGTAGGATTCAGCGCACCACCGTGGATAAGATCCGTGCGATACCGTCTGGCGCTCCACTTTCGGCGGCTCTCCGGACGCAAGCGGTCCGAATCTCAAGGCCGAGATATTCGGTACGTAATATTTGATTAGCGGCGCGAGACGAGGATCGATTAGCGTGTCTCGAGTCGCGGCGGCGGTGCGACGAAGAGACGGCGAAAAAGGACGGCGGGAGTCTCTCTTTCTCCGCGAAAACATCCTCGCGCGCCACGCCCGACGACGGCGACGACGACGAGTAAATTACAGCCCGCGATCTTCCTTCCGGGTTTATTAAAGGGCTTAACTCCCTTCGCGGATGTAATCTGAACTTCATTATTTAAAATTCAGCCGGTGCAGCGATTGCATTCTCGCGCGGGACGACCGCATGAAAGATTCAGACCCGGGGTCGTGCCGAGAGAAATTGACCGACATAAATTATTTCAGTATTCTCTTGGCGAGCGAGCGGCCGCGCACGGGAAACTCGGTCGAATGATGCTTACAATTTTAAACGCGCAGCACGCGCGCGGTCTCTGCATAATATAAGTAATTCCTGCGGCAAAGAGCATCATCCTTCGTAACGAAGGAGCCGCTTAATGCGGCCTCGACGGGTAAACGTATCCCCCCGCAAGAAGCATGATTTTCCGCGGCGTACACGGTAGACGCATCAGCGTGAATGATCGGATGGAAAATAGCGTTAGATAACTTTTGAGTTTACCGCCGGGGAGAAAAATTCCGCGCCCCCTTCCTCTTTTCAGAACTTCTTCTCCTCTCTCTCTCTCTCTCTCTCTCTCTCTCATTCTCGCGGGATTCTCCCATCGAGATTTTTCTCCACGCGCCCTCTTATGTATGCGGAGCAAATATCTCTCGCGCACCGGCATAATCTGAAATACTTTAGTTAGGGAAATTCTAACGCTCGACGTATTTCCGCTTGACGTCCAGGCACGTTCGCCGTCGCTCCGTTTACCTCCGGAATCTTGGAAACCACCGGCCAGAGATATCGTTTATACTATATGCACAAAGCTCGAGGAGCGGAGAACGGCGAAGAGGAGTTGTAAGCATCTCCTCCCCGTCTGCTCGCCACCCTTTCAAGATCCCCCCCTCTCTCTCTCTCTCTCTCCCTCCTACCCCTGACCCTCTCTCGCTCGCTCTCGCACCTATTCCGGTTCACGAAACTTTCCTCGTAAAATCACTACGAAGATTTCATTAAGCGAACGCTTACTCGTCATCTGTTCCGAGATAATGGACCTCCCCGGAGTCCGGGTGAGAGAAAAAGAAAGCAAGGAGAGGGGGGGGGGGAGAAAAGCGTAGAAATAGAGCGAACCAAAAAGAGCAGAAAAGCATAAAGAGGGTAACAGGAATCGCGAAAGCTGTCAACGAAATGAGTTTATCCTTACGTTACGATAGCGACAAAGATCATAGACGGCCATGTGAGAACCGCTAGATTCCTGCCGGCGCTACGGAATATTATTAAGCGCGAAAGGACGTTGCGGCTCACCAAGATCCTTTTAGACGCGTCACTTTGGAAAACTTTAGTGATACCCTTCCATTTTGTCATTTCTATCAAAGGAGAAACTTGTCTCGGTACGATACAAAACACGTATTACTGATAGCACGAAATATTACCGGAGTGGAAATTAAAGCTCGCGGCTGTCTAGTCGTATACGGAGAGAATATTACAGTAAAAATTATTACAAAAGCTTGTAACGCTGGAATATACCGAAATTATTGTCGAAGTTATCACGTGTTGTAATCTTGAGTAATGTGTAGACATGATATATGTGCATCGTTGAAGTTTACAGCACATATGGTAATAATAATTCGATAATAATACCGATACATCCCAGCATCAGAAATCTTTGTAGATCAATAACGATCTAATAACGAGCTAGAAAATGTGATCTAGCCTGCATTAGTCCTAGTCTATAATGCTAGCTTTAAACTCTAAGCCTTAAGAAACTGACCAATCACAGTCGAATTATACAAGAAAAATCAATTATTATTGGTCAATTTTTTAAATCTTACGCCTCAAATTCTCATCATAGCTGAGAGGAAACGGCTTATTGCATCCTCAAGGCGAGACGATAGCTCAGAGATGCCGTAAAGTATCGCAAAAGTACTTCTAGTCGAATGATCGGATACCCTGATTACCTCTCTTTCCCCAATAAAACGCGAAAAAATATAGCGAAATATTTACCACGGTTGCGTAAATGCAATCACTTCGGCGCGATAACTCGACTGTCACGAACGGCATCGCGCGTGCTCAGCCATGACGGAATCACGATCGGAGCTTTTCGCGGCCGTTTCGCAAACGAGCCATCTCTCCCCCTCTATCTCGCGCGGCAATTCGAAACAGCTCCGGCACACTTAAGGTAATGACCGGCGCTACTTCCTACCGGCGTTCCGTAAAGATTTGACCTCTCCCGCCGACGGCATGGCGGGAATGCACCGACCGGGAAGATTAATCACGGCGAACCGCGAAGTTTGCGCGCGATGCCGCGGCTTCAGACGGGATCCGGTCGAAGTTTATTCGCCTACGATTCGTTTGACTTCGTTATTTCCGCATTAGCATGCGTCGTGGGGGGCGAAAGAGGGAGGAGGGAGACGGCCGCGAGAGGGCTGCTCCTTTTTATCAAATATTTATGCCGGGGCTCGATCGCAGTCGCGAGTTTCACCGCCCCGACGTTTAATTTATCGCCCCGTTGGGGGAGGGAAGCAACGGACTACTTAAGGGAATAATTCACGCGTCGACATCGTTCCCGTCAACGTTGCGGGCCGCGATATATAAATGTCACGACTGCCGTCGCGCTGCGATACCGATGCTATCTGCAGTAATCGAAGCATTACTATTTCGCGAACGTCGTTAAATTTAATATTAATGGCCAAACGAGTACGATAAGCGCGATGACGTTTTAAACCGGTTAATCCCGGCGCGCTGAATCGATGATCTACCGCGTCGCGCTCGAGCGTACCGCATTTATTCGCGATACATTATGCGATGTTTTATATCGTCGTTTAATATCGTCACATTACGCGTCGAACGGTGTGCGCGCGCATGCAGATGAACGAAAATGCAGGATTTTTGCTACATCGGAATAAAATTCTACGATGAGATTTTCCCGTCGCCTTCCCATGAATTTCTCCAATTAATCATTCCGCGCATTCCACCGGACAACAATATCCTTTTTTCATGTTAACCACAAAAATGGCCAAGAAAACAGCCGAGACTGTGAATTTTGCAAAATGGTACGTGACTTTTTTATGCCACAGGTTTATAGTTTAATCATTTTTCGGCCGTTTCGCTTGCAGAAGCCTACAAACGTCCGGAATCGCGGTTACCATGCAGAACTTTCGTTCAATGTTGCACAAAATTGTTTGCAATTTTATTAATATTGAAAATAATAATTTGTAAAAATTACAGTATATCGTTCAAACGTAAATAAATATTTGTACGAAATTTCAAAATTGCATATCTTACAATTTTTCTTTTCAAAGAAGAATTTCTGAAAATCACGTGCAAAATGGCGTTTCAAATGTGAATACCCCCTTAAATAGAAACTGATGGTAAGAATAAAAGTTCTTGCATAATTATTTAACAACTTATGGGTTACCCTTAATATAATACTCTACAATTAAACGTTATCGAACTCGCACAATCGAGTGTAACAACCGACACACGTGTTTGTTGTTAACAGTGCCGACATTATTACTGCCAAATTACTGGCAGAGCTGAGTGCACCTCTGAATCTGAATATTAACGTTAATTCCGGTGCGTGCGGATGATCGACAGATCCGCGTACACGGCACAAACTGATTAAAGTGCCATTTCCGTATGCCGGTGACATTAGGAGTCGGAAATTCAAAGACTTTCGACGGTCTTCGTGTGACACGCGAGCCGCGGCGGTACATTTTAACGAGCCTTGTGCACAGCGCCGCGCGATTCCGCCGCACGAGTACGCCGATTAACCGCACCGCATGCCAAATATTCACTAAGCCGAGTGTCGTGATGCACACACGCCGAGAGAGACACGCGCGTGTCACGATGACGAAACGAATGAATGAGCGAACGACAAGGTGACTGTCACTTGAATACGCCATGCCCGTCGGTTATCGAATATTTCACCGTCGAAGCTTCAACGTTTACGAGTCAAAAAGTCAATCTTCGGGTCGAAACTGTCGCATTCGCGTATAGAGACGATGTGCAAAATACTCATCCACGAAAAAAGTGCCGTAGCATCAGTGGAATTTCTAATAGCGCGCGTAATTGGAGTAAATTTTTCGAATTCGAGAGTGATATTATTCAAATTAATATCTCAATATAAATTCAACGTCGTGGATGTCCAGCCAGGAGATAATAAATTTGTGCGTCTAACGTTGCTAATAACTGAGAAAGAAGTGATAGAATGAAAAGAATTTTATTTAAACGGACAACATTGTTTCAAACACCATGTCAGCTGAACAAATCGTACAGTTGGTGTAATGAGTTATCAATTGTTTCAACGATTGCGATTTGACCAATAACTACATCAACGCAACTTGTTGTTACGCCAACGCATAATTTGTTCAGAGGACACGATATTTGTTAAGGAGTATTGGAATCATTATTTTGCTCGGATTAAGTAAATATTATTTGAATATAGCATATTTTTCTTCCGGTGTGCTTCAAGTAATATCTATTTAATCCAAGCAAAACAATTACTCCAATACTCCGTAGCAAGTATTTATTTGATTATGACAATATAATTTCTTCCTGTGTACATTTCATTCGAGGACATCGCGTACAACGTTGTTTCGATAACTCAAGCATTCATTTCACAACGATATTGCTCGTGAATAAAAAAGACTTACTCCAATTACGCCTCGCGCGCCGTTGGAAATTCCATCAACACAACAGCATTTTTCCTCTCATGTAAGAAAGAGCTCAAAGAAAGAGAGAGAGAGAGAGAGAGCAAGAGAAAAGGCCGAAAATAATTTCGGTAAAAGTATAATAATTTCTGTCGAATTGTATAGAAGGGAAGCCAAGACGGTTTGCTAAAGAACTATTCCACCCAATTATTTACATCTACCCTCCCTTGTGTAATGTAGAAGATAGAGCTCGAGAATACCCGAGGAGGGGGGGGGGGCACGCGTCTATAACGATTCACTACATTCACATGTACACATCCACACACAACACACACACATACACGCACTTGGCGGCGTATACCTGGGCGGGATCGCGCGTGAGTACATACATTGAAATACATTCCAAGGCGCCGCTTGAATTCTAATGGTGACATCGAGTTTGTGCAGACTGTGCTCGCCTCGGTGTGTGATATGTACGTGCGCGGAATCGTGTGTGTGTGTATGCGTGTACGTGCGCACATAGACATCAAGGAGCGTGTCTGCTTGCAGACTAATCGGGTCTAATGAGCCCGCACCCCCGCGAGCGGAGATTAAACCCACCGGTTACAGAGCGGTTAAATGACAGCGCGGTAAATCGCGCGGGGGTAACTTCGGGGCCCGGCACTGGGAAAAGAAGGCTAAGTACGAAATGATGCGCGCGGCGCATCATTTAATAACGCTGTAAACAACGTTGAGACTCCCCCCGCGCCTCTCCCTCGCCTGACGGAAACAACGTTGCTCACCAGTGAAGGTCACTCGCGTGTCTCTGTGTATGTGTACTAAAAATTACAATTGCTTTCGATGTCAAACATATTTTATAGTAATAGCAGCATGTATGTGACGTTATTATCATTGACACCATAATATCATTTGCGAGAGAAATGGTCTTTTTAACTATCTTTATGGTTAAAAGTAGGTATGGTTGGCACCGAAGATAACTATAATTTTCTATCAATGCAGGAGAAAGAAAGGTGAAATGACGTTTTGCTAATTTTTTCTAAGCTAATAATTTGTAGCAAGTAAAACAATCGCTACCCAACTCATTAGAGGCTTTTAATAACAGTGATAAACAATCTGTTATAATTTGACTTCTATCTGTCAACAACAATAGATTATGCGCGGACAAGATGACGCATTCGTACATTTTATTAAATTATATAATGATATAAAATTACATTATATTATATTATAAATATATAATTATATAACTGTATAAATAATTGTTTTCATTTTTGTTCCTATCTACATTTTCTTTAAATTATATTATCATAAATTTCATATTTATTTGTTACATTTATTTGTTCATAATCAATCAATCATCAATTTACCTGTTCATAAATAATATTTTTGTTTGCATTTTACTTTATTTATACCTCATTATGTTGCACATACTTATTGTATTGTATTATAATAACCAAATAATATAAAAAATTTGTGAAAATTATTTTTTGTATGCATGAACAATTTTTCAATTTTCAGATAACATATCAAGTGTGAATACCGTGCGGGTAAAATAACGCATATTCATGTATTTTACTTTAAATCGTATAAATACGAATAAATGTTTATATTGTTGTTCTTGTCTAGATCTTACTCTTTTTAAATTACATTGTTACAAATGATATTTTTCCCCACAAATAATAATATTTTATATTTTATTTCATTTGTATCTTATTGTATTGTACAGACATTATAATAACAGAATAATATAAAAAGTTTACGAAAATTATTTTTTATTCGCATTAAAAAATTTACTTTTGGCCTCCGTCACTTCACCCACATACGGAAGCGAAATGATGAAACTGACAAGTTCTCCGAAAAAATTTTTTTAATTAAACGAAAATTCCAATTTATTTATAAATTTTTCAATTCATGCAGATGATAGGCAAAGCTTGAAATGCGCAGGAAAAAAATTGATCATTATGTTCGCGTCGCTACGAAAATGGGAAAAAATCGACTTTACTTTATTATCGTCATCTTACCCCTTTTTCTCCAACATATATACGTACATACATTAGAAACGCGGCTTGTATAGCCGAGTTAATAGTCGTAAAAAGCCGCGGGCAAAAATCCTCGCGAAAAAATCTGATACGCATCCGTGCGTCCGCCAGGGAGCGCGCGCGCACGTGTACAAGCGAGCGAGCGCCGATTGAAATTCAATTAACCCAATTTGCATGGGCCGACATTCATTATCGGCCACCCCTGCGCGAGGACGACGCGCAACGCCCTTGCGCGCGTTCACACGGGTCATTCAGATTTGCGATGAGGACGCGGTCCGCGCGCAGAACGCGCGCGATTAGCGTCCGGCATTAAAAACGCACGGACAACGTAAAGCAAAACCTGATTAATCGGCCGTGGAAGGACGGATATTACGAATGCGTCAGCATGACGTGCGCGCGCGCGGCCGGTGCGTTACTGCGGCAATAATATCTCGTTTAACCGGCGTATCGCCGGTCGCGCGCGCGCGCGCGCGAGCGAGCGAGCGAGCCGTCCGCGAAGATTAAATTGACGTGCTCCAATAAACGCGAATCATCGCGTATCCTCGCGATGGCATTTAACGCGCACGGTAGGGAAACGCACGCGCCGACGACGGGAGCTGAACACGCCGTCGACGACGACGACGACGGTTAAACAGAGAGCGAAGCCGTACTTAAATAATGCATAGCAACGTTTTACAACACAAGCATCCGTCATCAGATATGCAAATCGTTCGCGCAACAAGCGATAAATTTGCATCCTTTTTGCATACATTAACCGCACAATTACTGGCACGGGTAGTATCTTTCTGCCGCGGATACTGCGCGGATATCCCCGCGCGCTCTAATATCCGCGCATAATCCTAATAACTCGCGAAGCGCTTTCGAACGCGGAGATATCGCCGCCGCCGCCGCCGCGGCGCGTTCAACACGGGAATAGTCACCTGGGGTCACTTCATACCCCAGCGGTCGGAAAATGAAGTGTGGACTTCGCAGTGGACTTTTTTACCGCTCGCCAAGCAATATATACCTTTTCCGCTATTTCGATTCTTAAATATTTTTTTTCAGTTTCCCTTCATTTTTTGAAAAAAAAAAACGGCGAGTAAATCTATATCTATAATGCCCCTAAATAATAATAAATCATAGAGTAATCGATAATATGCTATATTTTGTCAATAATAGTGCTTTTTAATTGGGGTTTAAATGACCTCGGGTGATCGTTTACGTGAAAAAAAAGAAAGAACAAAAATAAGGTGACTATTCCCGGATTAAAGTGGGCTCTCTCCTGCGGCCGGGAGAATCGGTACAACGCGAGGCGAACGTATTTCACCTTACGTCGTCGACTAAGTGCTGCTCGTCGCAAGCGCGCGCTCTTGTCGAAAGCTGGATGAAGCACACACGTGCGAGCCCTATTCAAAGGGTTGCGCTTTTATGCAACTTGATGGCGCGGTCTTGGCTCCGGGCGGCTCTCTCCCGCCGTGGAAGATTGAAAATACGGGGAAGTAGAGCGCGACTGGCTTAACCCAGTTCGCAGTTTTTCACTACTTAACGGAGGCCCCGGATATTATAGTCGCTGGTATGCGTCCCTCATTCGCTTTCGAAATCTACGCTTCTTCAACGGCGCCCTGAGAACGCGTCCTGACGCCGCGAGAACGAGAGAAGGTGATCCCTCTCACTCAATCCTACCTGACTGCACTTATTTTCGGGTCTTTAATTCGTTACATTTCGGTCACATGAGGTCGCTCGATTTTGTCGCCTTGTCATCTTCACACACATTCTAATTAATATTTTTAATTCATATTTGAGTCAAATGGTAATTGGAAATAAAGTCTAAATAAGATATCTTCACACATATATATATATAGAGAGAGAGAGAGGGAGAATTCGCCAGCCCGCAACGATATAACGACGCACTATTAATAAAGTAAGCAATCAAAGCTGGGTCAACCGTCGGTGTGCGACCACCACCGTCACCCCTCTTCATAACTCGACAGGGAAAACGCGAGGATTCATAGGGTAATAAAACACAATTATCCGAATCACTGTGCCGGGGAATACAAATTGTAGAGATATCTGCGCGAGGAGGATAGCAGGGGCGCGGATACGTGCGGGAAAGGAAGGATTAGCCCAGTTCATAATATCGTTAGAAAGTTCCCGCCATTGAGATATGAATACAAAGCAGCACGTCTCCGCCGCGCGAGCGCGCATAAGTCTTACATGCGCGCGGCATGCGACGTCGTACGTACACGTGCACGTACATACGCTCGGCGCCGTAACGCCGGCGATGCCGCAACATTGCGGAATAGTGGGTCAGTTCGTGGGCGTGCTCGGGAATCGGGTAGAGCGTACGCGGGTTGGGGAGGGAGCGAGAGCCGTTCTCCTCGCGCAAAGTGGATTACGCCGATTACGGGACGAACTTAATTAAGGGCTGCCACATAAATAACCTTCACCTTCCGCATTGTCAAGTGCGCGAGTTACGCGGAGTAATCCCGCGCGCGTCTCTCTCTCTCTCTCTATCGAACTCTTTGCCTCCGTCTTTAATCCCGAGCCGGTGCGCGGCTAATTTCGCGACGCGTCCCGACAAAAAATCAAAAGGAGAGAAGAAACGCCGATAGATGAGAGAGGGGAGGGAGGGAGAGCAGTGCAAGCGGACGGGAAGGTGGCTCCTGATTATGATTTACCGCGTCGGCCGAGCGCATCGGCCGTGCACGTGTGCTGCACGGAAGGCGCGTCACGCGGCTCGCTCACGCGTGGAATGAAACGGGAGGGGACACTGAGAGAAATCTTCGCGAAAATTAGTCTTTTTCAGCGTCAAATATACCTTCTTCTGTGATTCCAAGCCTTTCGTACGCAAATTTAACCGTAATCGTGAACACAAGAGATAAACTTTAGCCGGAGGACCAACCTTCGACTTCAATTACATTCTCTTCCAGTTTTAAACACAGAAATAGTAATAGCAATATGCATATATAGGATAGATCCCCAGTGCAGATTCTCATTGTAACTTGGCGCGTCAAAAAGGATTTGATGTAATCGTGATATATTAAAATATTATGTAACAAAAATATTATAATATACCGATACATTATATACTTTAATCGTTGCTAAATAAAATGGCACCTAAATCATGTGATTCACATTGCCCGTCGAGCAACTTTTCCAGTAACGTTTCTGTATTTATATCCAGGATTCTGCTATCGAGTTCGAATTCCCAAGAAACATCACGTCTGCAGACGTCGGGCGCGTTAATGTTTTTAAACAATTGATAAGGGCTGATCTGGGTTATGACATACTGAACTTTTGGCCTTCGTGACTCTACGGCGCGCGCGGCAACGCGGGAATAAAGAAGAATCGCTGAAGTTGCCGACGATCAATTATTACGGATTCGCGCGACACAGGCGGGGCCGTACGTGCTCGGATATTCTCAGAAACATCGACGTCATTCTCTCACGGGGAGGAGATTCCATGCATCTCTGAGTGACCACACTATAAACATCGTGTGTGCCAGAGAGAGAGAGCCTCCGTAAAAACCAGAGAAGAACGTGAAAGATAAACCGTAAAGAGCGCCAATTCGAGACTCTTCTCCTCCTCTATCCTCCTTCGTTGCTCCTTTCACGCTTATACGAATGCAACGCGAACGAAGTACCGAACGCCTCCGAAATCCCACGGAAAATAAGAAAATACAGGGTCTCCCTAATTTTTCACATTTTCGACGAACCCTGTAGTAAAAAGTAACGAACGCAAGAACACTTGTTCTCGCGGTTGGGCGAAGCATTTTCGCGTACCACATCTCTTCTGATGAAGTAATTACAATTATGATTAGGAAGGTTGGATGACAAGATGAAAAAATGTATGTTATTTTCACCTGCCGACGAAAATCGGCCGTACAGAAGACTCCGTTAATACAGTCACATTTCCTAGGTGGCTATGAAATTTTTCAAACAGGTGAATTATACGTGAATATTCGTGCATCATGACTGGCGATTTTTCGCTGAATTAGCAACGATCTTCCAAAGCAGCAATCATGATGCGCAAATAATTAAAAATGACGCGCCTGATTTGATATTTTCAACGTTACTGTGTCTAAGGAATGGGACAGCATTAATGGAGTCTTTTGTACGTGAACGTTTGGCTGCTGTTAACTGAAGTCGAAAAGAGCAACGAAAGTGGTTTGTTTATATTCCAAGATTTTCAATCAAGAAAGGGAAAAGAATAATAGCAACGCGAGCCGAGACGCGAATGCTGAGTATGCGAACAGTTTAATATTTCATTTAAAGTGACTAAGTCAACAAAAAGAAAACGAGAAGGTTAATTCCTTGCGTCAGCATCTAACTGAGGCTCGCGTGGGACATGTACGTCCATTTAGGTTGATGTTCGTAAAAAGCACAGAAACATTATATAATATGTGCCTGAGACGTACGTAAACAGAACTAAGAGACGCAAGGTTTAAAATCGATTCGCGAAGCGATTGCGCCGAAAGGTCGTATGGTAAACAACAAACAACGAGACGAATAGCGAACATGTTCGCGTCTAAACATACGCGTACGAACTTTCTTCGATGAACCACGTTTTTAGCAGATCGATCCGTCCTGTTCGTTATCGCACGTACATATTTTGCAAACTATAACAACGGAAGTTTGCATTTGCCGTTCGTTCGATGTTCGTTCGTCCAATATATACCCACCATTAACACATTGCCAACCGGTAGTTATACCTTTTTCTCGACTGATCAACCAAAAACTCTTGACGATTCTAAAAGAAATTATTATTTCCACTTTTACATTTCACCACGTTGACTCTCATGTTGCAATAATTATAAAAATTCGGGTCAAGGCACGTTGCATGTGTACGGAGTTTACAGTTTCAAATGTACGATTTCGAAAGCCGGCACAGAGAAACAAATTTCAGCACTCCATCGGTAATGAAAGACCCCATTAATGCTGTTCATTCCCTAAACATAGTAACATTGAAAATTTCCAATTATTATTTAACGAAGACTAATCGAATTAATCAATCACAGTCGATCATTCCTCATACATTCGAACGATCGATCAATTTCTTATTCTTACTACTTACGAGCATATTCCCACCGACTATTGTAAACTATACTTCACTTCTTGCGAACATACTCCTACTACCCATCGTAGACCACGTTTTAGTCCATCGTCGTCGGCGGCAAGCTTCGGTCGCTCGGGCGTCGCGAACACCGTAAGCGATAATGGCCCCGACGATAACTGTCGCTCTCACAAGACCGGTACGTTAGAGTCCTATCAAAAGGGAGGAAAAAGAGGCGCCGGCCCGCTCCCTCCCTCAGGTACACGGCGAGCAGTATGCATGTGCGCGCCATTTTGATTGAATTTTTTCCGACGTACGGCGAAATTCATTCGCCCGGCCGTCCGTCCGCTCGCTCGCGCTTTGTCCGTCGACTTTTTTAAGCGCACTCCGCGCCGCTATTGCGGCGGTGCGTGAATCGCATAACAGTCTCGATACAACGAGCGATAGCTCGCGGCAGCGACAGGCGACGCGCGGGGCCGGTCGGCGCGCAGTATCTACGGAATGCAATTCACCGAAGACAATGCACCGCGTTAAAATGGCTCGTATAGATAACCCGATGCCCTCGTGCGAGAGCATACCGTACACGCGTAATACGTACGAGCACACACACGAATGTGCGTGCGCGGAGGAGGAATCGATACCCGCGCCTAGGCCAGCACTCTTTGCGCGCGCGGAGAGAGAGAGAGCGCGTGAGGGACGACGTGACTGGCGATAAAGGTAGCGAGAAGGGCGAGTAGGTGGGTGGATAGAAGAAGAGGGAGGAGGACGGACCAGCGCGAGGGCGGTAAGTCAGAAGGTGGATGCAAGCAGTCAGGATCCTTTCGACCCTATATTAGCCCGATACCGGCGCGCCCTTCTTTTCCTCCCGGCGGAACGTATTTCGTCCTTTGAGTCCGAGCGAGCGAGCGAACCAACGAGCGGACGAGCGCGGAAGCGAAGTGCTCCAAGGGTTGTAAATGGAAAGAATATGTCATCCTCCCCGAGAGCACGCAGTTTGCATCCCTCTTCTGTCTGGCCTCGAGTATAAATATTGTACTCCACGGATTGTGCGACGGGAAAGTTGGTGCGTGGTTCAAGAGGATTCGCGGAGTGAAATCTCTCGTCGCGAGCGCGCTGCGACGGGACGAAGAAGAAGAAGAAGCAGGAAGAAACAGGAGCAAGAGGAGGAAGGAGCAGTAGAGAGGAGCGCCTATTACCGCTTTAATTAACAACTGCGCGAGCGAGTAACAAGAAAAGATAAGACACCCCCTGTCCCGCGGGCGCCCCCTTGACTTCATTACGGCGAGATCGCTCACGGAATGTGTAACGTACGTTACTTATTAGATACATCAGGTGTTAGCTCAACGCGGAACGCTGTCCCTCTTATCGTCCGTTATCGCGCACATTCGTCTCTCTTTCTCCAGCACGTACGCGCGCACCTTCGCACCACAGACAGCCGGCATTACGTAAGATAAGACGGCGGTGCTTCGCGAAAAAAGGAGATAAAATCTAAATACACGCGACTGCATGTGTTCTGTGCATACAATTTCCTCTCTCGCTCTTTCCCTCCCTTTCCGTTTTCTTCCTATCTTTCCCGGTTTCCTTATACTGGTGAATCGTGCGCATACACACAGAAGCACACACACCTGCGTCGATGGAGAGCGAGAAAGAAAAAGAGAGAGAGAGGGAAAAGCATCGACCTCTCTCGCGCGTAGACACTTCGGACAAGAGTTGAAAGCGTCGCAAGATAAGCGACGACGTCGCGGTGGAAAAGGAGAAAGAGCTTAAATGCTCAAGTGCGTGGGGAAGGAGGGAGGCGGGTGGTACTCGTGTACGGTACACGTACGCGAAGATTATACCGGGCGACACATGTGCAGTTACGCGATACATATTCTGAATGTACTAAGTACACGCGATACTCGTGTACGCGCCCACGTCCGTGTGTGTAGGTGCGCGACGACCACGTGCGTGATCGTGCTTGCGCGTGCACGGACGCTTTACATAATATCTTTGCTATTGTAAAATGCAAAGTACCGGGCGCGCGCGTTCCGCTGAGCCAGCTTTTCCCTGCGTCGCGCTCGCTCGCTCACTCGAATACAGTTCCGCGTGGAACGGCTGTGCCGCAGCTCGGAGAAGAGGGCGACGCGAAGGGTGGCTGAGACTCGCGGGAACGGGAGACGCCTCGAAAGCAAGTTTTTGTCTTCTCATGTAAATCGCGCTACGTAGCCGGGGCGATTGAAGGCTTAAGCGCATATTTTTATATTCCCTTCCTCTGAAACGACCCTCTCTCCCGCTCGGAGCATCCGAGTTGGCCTCCGAGCGAGCGGAGAGGGGAGACTGTATCGCGATGCACGGTAGGTAGAACTCGGATACACGGCCGTTGCACGGTCATTAGCCGCGAGGCGACTATTAAAATAAAGCTTGCAGCGGAGCGGGGCGCAGCGAGGTCGAACCGAAACTACGGAATCGGACTGAAACTGGAGAGAGAGAGAACGAGGACGCAATTGTTGCAGCGTCCAAGTTGCGAAACCGTAGCTTCGGGGAACGTGAATTATGTGTGCTTCTCAAAGTGGCGCGCGTGCACAGCGCGCACGCAGTGCGGCGTTTTTGAAACCGCCATTACGACGACGGTGCGCTCTCTCGCACCGCGGGAGATCGTTAACGAGCCGCGCGAATTTACGATACTCGTTATTCCACGAGATATATCGCAATCAGAGTAGCTCCGCTCTGCGGAGCGGTTTCGTTTCAGGGTACCCTGCCGATCCCCGCTTGTTGAAATTCTCGAGGAGCGAGCTGCAATCTCCTCAATCATCGAGCACACCTTCAATCGATGGCGCTCGACTGCAAAAGGAAGAATCTCGCGCGCTAAGCAACGGTAGCAGCAATAAAGTCATCTATCAAGCGCTCGCTCGGAGGAGCACCGTGCACCTCGGGGGAGAGGGGAGTAGGTTCGTTAAAGGCGCTGTCATTAGCGGGGAACACGGGGGAGGGAGCGAGGGGGAGAACAGGGCGGCGAAGACCGCGCGATGTACGGCCGCGCAACAATTCGCGCTCCATCGCCGCCGCCGCCGGAAACAGAGAGGAAAAAATCCGGCCGGATTCCCCTGGCCTCGTAGTCTGAAAACGCGAAATAAAAGCATCAATATCGGCGCTGTAAAAAAGATATCCCGCGGCGGCGCGTCCCTCTAAAAGTGCTCGATTTTTATAGCGGCGCGCGCGCGCGATGCAACGGCGGGAATGCATTTCGATATGGAGATATGATCTTCGTGCGCGACGGACGCGTGAAAGATTAATGGCGGAGCGGCGTACACGGTTTTCGGTTGAACCAATCCCCCCCGTCCCACCGCGGTCCTACTCTCTCCGATCCTCCCCGTTGATGGGATTAAAAAATTCAACAAACTCGGCGGCGCGCGAGGTGTCGTCCGCGGGATAATGCACGGCGCGCCCCCCGCAACGTTGTGTAACGTGCGTGAGCACGCACGCACGCACGCACGTACGTACCGTACGTACGCAGGCCATGCTCGCTCACGCGTCCCGTCGAAATAATAATTTAACCGATGATGTTATTTAGCGGGACTTCCGACCGCGCGACAAACGCGTACACGGGTGCGTCTAGCGTCGCGATTTTATATCTTTCACGCGGCTCGCGCGAAAAACGGCCGCGCTTTTCGGGGACACGCACGGTAAATAGGCGCGCGCTGGTAATTTAGCGACAGACGACGATCGATGCGGGAGCAGAGCGCGGCGTCGAGAAAAAAATCGTGCGTATCGCGCTCATCCGTCCTCGAACAAATGTTTAGTTCTGCGAGCGTGTAAACGGCCGTGCGAACGGCCGGGGTGAAGTGAAAAATGGAGAGAGAAAGAGAGAGGGGGAGAGAGAGATCCTAAACGCGGCTTTACTCGCGGCTCGTTTCAACCGATTTGCAGCAGTAACTTTCGTCCGGTCTTTTTTACTTTGGACGATGAGGAACGATTTCAGTGGAGTTGAAAAATGGACGACGACCGAGAGCGGAAGATATTTCGAGCTTTCTAATGGGAGATATTCGGGGAGTGTATTTCCCGACGAGACGAATATTTTCGACACTTTCGTGGAAATTTTCCCAGATTCTACCATGCACGGCATAAGTTGTCCTAAAATAGATTATTCTACTATAATACTGGAACTACAATTGGGAATTCTATTTTTATCCTAAACGAAAATTTGTGTATTACTTCAAAATCTTCTAATCAGAACTCGCGTAGATTTCCCAACAAGGATCCATAATTATTCCAGGAAATCAGTCCGCGTATCCCAATTAGGAGCCCGGGAAATTTTCTAGGCGGGAGCAAAATAGCCGTGTGCGACGTACAGCGTCGAAAATTCGCTACTTACATCTCGTGGTTAATTTTCCCTCGCGACGTCTCGTATCTGTATGCAAAACACACACTAGGAATAATTCAGCAAAAGTCCAACTTGCGGAGTCTCGTATTTTAACATCGTCGCATCCCAGTCGCTCTCTCTCTCTCTCTCTCTCTCGCGCGCGCACGGGGTGAAAACGAGATTTCGGGCGAAAACAATATATCGTGTGTGCGAGGAAGAAGCGCCCGGTGACACGGTGACTACTCCACGGGCGACTCAAACTACCGCGTCGTAACCGCATTCCGACACCCCGTCGCCATTGCCGCGCAATTAAGGTAAGCGTTACACCGGAGCGGAGGTGCCAGTTTGCGTATCCGTGCGGCGACGGCTTCCCGCCGGTTTCGCTCGCGCGCCAGGAACATACGCACGCACGGAAGAAACATTAAAATCGAGCAGGCGAGAGGAGCACGTACTCCGCCACCCCGGGGCCGCGCTACGCGCTGTTTTACAAGTAGATTGTATATTACGGATACGGGATGACGTATTTACCGCAGGTGGGACAGAATGAAATTGTCGCCGCGGATGTGTAATTTATTTACGGCGAATTTGTATTACATTCCCGCGCGCGCACGCCCAGCTAAATCTTATTTCTCGCATAGATCCGCGCCGCTCGAAAGTATCGTCGGCCCGGCGGATTTACTCCGGGCGCGAACGATCGATAACGGAGAAAAATCCTCGGAAAATTTTCGGATTTAGGCTTCCACTCTTTTTCTCTCCCTCTCTCTCTCTCCTCTCTCTCTTGCCGGTCCCTTCGCGTTTATTTGAACGCGCATCCGGGAGTCGTCACCCCTCGACCTTTCCTTGGATTCGTGTTTATCGAGCGAACACGACGACTCGATGTTGTCGTCGAGGCTCTACTCGGCAATTACAGGGGCTCGAGACGCGAATATTCGCGGGATATTAATTTCTGAAACTGAAAATCAAGCGCAAATCGCGAGACTGAACGCCGGCGTATCTCATGTTTCACGTGTGCGTTCACTGAGAGGAAAAAATAGCCGAAGTAAGTTATAAACTCGCTAGATTTTACCGTCAATTGTGTACAGTCAATTCGGCCGACGAAAGGTGTCGCTGCTTTCGTTCAGCGATATTCGGCGAGTGCCGTGTATCCACGTGTTCTAAGTAAGCCTCCCGGGTCCCCGAAGGAAACCTTTACGACCAAGTTAGCCGCTAATCCCGGCCATAGTTGCAGTCATTAAGATACGCTTAAAGCGACGTTATTGCCCGCGTTAGTTGCCGACCGGGCTTTCGCGCACGCTCGATTCCGAGGCGGCGATACCGCGATATCCGTCGCGAGAAGAACGAGGGGGAAGGAAAGAAAGGGGGGGGGGGCAGAAGCCACGCGGATCAATTCGCGGATCGCGGTGTGATAAACGTCGGCGGTAATTCGCGTTCGGCACAAAGCGACCTTCCAAGTTTGGCTACTTCTCGCTTCACCTCTCTCCAACGATATCGGTGACTAGGAGGGGGAGGGGGCGAGCGGTGTATCGCAGGGTGAGATCCGCCAAAGGCAACGGCTGCAATCCTTCCGTGCAATAATCAAAGGAAGACACATCCTGCGCGCGCGCGTACGCTCGTCGACACAAAGGCAATCAATAATCACGGGTTAAATTGAATTTTGCGAGGTATTGCCGTGTCTCTCTCCGCGGCGGAGCTACTCGCGGCACTTCGTTTACTAACATCGGCTGATTGGTTTGACATTTCGATGAGCAATCGGGAGAGCGACGGGTCGAAAAGTCAGTCGACGACGGTTAACGCAGAAACTACGCTCGCCCGACGCGTAATCCCGGTACTCAGGCTCGATTCCGCTTCTCTCATGAGAGAAAGAGAGAGAGAGAGAGAGAGCGTAATTCATTTTGAATTTACAGATTATCGGGTTCGCTGGATCGCGGGGATTTATGGCATCTGATGGATGCCTATTTGCGCGCAGGAAGCGGGTAATCAGTTCGGCTTCGGTAGGGATGCGCGTTCGGCGCGTCGCATGAAACATGCACCGAAAATCGGCCGGTTATCCGGCCGCGGCCGAGATTTTCGGACCAGCCCGTTGGTATCGCCTTGCAGCCGATCGGCGGATCGATACGTATCCCGGGAGGAGGAAGTGCATTTAGAAGCTGGCGCTCGTTATTCCTCGATCATGTAACCGCTCGCATCATCCCGCGCGCGGAAACGTAATCCCGCTCATCGACTGCGGCGGCGGCGGTCGCCGACCGAGAAAAATCCACTTATAGTCGGGGCTGTCGGGGGTTCGCCGTTTCAAAATTAACTCTAATCTAGGATCAGACCGCTTATAAAGTGCGCCGCAGATTTATGAAAAAGGAGGAGAAATCGACGAAATAAAATGGAATCGAGCCGCGGCGGCGACGTATACGCTCTAATTGCGCCCGCGGACGGACAGGCTTGCTTGCCGGATAATTGTACATTATTCCGCGTCGCGGATTTCGCCCGGCTCGCCGGGAATCTGTAATACGGCGAGGCAGGCTAAGATCGTATCAGCGAGGTAACTTCGCGTGGAGGAAACAAAAAAGTGACTCCGCGACCCGGTTGATGTCGAAGGTGAGGCGGCCGCGTGCGAGTGAGACATTCCGCTCGACGACTCCGCCGACTTTCGATTAATTCGATGACGTTTTGTGCTTTCGAAAGTCTCTCTCTCTCTCTCTCTCTCTTTCCTCTCTTCGTTTAAAACTAAACAATTGATGAGCGCTTGCGTGCTTTTCATCTTCGATCTCCGCCGTGATTAGCGGTTGGTACGATACTTTGGAGCGGTTTAAAACGGAGGATCGATATTGGATTGTTCGATAAATCCGTACAAGGGATTTTCGCGAAGGGTTTCAGATCGCCACATTTATAGTTGGACAAAAGTTTACTCAATATTGACAGTTTTTCCGATGGCCCGCGAGAAAAAGAACGAAAACGCAATTAAAGTTGTGCCGAACTATCACAAAATCGGCTTCGAATTTTTCATAAAAGTCTCTATAAATTTATCGAGCAATAGAACATGTTTGCTGGGTACACTAATGTACACAGTATTAAAAACGGGTACACCGCTCTACATTGCGAGCACACTACAGACTCTGTCGCGACTGCGATGTAGTTCTCGTGTTCCATCGCAGGCGCTGAAACCACCTCAATGTCACACGACATCATTCCAAAAATCTTTTCGGGGGAACAGTAGCCATTTTCTAGGAGTCGCTTCTACTACAGCTTCTACCACAGCTCACAAACACCAGAACACTCACTGACTATAAACAGGGTCTCTACGCGCATTTACTTACACAAGAAACTTTGACTGTAGCAGCTATCTCTGTAAATGTCTCTGTAAATTGTTCTCGTAGGGCCAAACCTTAGAACCGAGAACAAACGCATTTGTCTGTCGAGTCGAAATTTTGGCCCTGTGTTAAACCTTTAATTCTACACAGCTAAAAGTTAAGATAGCGCGGAATCGGTTCGAATCGTATAATTTACTCCTATTTTGACCGTAACGATGTCTTAAGCTTCCGTTTTCGCTGTTCTTAGCGCGAAAATAAGTTGTTTCGTAATAGCGTTAGAATTAAATTTGTACACTGAGGGTACACCTAAAAATAAAACAAACTTTTTGGTGGATATTAATAGTATATTCACTTATACTAATATCTTTACACATTTTTCACTTGATAAAGAATTTTTTTTCCAAATAAAAAAATATACATTTTTTCAAATTTATGATTTGTTTCGTGAGATCAATTTCTTATTTTACTTAAATGAAAGGATTTACATTCAAGTAAATATATGTTACATTAGTACCTATCGAACAAATAACTATTTTCATTATTTAAATATTTTTCTCTCAGTGTGTAGAATCACAGGTTTCAGAAAGAAGTGCTTCGATGTTCCCGCGGTGTAATCAAGATTTATATCGCCCGTTCGATATTACGTTCGCAGATAATATGCTTACTTTATAGTTCTTTGCTCTCGTTGCCGTTATTTCTGACCGTGTTCGTAAAATAACGAAGTTAATGTGCTACCGTCAAAGTAAGTTTTTACTGCTGTACAGATTATCTGAATATAAAAACGCGAACTACCTTTAAGGGCGTCAAAGTAGCGTTAAAATTCCGGGCTGTCTATTTATCTTTCAATTTTAACTCAAAATCCACGTTTCTCGGACGGAGCACTTTCACATTTGTTTGTATCTGCCGAGAGGCGGCTTATTATTACCTTTCTCGTAAACGCTTGCGAGTATTTCCCGTGTATATCGATAATTAAACCGTGTCTTGCGGTACACGAGTTGAAAACTTATTTACCGTTGTTCTTTCCATTACCGGTGGAGGGGTTATCGAATAAAGCTATTGCGCGAAATTGCGGCGAGCGAAGGAATATCCTTTGTCCGACGGATCTACTTTCCGCGCGTCTCGCTGTGCTCGTCGGATGATATTGTCGCTGAATAATACGCACGGACGTGTGTAGTACAAACTGGCAGTTTTCGTCCCGACGTTTGCGGCATTGTTACCGGCGCGATTCATATTTTCACCGATACCGCCCGCCATTTGATCTGATAAACGCGTGTGGGTAAATCGAATTTTACGAACGAGACGCTTTTTGAGGTCAGAAATAACGGATATGAAAGCAAGGAACCATAGGGTAAGCAAGGTATTATCTGTGAACGTAATGTCGATCGGGCGATATAAATCTCGATTACACCGCGGGAATATTGAAATACAGAGAGAGAGAGAGAGAGGGAGAGAGTAGATATAGGCGAAGCCGCGTATCCGACACGAAATAGAGCGACGTCGTGGTGCACATAAATTATGACGTAAACTACCTAATGAACGCGAATACCTAATATCACTCTCGTTTCAGTCGGCCATCGAGTGTGCCATTATTGTAATCGAGATCAGCGCGATAAAGTGCAAATTGGCCCTGAATCGTAATCATACCGTCATGCCAGATTGATCGCGCTCTGTTCCGCCTGAATATCCGCGTCTTTGCGAAATATCTCGGACATCGATGTAACGTTTCGTTCTTCCGGCCGGCCGGCTGCGATCGCGCGACGAAAATACGAATGGCAAAGTCGGCGATGTCACGGGCGAAAGTCGCGACTCCCGAAAGAGACAGGCCGCCGGTACACGCTCGGCCCTCTTGATTGTTGTTGAGAGTTGGTTGAACGATTGTTGGCAGGATGTTGGCGGCACGAGCAAAAGCTTGCCCGCTAAAAGCAGTTTCGTAATATCAAACTATCGTTAACCATTACCCGGCGAAGTGCCATCAATTTCTCGTGTGTGGCTAGGCGCGCCGCCAGCCTTCATAGTCTTCAAAACGACGACGGCACGTATCCGCCGGACGAAATTCGCGGGGATTTTCAAAGAATTGGTGAAAACGCCGCCGAAAGGACTTTCGTCGTGCCGGCCGCGAATCGTGATTCTTCAGTTCGCGGATGGAAAAGAGGCGCGCTCTCTCGAGGACGAGAATGACGTCTGCTTCATTATATCCATTATTTCTTGCCGTTTCCTCCTCTTTGAGGCAAACTCGACGTTTCAGATATCTCTCTCGTTTTTACGACGGCGACATCGCGCGACAGTGTAACACGAAACCGGTTCTATTCGCGTACATACGTACGTACAGTCGGCATCGCGTATGCCGTGTCATTCCCCGGACGGAAAATTACATGATTTTCAGCCTCACACACGATGTAAGGTTAAAAATCGCATAAGTAACTCTAATTACAATGATAAAATTATAACGGCTCTATTTACTGTTCTTATATCTTACGTGTAGGGAAAAGACGATTAAGATAACGACCTGCAAAATTATATAATTTCCTAAGGAATGATACAGCATACATAACGCCGATTGTACGCACATAACATGACTAGACATACACGCGTGTCTCCTTGCTCGTGCTCGCAACAGTCCGTGTTTCGCTGAAACCGCCATCGTCGGGGCAGCTCCTCGACGCGAGGATCCTCGCGCAGACTGCCGCGTCTAACGACCGCGAAATCAACTACGACGAGCGTAGCACGCGCGAACGATGAATTTCTCCAGCGCGAAAATACCCGCGGTTTTTGCTCCCTCCCTCGTCACCCTCGACAAAACGCCGCCGTGACGATCAGCAAACACAGCAGACATTCGACAGCGGCCCTCCTCTTTCCCTCCCCCCATCGAGGGGGCGAGTGTTCCGCGAGAGGATGCGATAGAGGAAAGGCGAGAGGGCTAAAGGAGATGTGAGGGAAGACGATCGGGGGAAGAAGGAGAAGGGAGCGAAGGGAAGAGCGAAGAAAGCGGAAGAACCAGCGGAGGCATCATCCGACCCTCGCGTTCCCCAGGCGCACCCCTTGCCGCCACCCTCTTTGCTCTTACCTCTCGCCTTCCCGCTGCCCTCGCACACTCTTCCTCGCGCGCGCGCGCTACTCCACTAGACCACTCAAGGTACTTCTCGTACTCCCTCTCTTTACCTTTCTCGTTCCTTCGACCTTGTTTCTCGCACCGTCGCTCTCTACTCCGCTCTACTCGCGCCGTACCTCCGAACCGGGGGAGGTTATTTCGCCTGCCGTAGCAGCGGTAACCGTGCACGCACAGGCGAGGCCGCCGCTAATCCTTTGTCCGAGCTTAATTTCAGCAAATGGATCGGAATTTCAAATATTCCGCTTTTTTTATCAACAATATAGCTACATTGTCGGGTGGAAAAGATCGCGTTTGGATCGATTTCGTTAAGAAGTCCAAGGGAATTCCAACAATTTAATCGAGTTGCTTGAAAGGATAGCGAGCGCGCCTAGTCGAAATTTTGATGCTACTTTGACGCTCTTGAAGATAGTTCGTCCCTACTTAGACGACCTATAGACTAGTTGAAACCTATCTTCGACGATACTGACTACAGTTATTAACTTCCTTCTTAGACCATTTTAATCCTATTTTGACGATGAAAATGTAAGTGCAAACCTATCCTTAAGAAGGCCAGAGTAGCATCAAAATTTCGACTCGGATTAGTTTTAATGTTACCTTGAATAATTTATTGTGACTCTAAAACAGCGAAAATAGACATTTAATATATCAGGGTCGAAAGAGTAGGAGTCAACTATATTATTAAAATTGAAGTATGAACTATCTTAGCTCCTGTGATTAAAGATTTAACATACAGTGAAAATTTCGACTTGAGACGCCCGTCGTATTCATCGCAAACCGTGATTTTATATTTAGCACACGGAAAGGAAGTTCTCTCGAGGACACGTCACGGAAAAGTTCGGAAGGAGTGTCGATTCCGACGATTTGGAAAATACGCGGCCTTGTACACTTTTTCTTTTTACCCTAACGCGAAGAGATATTCGCGAAGGGGATTAAATAGGCCTGTTCGACGGTACGAGTGTTCAACGATTCACAGATCCCTTTCATTAAGAACGTCAATGACGTCGGTGACCGTCGTCGTTACCGGAGCCGGCCGACGACCACGGTTACGAGATCTCGCAGAGAGGCGGGTAAATTTAGGCGTAATTAAATACGCGCTTCGCCCTTGATATTATTAAAGTTACAATGCAGAAGTGTATTTAATTAACTTCCGATATTGGCGCCGGTGCGATCGCATGCGCGCCGGACGGACAGACGGACGGACGAACGGACGGATCAATTTACGTCGAATTTATTGTGCACCGTTGTTACCCGCTGTATTTATAATGCAACGGTACATCGAGTTAATATTAAATATCGAATTAGTGCGTTCAATCAGCCGCGAGGCGAAACGCTTTGTTGGAAATTTATAGAAATTACCAATATTTTTGAGTTTTAATAAAGGTCGTCGCACGACGAACGGAATTTTATTCGTCCGCGTTCGCTAACACGGCCAATTTATCTGAAATTTATTTACACATCATCGAGCTGTGACTAAATATCGAGCATAAGTGCACCCTATTAACGTCGAATACCGCGCCGCGAGCCAATTTATTATAAACTGTGATGTATCCTGTTAAAAATTACGCGAATTCTCGCGCGGTCTCGGCACCGGTGTAATCAGGAATTCGTAATGTAACGAAATATATAATAATGATTCGACCGAAATGAAGTTGATTTTGCCCGACGCGTAGCTCGATTTTAATTCCACCCACCTCGACATTATTACTCTCCTGCGTGCGGATTAATTTTGTACTTGACGACTCTAGTTACATTATAATTCATTACAATGTACTATATATGCGTAAAAATGACCGTAGTAATTAGTGGACGTAATATATATTACAAGTAACTTTACATTTTATAACGAACTTGCATGAAAGGAACAAGGTTAAATAATATCCCGTGCGCGTAGAGGAAAAGTGAGAAGGAATGAGAGAGAGAGAGAGGGAGAGAGAGAGAGACTGGCAAAAATATCAAATTTGTGGATAGAGATTGACTTTTCTTTTCCGCTCAAAAAAAAAAACGGTCGTCGGTCAATTTCTTCGGGACGCGGACAAAACGTCCGAAATTAGAATAACACGCGCCTTCAGTCGCTAATTACGCACGATATCGCGAATAAAACTCGCGCCCATTTGT
The DNA here is from genome assembly GCF_001313825.1 of Dinoponera quadriceps. NCBI lineage: Eukaryota > Metazoa > Arthropoda > Insecta > Hymenoptera > Formicidae > Dinoponera > Dinoponera quadriceps. The sequence goes on from NW_014554796.1 coordinate 1,412,229, forward strand.
CGCGCCCTTTTACTACGGAATCACGTGTCACGAGGCCATAATGCGAGCGGCCAACAATTACGGGTCCGCTTCCACGAATTTGTAAACACGTACGATTTTAATCGACGTCTGGCAAATAAAGATAGGAGGAGAAAGTGCCTTTCCGTTCGCACCGCTCACGCACATCTTGCTTTTACGAGCGCGAACGATCGCGGGCTCACTAACCCTGTTTATCGCACCCGAAACCCCTGAAAGTAGAGACAACTCTATAACTCGCACGCGGTTATTATTACTTCAACTATCACAAGTGCTTTGCCTCGTCGCGACAGTTAACGCGAAAGATGGAGGGAGGAAGGGAGGGGGAAAGAGAGAGAGAGAGAGAGAGAGATAGAGGTGGAAAATAATAATACAAAATGAAGATATTTTCGCGTTCACGTAGATACGCGACACAGCGATCATATTGCAATATTTTACTGCGCGCGTGTGCACGTACACGACATGAAATTATAAAAATCTTCCTCGCAAAATCACGCAATGCTATATTTTTAATAATATGAAATATTCAGAGAATGAATATTTTATATCATTCCCTTGAAATATGTAGTAGCACTTTGTTCGCATTTCGCATATTACTGAAAATATTTTTTTCAGAGTTGTAAAAGGGAGAGAGAGAGAGAGAGAGAGAGAAATAGGGAAGGAGAGGGCGAAGTTGTTATTCCGCATTCGCGTTGGAAATTCGGCTAATTCGATGTGCGAACTCATACTGTGCGGAATCGGCCGTAGCGCGCGGAATAGTAATATCGGGTAGCGGGGTCTTAACCCCGTACAAGTAAGATCTAATGAAGCAATTCAACTGCAACCGCAGGCCCACTTCAAAGTTTTGAGAAACACCGTATTGTACTGCCAGTATATTACAAACTGCAACCGGCGGCCATACCGATGCCGCAGCCCGGCTATATTTCGGCGAGCTATTAGGCTTCGAGCGATTGAGTATGCGGCGCAATATGGAGTAATGCCGGCACACCGCCGAAAACGCCTCTTCTCGCGTTTCGAATGTCGCGGGTCACGTGACACAACATAATGCGATCGCCAGACTCTCGAGCGAGGCTTTTCCCCCCTGCCCCGATGGTTGTTTTATTCGTACACGTACAGAGATGCGCCGACGGTATTAAATACACGCGAAAAATCCGCCGCTCTTTTCTCGCGAGGGAAACGAGGGAAGCTTTTTCATCGGTCAAGAGGAAAACAATTCTCTCTCTCTCCTCGGTCGCGACAAGAGAGATTAAAACGGGAAGATTTTATTTTGGGGGGGGTGGGGGGAGTGTATTCGCGAAATGGAGTCTAATTTAGAACATCGCCGAAAATATGAACGCGCGCTTTGCGTTCGAGTGTGGCAATCTATGCCGATGACATATTGCGCGAATGCCAGACTTTTATGAAAGATTTTTCGATATTTTCATTCGTGTGCGAAATACCAGAGGTATTAATACAATACACATAACACAAAACGCTTTTTTGTTGATGGAGTTGGTTGACATGTTTCTCTGTTTTTACATATGTATATAATGGATTTAAGATTAAAACGGAAAGATTTTGTTTTAGGGAACAACGTGTTTTCACACAGTAAGAGGGGGAGAGAGAAAGAGAGAGAGAAGCTCAAATTCTAAACCGTCGTAAATATAATTCGCCTCCATCTCTCCGAATGATACTATATTTTGTTAACTAAAAACGCCCGATACGTATTCCTATTCGGACGTTGCAACAAAGATGAAATTTACCTGCCGCCCTTGTAAGTCAAATTTTTCCACTTATACAAAATGAGCTCATTTTTACATTCGGCCGACGGATGTACATTGCTACCTCTTAAACACACGGTAAACGAAATGCCGATAAAAGTCTCGTCGACGATTCACATCCCCCCGTGTCTCATTCGAGGAAAGGGGCTTGACTCGATTGTCGGTTTCACCGGTCACAGGGATAATTAAATCCACCCCAAATTGTCGGTGACTCGGGCGAAATGCGAGACGCCTCTCTTCGGTACGATGTTCCGGGCTGGTGGAAATGTCGCGATCCACGCGGAGGCGTCCGACCGTTCGTCGTCGGGACGCACGGAGGAGCGTCATCGCGCACCCGTCATGCGAGCGCCGCGACAGTAGTCAACATTTGCGCTCTTTCCACCACGAGCGTATTGAGCAGCGATCACCGGCCGCAAAAGCGACAGCGGCTTCGCCGATCACCACCACCCGTCGTGCGTCGTACAACTACAGGCAAAACTCACCCCATCCGCCTCGTTACATGCTCCGAATCCACTCGCCTCGCAAGTTAGTCACGAGTTCCCGCGGGGGTGAAGAGCCGTGGTGCGCGACTGGATCGGGGTTGCAAGCAGCCGAGTGTGTGCGTGCGTGCCACCTCTCTCTCTCTCTCTCTCTCCTTTTCTGTTTTTCTTTCTCTTTCTCTCTCTCTCCCTCTCTTGCTCTCCGTTGGGAGGTCGGTGCCACAAAAATCCGTTTCACTCACCACACCGGCGACTTTACATATATCCGAATGTGGGCGCGCGCGACGCGCCCGCCTCTCTCTCTTTCCCTTCCTCGTGCGCGTCGTCTGCTCGCGCGTACACTCGGGGAGCGAGAGAAATTACGGGGGGGGGGGGGTGAAGGGTGGCGAGACGGCAGAGGGTAGTGGCGCGTCAATCACGANGGAAGCGCGCGAGAGAGCCGAATAACGACGACGAAGTTTGAACCGCGGCTCGCTGATGACTACTGCCGACGTCCTTCGACGTCGACGACGGCCGCCGGCACGACCAACCCCTCGCTGTGCGCCTGCGCGCCACCCCAGACGCGCCACTACCCTCTGCCGTCTCGCCACCCTTCACCCCCGCCGCCCCTTGCCCGCCAATCACGACTGCTTTTACAATGCCTCGAAAAAGGTAGTGTCCGCAACAAAGGGCAGAGTGCCTTTTCCGCCGGTGTTTTTTTCCCAGGAAAAGGATGCGCTCTTGCCAGTACGTGTCAAAGGCGGGAAATTTAAATGATAATGAAAGAGCGACGACGCGAGTCTGCGCCCCGCGCGCGCGGCAGCCGCAGATCGCCACTGCTTTGCGTTCCGCCAGTGGCCGGCCTTGCGTTGCACGCCTCTTATAAACGCATAGTGAGGAAAGAGAAAGAGAGAGAAGTGGAGAGGGAGGAGAGGAAGGAGGTTGGTTCTTCTAGTTCGAGTTTTCTACTACGAGTATTAGCGTCGTCGCGCTCGCACGCGCGCGTTATTAACGTGCGCAGTAAAGCACCGGCGACGACGAGACGCGCTCCTATCTCGAGAGCGTGTTGCTGAAAATCTTTGTGAAAATGACGAACGCGAAGTCGAGTTCACAGACACACACGCGGACGTTGCGACAGATAACGAACGAATAAGGCGCCGAAAGTCTTCCTCGGCCCTCCGACATTTTTAAGGGAAACAATATATCCCCCCGGCCCGCGCGTTCTCACGTCTCGCACGTACTCGCCTCGCACCGGCGATGACACACGTCATTGACACGTGTCACTTTGGCACACGGCGTACTTTAAGTGGTTTCCAAGAGTCGGTCGTCTCGCCTCGAGAAAAAGGGAGAAAAAGGGAGAGAGGGAGAAGGGAGGGAGGGGAGACGTTTGCGGAGTATTCTAAATTCGTCGGTGCGCACACCCGCGAGATCGCAACAATCGCGTCGGCGACGGCGACAGCCCGCGGAATTTCTCCGGCGATCGCGACGTCGCGTCGTCGATCTCCTGCGAGAGGAATCCCCCCCCCCCCGCGAAAATCAGATTCGCCACGCAACTCATTAATTATGCAGATGCGATAAGTTTACATAAATCCGCATAGTATTATCGACAGTTCTCTCCAGGTTGATAATAGTAGCCGAGCCGGGCCGGCGGTAATTAATGACACGGGTGGCATTAATCAATCATGTAAATGCTATTAATGTCGAATCGCCGGCATTACAGAGCCCGTGCCTAAAGATTAAACACACTGTTAATTTAGCCTTAACGTGCCCGGATTCGCAACTACCCGACCACGTCAGCACGTCGGCCGGACACCCGATCGGCCGCGCGTCGCCCATCGTTCGTTAAACATCCCTTCGTATTTTTCTCGAACGGGACGACTATATCGCCCGTCGTTACTTTCGGCATGGATTCTCCCGCTTCATCGCTATCTCACTTCCGCCTTCAAAAGGGAATTACTCTCTTCGAATGTCCGTTCGAGGAGCGGAATACCGCGCAGCCAGCGTGCTTCTGTCCACGAAGATGGCCGATTTGCTCAGGCTGCGCACGATCCGCTCGCCAAGTACGAGAGTCCTTCCCCCCTCCCACCCTTCTCTCTCTTTCTGCACTCTCGTTCGAATGTATATCGAAATTACTGCGCACGAACGACGGTGTACATCGTTCGCGCGGCGGGGTCGCGTGCAGGGGATGCATCGACGCGCCGGTGACCCAGATCGGAATTTATTAGAATACGAGGTATAAAGGTTACGAGGGAGAGAAAAATGGACGAGCGGGCGGAGGATCGTGTCTGGCCATAAGCAGCGATCTGAGATAGTGGGCGGACCGCAGACCGTAAGATATATCCACCTCGTATGCATCGCGTACGTACCGGCTGTAACCGAGGGCTCGTCTCCGGGCGCCGGTTGCACGGGTGCCGCACGTGTTTGTACGTGGCTGGCGAGCTACGACGGGGAGATAGTGAAATGTAGTGCACCGAGTGCACCGAGTATGCCGCGGCGGACGCGTTGTCGGAATTATTCGCCTTCAGATAACTCGACGACTTAACGACGTCCGCGATATGATATATTTCAGCGCGCGAAATAAACCGAAAATTACCGCCGATAACGTCCGCGAACGCTCTCTCCTTCTTTCTCTCCCTCTTTGTCTCTTTCCATTTCTCTCTTTCTCTCTTGTGTGGTTCCTAGCGTTGCGATTTGTCGCATACGATCTGGAGCTAGCTGCTCCCGAGTCGGCATCTTGTCGCTACTTTGACACAGTTTACGTTTGTTTTAGATATCCTGTCGACTAGTAAAAACCTAATAAGTTATAAGGCTCTGTTAGGAGCAGAGCATAATAATTATAGTGTCATAGAAATTATAAGATAAGATATATATATTATTTATTTCTCGACATTTTTTCTCGACAGACTGTCTTACGATGCAACGAACACCGACGACGGAATCGTCCGATCTCTCGACGCAAATTCCATCGGGCGAATCGACAATGGTCGCCGATGAGAACCACTCCGTTCGGTGCGAGTGAAAAAAGTTGCGGTTCTTTTCTTTTTTCTTTCTCTCTCTCCCGAAAACGATGCGCGTCGATAATGTAATATGTATCGAACGACCGTTTAATTAAATTGCAGTCCTAGTAGTCTCTGTAAAGGATTACACGGCGCGCGGGAAATAACGCGACAGCGGGCGCGATATCACGTGATAACAGAAAGAGGCATACCAGGGACGCGCTCGATATTAGCTATGCTAATTGAGCCTACGTGCCGGGGAAGTGCAAGCGACTCGATCGCGTACATACATTTGTAAGCCGGCGTTTAATTCCCCGTACAGATCCCACCGTCGCGATACCGTCGCGTCCCCTACACTTACACCCGGTATAATTCAAACGCGTCCGGCGAAATGAGCTTTTTGTTGCTTCCTTTTCCCTTTCTCCCCCTCTCTTCTTTTCTCTCATTCTTTCTCCCCCCCCCCTNCCCTCTCCATCCCACGTTCCCTTTCTCCCTCTTTTTTTCGCTTTTTTTTTTATTTCATCTTTCATTTTTGCGGAACGGTAACGGCGTGGATCAATACGATGACGGGCTGTTTCCGCTTAAGCGGATTTTCACGGCGTTATTTTCGCCGTACTCGCGAGCTGGTTAACTCGCTGCTGGTCCACGGTTTGCGGGGAGAGAGTAGGAGAGAAAGAGAGAGAGAGAGCAGAATGCATGTGCTCAAAGCGCGCAGAAACAAGCCTGCAGACAGGCGGTCTCGTCTCCACCACCGCCACCATCCTCTCTCTAAACCCACCCCTGGCTTGCTCTTTTTCTCTCCCTACCACTCCTTTGTCCCTCTTTGGTGCACGAGCTGCCAGTGATGGTGAGATCGGAGCTCGTCGCACACGCCCATACACGTACACTAATGCTCGAGCGCACATACGTACACATATACGCGCACATATGCCACATAGGAAATGGGAAAACGAAATGAACCGTGAATAATTATGTATTACTTTTAATGCCTCACGGTTTACAGGAACGTGCCCACCGATGTCGGGGAAATATTAACGTCAAAGGTACTTCCTTCATTTTCTCCGGACGTATATCGCCGGTGTACGTACACCACATCCGCCGTCTCGGAGCCAGGGATCAAACGATACATGAGAGATTCGACGTATAACGACTTTTTTCTCCCTCCCCCCCCCTCTCTCTCTCTCCCTCCGTGAAACGTTCCGCGCGCGTACGCCGTGATATAACGTGGAATATCGAGATAAAAATTCATCCGATCATTATAATTTAGCATACATTTATGTGGCGGAAAGAGCGCTCGTCCCGATCGCGTCCCGGTACGTATAAACGCGAAAATTTATTTCGGGTGAAAAAAAGGAAGAGGGATCGTATAATCTAAGCCGCGGGAGAGAGAGAGAGAAAGATTGCTCCAATTGATAAGTTAACGATTCGCGAGTTTGATTTTAATCGCGATTCACTTACTTCTTACTACACTTGCGCCCGTGTGCACATGTTACTCCCAACATGACAATTAAAAAGTCCGCCCGACGAACTTTTGTAAGAACGTTTCGCGATCACCCGACACACGCGTCGCTCGCGAAAGCGCGAAGACGCGCTCATCTCGCGGAAGCGTTTCGTTCCGTTATCCGCGCCCGAGATACGTTTCTGAAAGGCGCTTTCGAAACAATGCGCACTTGAGAAACGCGGAATATACGGGAACATATGTAAATAGCGTTGTAAAAGATGTGAAAGATCAGAAGTTGCGGTACCGCCGGCAGACGGGTTTTATAATCACTCGCTGAGGTGGATCGGAGCAAGTTTCCGCTGCCCTCCGTCGTTCTTTCACACCGTTGAATCTAATTACGGGAACGTCAGTTTCGCGAACTTTGTTAGGTTTTACATCTTTATACATCGCGCCGACGTTATTACGTTAGTTTTTTGCCGGGCGTCCGGCAGTGGATATCTTCAGCGCGATATTAACTGTGGAACTGTTTGTTCGGACAATAATATAACTTCAATAACAAACATCGGATTAATCCAATAGACTCTGTCGGTTAAATCTTACGATAATAATATAAAAGAAACGAGGGAAAGAGAGAGAGAGAGAGAGAAAGAGAAGGACAGGGGGAGTTAAACAGCTGCGAATCTCGGTAGTTCGGTAGCTCCGCTGCAGTTCGAACTAGCTTTTATGAGGGCTAAAAGAAACTTTTGGCGGATTTAAAAAAGGAATGTCTCGTACTCCTCGAGTATTATGACACAATCGAAAAGTCGGTATTTATAGTTGAAAATTATTTATGATGTTAAATTGGATATCTAATTAATTAATTATAAACACATCCATCGACCGTTATTCGGCTGATTAAATCGATATTTCCGGGGTAATTGAACAATCTAAAGATTCATAAAGTTATGATTAGTTATCAAACAGTGATAAACTATAAATGCCGGCTTTAGAGAGAATAGATTTCAAATTTCGGGATATTTCCCCTAATTTCTCGTAAATTTGTCAAACATCCGTTATCCGTTAAATCGGAAACATCATGCAAAACAGATTATTTGACATACCTGGAAATATACAGGGTTTTCCATTAAGAAAGATTACTATCTTGACTCAAAAGCTCAAATTTCTTGATTAGGTTAAACAATTAACAATTGCTCGACAAGAAAGTGCTTCATCACGACCAAAAGCGGTACGAACTTTACGAACTGCCTGCGCGAAATTTTCACCATTTTTGTAGTGAATTTTCACAATTTCTACACGTTGCTGAAGAGTATATCGTCCCATTTTCGTTAACCGTATACTTTTTTACTCGTCAGCTGTTAAAGAATGACAGTTCTATCTTTAATAAATTAAAAATGGCGCGAAATTTAAACTCTTCTTAATGGAAAACCCTGTATGATGTGTCTGCCCGCATTACCTATTTTCCTTCTCTTATTTCCTACTTGCCTGCTCTAAATGTCACCGTAGTAAAAAATGACAATATATCGAATTCAATGTTGTTTCTCTACTAATCCTAAAATTTTAGACACACAAAGTCATCAACCACCAATTGCCAACCATTGTCACTCGCCGAAAAATAACGCGCAAATTCAGTGACCAAGGAATTGTGAAATCAACGCTTACAAAATATCTCTAACCTTCTAATCATCAAATTATCAAATTGCGACTTTTATAATCAATTCATAGTTCGCACGCATGATACGTATTGCGGAAGTGTCACTCGTAGTATTCAACGAACGTTGTCGGTTAATGTGCGATCACTAGTTAATTAACTCCACGTTTCCAATCGAGTCGTATTTTCGTGTGGCAGTATTGAATGCTCGGCCACGATGACAACCAGGATTTGACTCCAGGGCGAATTACAAAACGCAAAATACAACGGTAGTTGTGTGACGTAGTTGCAATTTTCTCTTTTTCATCTGTTTTGATTCTCTAAATTTTATCGAAATTTTTAATGGTAGTAAAAAGATAATAATAGAGAAATCATAATAGAAGAGAGTTCATCATTTTATTTACCAATTTATCTATCAATCTTCATTAACTATTTAATATTTGCTTTCACAAATATTTTATCTGCGAAATAAATCTGTGGAATAAATTATATATTTAATATATCGCTTATTTAAGTGAAGAATTATTAAATGAAATGAAGAAAGATTAAATGAAGATAGACTATTGAGAGAACCAAATATTAAGTAATTTTTAAATAAATTCTTCTTTAAATAAATTCTTTTCTAACACGGAGAAAACGGCAGTAACACTTTACAGCATTAAAGAACCACAGCCTGTATAATGTTATACCTCGAAATTCTCCCATTAATCCTGCAAGTAAAATTTGCGGGATTAATGTATTAAGTGTACCCGTATGTAATGAGATATTTAAAATAAAACGCATTAAAAAATCTATAGATGAAGTTTTTATCTTTTAACCAATGACATAATAAATTCAGTATCTTAAACAATAACACACTAAGAAAATACCATTTATATACTGCACAGCTAAAACTGCGCACTCCCAAAAGTAATTGGAGTCATCTTTATGCTTGTATAAACGAGTCGACCATTTGTAGATACACCGCATCTTGTGTTAAAAGAACACTTTTAACTCAAGTGAGTGTATTCGAATGCAATTGATTTATCTGCTTTTCCGTTAGCTCCTTCAAAGTGGAATTTAGCACAGTAGGAGCCGTGAACATCCGTCGCTTGTTCGCCGCTATTCGAGAAACTATCACGAAAGAAGTTTGTAAGCTGACCGAAAGCGCGGCCATCGGCAGAACGACTTTTCGCCACGTAAAGCGTGCATAGTATTTTGCATGAAAGTCCACTAAGGAAAGAAGACCCCGCTGGTGTTTAAAGCAGCTACTGGCTCTTCGCTCAATTTGCAAGATAACGAGCGCTTTAAAAAGACCGATAAATAATAAGGGACATTTAAGGCACGTCCCATCGTTTTTTAATTCTATGAAGAACGAGAGACGAGAGGACCGATTGTAAAGAGAGAAAGAGAGTGCGAGAGAGAGAGAGAGAGAGAGAGAGAGGAGAGTCGCGAAAAATATTAAATTTACCGTAAAAATGCCATTCTCTCCCAGTAATGACTAATAGCGAAATTGCATCGAATGCGGAATTACCGTCATTCATTCGCCACGAAGACCCAATAATGATCTTAGCATAGCGAATAGAATTCACCTCGAATGCGGCCTCCTCTCAGCTAGAAGAATTCGATGGCAGGCGAATGGTTTCACGAGTAAAAGACTTAACGACGAGCTATTTACGATGTTGCGGATCAACTCGCAGAGTCAAATCGGCGAACGAGGAGACGACGAGAACGACGAGGAGCGGCGGTCGATTTCAGCGTCTGGCGTTACCGCGCGTCTAGTGACCCGCGCGACAAAGCTCGCCTCCGCATGGGCAAATCGTCCGTGAAACGGAGAAATTCGCGGGGATCCTGCGGAAAATCCACATCCGCTTCCGGAATACTTTATGACTGTGGCCTGTTAATATTCAGACGCGACCCGGCCGCGTAAGTAAAGCTCAAATGACAATGTACATATGTACGAAACACTTGGTCAGAGGTGAGCCGGCGCCACGATCCATCGCGCGGAAAGGAGCACACGCGCGAGTCTCATCATTCACCGGATCTCGCGAGGGATCTCGCGAGGGATCTCTCGTCGGGTTTTAATCCTCTTTGAGACTTTGAATACAGCGAATCGAGTGAATTAATATCTTTCGCTATGCGCTACGCGTTGTAATCGACAGTCATCGTCAAATCCGTAGATAATTTATGATAAATACGTTGTGCAAATATATATGTAGGGAAGAGACACCAAAACCAACACAACGTTTAGTTTCCGGCTTCTAAAGTTCTGTTTGAGGCGTAAAACGAAAATATATGTGCACAAATGCAAACCAGCGACCGTTTTTTACCAAAATGTATGACAGCTTTACAAAAATTATTATATATTTTCTTGCAGATAATTGTGTTTTTCAATGCTCGAGAATTAACGTTTTTAGAAACCCGGCTCCAAAAGCGACGTATCATTGATATCTGCACTGAAAGGAAAACTTATTTGAACCAAGAAAATTTGTTGATTCGTTGAAATCTAATCTCCAATCTCTAGTCTGATACGGGCTTAACGTATGGGTCCACATTATTTTATTCTTTTGATCGAAAAGTGAGTTCAGAATGAGGACCATGACATCATTTCAGATGATTTTTAGACGAGATGACATGTATCTTGTCTGTTTTTTGAAGATGAATATATTTTGCATTTCTCTCATCTAGATAAAGATAAATATGATCTAGTTATTCATCCGGGCGATTATTTAGATAATTTTATCTGGATATCGGGCAAACACCAGGCATAAATTTCTACCGTGTCTGACCGTGTGCGACCGGACGCGATTAAGTGCACGCGCATAATTGAATACAGCGAGATCGCACGTCGACATCCTGACGGCTGATAACAACGGGCCGGAAGTTCTCGAGACGTGAAGCGGTGCGCGGTCGTTACCGCACTTTTTGTCAGTCACGTTTCCGAGCGTAGTTAATTCGCAGAACGTTGAGCGCGCGAAGTTCGCGGCGGAACTTTTCTTAACAAGCTCCATCCCCCTCTCCTTCATCCCCGTGATTCTTTGTTTCGAAACGCATTTCTAAAGTCCCGCCTTCGAAGTCCGGGAGAATCATTATTCCGCTGATAATAACGTTCCCCTCGTGCTGGCGCGCGCGCGCACGTGCGAGCGAGCGAAAGTTCCGTTCCGCGCGAAATCGCACGGATCGTTATTAATAACATCGCCGGGATTAGCGGCGTGTTACACGACGGCGAATGTATATTTTATCATTTCTAATCAGGTTCGCGGCGAATACGGGAGATGTGACGGCCGATTTGCTGCTGGCACAAGCCCGCTTTAGTATAACGTAGGTTGAGACCCCATTAGATCTCAAGTTGATCCTGCAATCTCCTAAGGCGATACCAGACTACGAGTGCGGCGCCTGTAATAGGCGTTCATGTAAAAGACGGCACCGTATTCTCGACTACGCGTAAAGTCGGTGTCACGTATACTCACGCGCAAAATTGCGGGTGCACCCTTTAGCAAAGTACTTTTGTTGATAATGTCCTCGGTCAACTATGCGCCAGATTGGGAGATATGAAACGCGCGGGATTTAAGGGAAGAATTCGTAACCGCGTGCCGTCATCGGGCTCGCAGTGCGAACGACATCGCCGATTTTCTGTGGACGAGAAAAATTGTTCGGTTGCAGTGGTCAAATATTTTGTCGGCAAATATTCACCCGATTTTAGTACTTATTACCCAATCCTCTCATCAGTGCATATTTCTTGAAATCTTAACAAACTCTCGATCGGTTGAAGCAATACTTTTCGAAATATTCTAGTAGTTACAATCGAGCGTATGGTCAGCCGATAGCGACAGTTATCGACAAAAAAAGTGCGCTCCTACATTGAAAGTAAAAATGGTTAATCTCATTTCGAACTACAGTCATTTTCGAACTCAACTATATTTTTTCATCGCCCCGGTAAAAAAGTAGAAGCAACAATATGCATTCAAGATCATCATCGTTATCACTGTAGCGACATGCAATATGAAAATCGACTTCCTGGCAATCATTATTTCACCGTGCGCGTTTACAGTTACAAACACCGGACACTTTTTTTTCAGCGTACGATTACAGTTACGCGAAACAAGCGGAATCTCGAAACCAGGCCGCTATTGACGTGTCGAGTATTAAGCAAAATATCCGCCGCGCGATAGACATGGATGGTAATCATTCTCTCGTATTTGCAAAGTGCACGCAACGAAGCCAGGCGTGCGCGCGCTACACACGCGTTATTATATCCGAAATAATTTCTCCATTTATCTCCGCAACATAGAGTGCAGCGTATTATCCGCGCTTTCCCCCTGTTCCGAAGCTAGCATGTTTAGAGTTCGTTTTTCTTGGTTTAGGCGGCCTGCCATTGTCCGTCGCGACAACAACAGCAACAAGAAAGTAATAACCGCATGGCGAAATGACAAATTCGCTGCAAATATTGCAGGATGGGGAGAGAGGAGCTGCCTTGCACGCGTCATAAATCCGCGTTATGGCTATAACGCAGCGCGTATAACGGTTTTCAGCTCGCGCGCGACTCTGACTTACGCTATAGCGCAAAGTAATCCGTTATGGTTAATACGACGCGCTAATGTTTGTGTAAACATGTTACGGCGAGAAGTTACTACTATCCTGGCAGTCTTTAGTCTATACGACGCGCCGGCGGAGAATCGATTGTAAGAGCAGCCAATAGTTGAGAAAGTAATCAAGCAACTTTAATTTCAATGCCCGCGAATGAATTCTCGCCGCTTCTCGCGCCGTTGCCTTCCGTTGCGACAAGATCCTAAAAGTACGGCGCAAATATTAATCCCGACATGATAATCTTATTCCGATATACAGATCTCTCTCTCTCTCTGTCTCTCTCTCTCTGTCGATTTTCAACCGACCACTATCGTCTTTAATTAAACAAAAATGACTGAAATTCCCCGGATCGAAATTTTGAAAGTAGCTATAACGTTTTTAAAGATAGTTTGCGTCTACTTAAATGACCTACGGACTAAATGAAAACCAACTTTAACGATACAACACTTGTCAACTTCTCCCCTGAACCTTCAGTCCTGCAGATTTAAATTTACCTTGCTACCTTAAAGCTATAAATCTTCCCGATATCTCTATCGTTAAATTTATACGAACATTAAAACAACCTATTTTCACGCTAAAGATAGCGAAAACAGAAATCTAAGATATTATCGTGATTAAAATATAAGGATAAATTATATCATTATTGGATTGTGGAATAAAAGTTCGTAGCGTTTTTAAGTGAAATTCGGAGACAAGCAACGGTTTAAAACGCAGGGGCAAAACTTCGTCTCTCGGGACTTACGTAGCCCGAATGATTCCTTGGTAAGGGGAAAGGGAGGGACTATGCTGGTAGATCGTCGGCGATTGATTAACGCGCGGATAACGCGTTTATTGTCCACGGATCGTCTTCAGCGTGCACGCTCGCTGTGCGCCCGGCAATTGTGCGGATCGCGCGACTCCGTGCGGAAGTGCATGCGATGACAGATCCGCGGATCGCGGATCGAATTTCGCGCGCGCGCGCGGTGGTAGTATTCCATCGCACGCGGCACCGGAGCCGCATCGATATCCTTGTGTAATGGAACCATTCTGAACCAATCGCAAGGAAATTGCCTCTCGAAAATATACCGGGCAAAAGCCCACTAGTCCTACTGCTCGCGTCGGTTGAACGTTAACGAACTTAAAGGTGCACGCGGCGGTAGCTTCCGCGCAAGCGAGCCGCGCTTTGTCACACAACCCTCACATCAAATCGCGACAAAGTCAAAAGTGTGCGCTCGTCGATATGCGACGTGACATAACAGAGACTCGAGCCTCTCTTCTTACTCCCGGCCGGCTCTTCACCCCGGCCGGCTCTTCACCGCGATTACTGATAAATACACAAAGCGCGCGCGGTCGCCCGCCCGTCACTGCAAATTGCACAACCCACGTCGAAAGTAAGCGCGAGTCATATCCTGGCGCGTTGAATTTTTCAGACGGTACTTTGCGCACAGAGTGAGAGAGAGAGGTGGGGGAGGGGGAGAAAAAGAGCGTGGCATTATTCCGCAAACTATTCCGCGAGCCCGGCACGCCGCGAAGGGGTTTTTCGGCGACGTATTGTCACGACTGCGCTCTCGCCATTTAGTATTGCTGGCCATAGCCGATTATTGTATTAATATTATTTTTAATGAATCTGAATCCAAATATTGTTAACAATGATGTGTATAAAACGTTAAGAACTGTACGACTCTAATAAAGAATTTTACTTTCGTCTCCCCTACTGTGTTGTAGAATCAAAAGTTTAACACGGAGCCGAAATTTCGACTCGGAATCGCCTTTAATTCGACGAAAACGGGTGAAATACTCCCGAGTTGGAATTTTGATGTTACTTTGATGTTCCTAAGGACACTTTGCTCCTACTTAAATAACCTGTAAATTATTTAAAACCTACTTTGACGATACTGACACTTACTGACTTCTCTCTTGGGCTTTTAATTCTACAGATTCAGACTTTAATACCGCTTTGAACAATGTATTTTAACATTGAAACAACGACAGACAGAAATCTGAGACATCATCGGCTCGAAGCAGAGATAAATTATATTATTAAAACTGAAATTGTGTGTGAACTTCTTCCTCTCTCTCTCTCTCTCTCGCTCCATCTTGCTACCTTAGCTGTGCTGTATCGTAGAATTAAAGGTTTAACATAGGGCCAACATTTCGACTCAGGATTTGCATGAGGATCCAGCAGCACTCCCTCCCCCGCTCGTCCTCAAACTTACATTACCGCGCTCAGACACGGAACGTTTCGCAACTCGCAGTTCCTCAGCTCGGAGAGACAGAGGCATGAGACAGGATGAGAGAGAAGATACGCACATAAGCACACGCAGCGTGTACGTATGTATGTATGTACACAGCGAGCCATGGAAAGGCGTGCGTGCAGTCCCGCGTGAGGCCGCAGAAGCGCGCGCGCGGTAATAAACGCGGCGTAATAATACGCGGTTGAGGGGGGGAGGGGGGAAGATGGAAGAGGCGACGGCATTACCGGCGCGATACCTCGGAATGTCGCGCCGACTTGGAACGGCTCGTCATAGCCGCGCTCACCTACATCGGGAACGGTTTCCGCCGGATTGCGGGCGGATCGCGAAAATAAAATATAGCTTTGAATAACTAACGCTCGCTTATCTCCCACGCCTCCCCTCCCCTCCGCCGCGGGTATATCAGGCTGTCCCGTCCCCGCGAATCCTTCGATCGACGGTGTTGACACGCGCGATATACGGTTGCCGGTAAGTGTCTTTTAAAGTCCTCTTTCTGGATCGTGTTCTGTCACAGCTGTCTGAATATCTTGAATTGCCGGCAAGATATACCGTTTCCCCCGAAGAACCCGCTTCGATGCGCCGCCAAATCGGCAAAAAGCGCACCATTCCTGCGAGCATCTTATGCACATATCGGATAATACGACAACGTGAGAGAGAAGGAGAGAGGGAGGCACTTAATCTTAATTCGCCGCTGTCGTTCCATCTCGCGGATTCACGAGGATCCAAAGTTGACGTATGAGGCATTCGTGAATTCGAACACGCGGACGAAGCGTATCGCGAATGCACGCGCACGCGACGTTCACCGTAATGCCGCGCGCACATGTTTATACACACACGTATCGACACAAACGTACAACGCTCGCCGCCTTGCGCAAGGTTCAAACTTACGACTCGGTTGCGACACTTCGTTAAATTGTGTAGCCACCCCCCGATCCGCCACCTCAAATTCGCGCCGATGCGGGCCGCGCGATTGTCACCGAGCCTTTAAATGATGTCAGGCGGCACGTCCTCTTATTGTCGCCGTTAATGAACGATGATAGAAATTAGAAAAGCGGAATTGCGGAGACGAGCGTCTCATCGAATTCGCGAATTTAATCGGCCGACTTAAGGGGGTGTAAGAAGGTGAATTTGCGAAAAGTTGGAAAAGTTTCACTCATTGCTAGTACAGAAATTAATTGAACACAAACTTCATTTTCAATTTCTTTTTTAAATTATTTATACTAACGTAACATGTACTGTATGTACGCGTCTATGAAAACAATAAGAAGACGGGATATTCGTTTGTGATATAAATTAGGTGTTCGGGTAGCGATATATAGTTGTAAACGTGTCGTTCGTGTTGCTTTCCAAAATTTCTCATACTGCCTGAAAATTGTTTCAACGTTATAAATACATTGGATTCCGACACGGTTTGAACATTTTTTTTCGATGCAGTTTGGAACGCAACCGATGGTCCAATGAGAGAACTTATTTTTTGAAAACGAGTTCTCTCACTGAACCATTGTTTGCATTCCGAACTGCATCGAAAAAAAAAGTGTTCAAACCGTTTCAAAACTCAGTGTACACGGAGAAAAATAATTTTACTGTTGTAGTAAACCCATCGTTGCTACCGCAATATTCATCGAAATAGCAATAAAATTTAGTTATCATAACCAAATTAGTGAATTATTATGTGTTATAAAAAAATATATTATAAAAGCAGAAACAGTTTTATTGTTAGGATAGAAAATATTTTACTCTTAAGTAAATTTTTCTTTAGGACACGTTAATTCACTATTAGAACAAAATAATGTTTTCCTATATTTATTAATTTATTCTTACAGCAAAATAATTCGTAAATTCAGCAAAATAATTCAGCAAATAGTAATTAGTATTCTTAACAAATCACTTTACTGTTAACATTTTCAATTTCTTTCTCTTTGTATAAAAAAAGAGATGTTATCCTGTGAATAAATAAATAAATAAATAAATAAATATTGCCCATGTAATAACTGACAGATTTTGCTGTGATAGCATAAAATTTGCTATGCCAGCAGATTATTTTTCTCCATGTAGTTGAGCAAGACTAATTTTTGGTTCAAGAAGTGTTTATATCTTCAAGAAAAATTCTCCGCATGCACATCGGTAGTAACGAGTAAAATTTTAACAACTTTTCGCCAGTTCAAACCTCTCTACACCCCTTATTTGAATGAGTAAACCGAGTTAAACGAGGAAATCAAGGCGACTGTACACCGAGGAAATCTTTCACTTTCCCCGATATTGTCCGAGCGGAAAATACAGAAGCTAAAACATTCACCGTCAATTTATTGCTGATTTTTCGATATTAATTACATCGCAAAGTCACATCGAATAAAACTTGATTGAATTTCTTTCTTTGACTTCGTCCCTGTCGAAAGTCCATCGATCAAATGCATGAGTGGCCCCGTTTCGAGCTCACGCGTGATTCGGCGATCAATTATGTTAAGAAATAAAAGTATCGTCTAGACGCAAGCAAATATGCGAATCAAAATATGGCGTCCGATATAGTGTCTGACCTTTAGTTATCGGAAATCGGATAAGTCGCCTAAATATTTCACGAGAACCTTTTAGCGGTACGATATGCTTGGAAACCGTCGATTAAAGCGTAATGTAGAGCGAAAAAGGAGGATCGACATATGAGAGATACCAAATGTCGCGTTTAAATTTTATATCGACCGTTGCATATATATACAACGATTTAAAACGGTCGCGCGTATAATTCATATTTCTGAGTCACGAAGACACAAAGAAATCTTACGACGTAATTAAGTAAGAGGTAAAATTATAAAATCCGTGAAACGACGAAGAATCGTCCACCACGTGAGTTCGTCAGATTTATAGCCACACAGACAAGTTCACCCAAATTTGGGAGCAACTTACTTTACTATCGATCTTACCGATCGATTTATAAAGACTATATCCTTTATATGTGCTTTATGTAATTTTTGTTCGGTCATAGAGTATACACGTGCTTCTGTAACTTAATTTATTAGTGAACCGCAACGTATTTTTTCGAAAACATACTTGCTTTGGCAGTAACCGAATCAGACTTAATCTGTGCGATATAAATTTAACGATTAATGCAAAAAATGTGATTAAACAAATAAAAATTTAAATAAACGAACAAAAATAAATTAATCCTCTAACAACAAGGTGAATTTTCAACGTATCGTATATAGAAAAGTTGGGTTGAATTAGACCTCCACGTCCTGTTCATTTTTCATGTGCAAAATGGGTAAAAGAAGTAAGTAATAATATAAAACATTTCTTAAGAGGAGAAACAGCGCGTACACGCTGTAAAAATAACTGTAAAATAAACGAGCCTTGGGGTCGAATCCGATTCCAAACTTGTGGTTAGAGAGTTAACAAATAAACAATGAAAAATAGAAATTAAACGAGTGAAGTTTTCTTTCGATTCCCATTTATTTCCTTTATCGACTATCTCACGTCGTCGTGCACTGAGAAGAAAATAAAAAAAAATTAAAAAATATTTATCCGGCAGATACTAATCATACATGTTCACTTATACCAATACAGATATTTTTACGCCAAAAAAATGGTTTCAAATGACAAAATTTATATTTTCTCGAATCTGTAACTGTTGACGAAAGCAATTGTTTATTCCATTTAAATAAAAGAATTTAAATTTAACTAAATATATTATTTGTTACAGTGAAAAAATATTTCAAATTTTCTATATATTTTTTCTTCCAGTGGGATAATCATGAAAGCCTGTTTGGGAGTTCTGTCGTGAACATACAAGTACTCGCCCCCTGCGTGCGTCGACGGACACTCAATCGTACGTCTGGCAACGATAACGCGATTCGACGCCCATTAGACAGACCGCCGTTAGCGACACTCGCGTCCCCGACGATGACGACGACGATGACGACGGGGCTGTCTAATCGTGAGCGATAGACGACTGATCAATTAGCCGGGCAAGGTAATTTGTGGTTCACGGAGAGAAAGGGAGGGAGGGGGTGCGGACCTTCGTTCGAAAGGGGCGGACGCGTTCTCGCCCCGGCCTCGCCGCAATCGTATAAGCGTGAGAATATAAGCGCATCCGTTTTCCTCCGCGCGGAAACGGATGGCCGGTATTGACTCTCGTTTCAATATTCAGCTTCTTGAATAAAACAACAGCCACTGACCGGGAGATCCCCGACATCCAAAGCCACCGTGTATATTCCGAAGATCTCCGCCGGCCGCATCAGCATTCGTCCACGTCCGCGAAAAAGATAGCCCACTTGCATGCCCGTATCCTTGATAAACGCCAAATGCAGAGCGAGGGCGAGATCGCTTTATGGAAATGGCGACGACGCGATTAACGCGATAATCCGGAGCACGCGAATATGATCGATA
The DNA here is from genome assembly GCF_001313825.1 of Dinoponera quadriceps. Taxonomy (NCBI): domain Eukaryota; kingdom Metazoa; phylum Arthropoda; class Insecta; order Hymenoptera; family Formicidae; genus Dinoponera; species Dinoponera quadriceps. The sequence continues at coordinate 1,431,721 of NW_014554796.1, forward strand.
ACGCCGGTCTTAATCCTGCGCTGCGCTACGCCGCCGCCGTCTGTGACGCCTGGCACAGTTTCGCTAATTGATTCATCGCTCCGTCTCTCTCTCTCTCTCCCCTTCCCTCCTAATTCTTGTATAGTAACGGTTGAAAATATTCCGAGCATGAAAAAAATGCTATGAATATTTTTCCACCTGACGGAGTGACGTACGAACGAAAGATACGTACAAGGTGTTACATGGCATACCGTACTAACTTGAAGAGCGTGTTTTGGATGTAAATTGAAGTAAAAATAATTCTTACAAACATATGTAAAATTTATAAATGATAGCACAATTTTATCGAGATATTTTTATTTAAACATGGAAAATGAGAAAGGGAGTATGATACTTCAGAAACTAACTTTCAGGATACGAAATACGGTCGATCCGTCGAATTGCTGGTGCACGATCCTAATCTTGAATATTTCTTACGGCAGTTCCAATTGTTACGCCCTTTCAAAACTCACAAAGTATGCGGTTTTCCGTGAGATGTGCAATACACTGAAAAAAAAACTACGTTCAAGTAAATATTTATTAAGAAGTAGTAATTTTTTTTATTTGAGTTAGTAAATATTATTTGAATGTAGCACAGTGGAAGAAAAAAAAGTGCTACATTCAAGTAATATTTATTTAATCCAAATAAAATAAATTTCTGCAATAGTAATATTTATTTGAACATGGCAATTTTTTTTCTCAGTGTAACAATTAATAGCGCTAATATACAACTCATCTAATGACATTTATTCGGAATCGGACACGAACTTTTGCACTCACCCAATATATGTATATATATATATATATATATCTGGCGATGAAAATCCAACGGCAGAGATGATACACTGTCGCGAGACCGGCGGTGAATTTCGATCGTCGAGGAGGGTTTTGGAATTTGGCGAGCCAGATGGAAATTCGGCGCAAGAGAAAGAGAGAAGAAACGACCTCATCCGGGCCGGCGGAGTCGGCGGTGACTCGATAGTTTGTCTCTTGAAAGTGACTGAAGCCGGTCTCCCGCGGAGGCGCGCATGTGTGTGCGCCATATATGTACCACGTGTATATCGATGCATTATATGCATCTGCAGGCGAGCGTGCGCGCGTGTATAGACGTGTGTGCAGACGCTTGCGCGGGAGAGAGTGTGAGCGATACTGTGGCCGAGCAAAGCCCCGACTCATATAGGAGTGTTTAGACTTTAGGATGCACATGGGAACGTGCGAATCCGGGTGGCGCGGTAACCCGTATTAGGGTCACGTGCAGATTTGCCGAGGTGAGACCCTATCTTATGCGTCCCACGTACACTCATCTCCGAATCAGAAACCCGTCATAAACGATGCAAGGGATATATCCTCCTCCTTCTCCTCGGGACCTCCTCGCTACGTCGAAATTTCAGACCCCCGTGAAACTCCGCGCGCGATATATACGCGCGGACGGGCGCACACAGGCCCGTCTGCCGTTTCCGGCTGACTGGCAGAAGGCGGTTCAGTAATAATTGAAACGGCGACCGACTCGCCGCTCGTTTATGTATACTTTAAGGCCACCAAGATTAATCGGATGCGCGAAACCCCGCGAAAGCGGCGAGGTTCTACACGCCCGAAGCTGGTCTACTAAATCTGTGAAGTCCCCCGGGGGGACCGGCGTGACTTAAGGTTGCGTCGCGCGTCAACGTGTACCGGAAGGGACTCGGGACGAAATTTCGGCCCTATGTTATACCTTTAATTTTATAATACAGCTGGAGCCAAGATAGGAACCTAATTCTCATGATACAATATACTCCTATTTCAACTTTATTCCTAAGTGTAGCAGTGAATTATAGGTTAGAATTGACTTATCGAATAACGATATGAAATCTTCGATACGAAAACCTCGAAAAAATGGGTCGCATTGTCAGCACTCTTAGAGGGCGACATTAACAAAATGCCATGCTATTGTTTAATTTCGCATCATTTACAATGTGTCCGGTCGAATGAAATGTTAAATAACGAACGAAACACTCAAATGTACACACATACATTCGTGTAATAATACGCTGAAATTTGCGAAAAGTGAGGAAGCGTTAAAATTTCGACTCGGAAACGTTGGCATTTCCCTCTCTCCCGAAGAATCGTCTAAACCGCGGACCGCTAACTTCCGCATCCCGATGTAATCCGGAAGCACTCGGAGAGAGCCATCCAGATTCAGACACACGGGACGAATCGGCGGGAACGGACGATATTTCGCGCGGGGATGACGCGAATAAATATCAAGCGCGCAATCGCGCGGTTAAAAATCAATGGCGAGGAATTTTCGAATTGAACGACGAGCGGTCGCTCCGGCGGCGGTCTTTCGACACGATTCTCCGCGCGCGCGCGGTACGTTTGTTCCGCGCTCGCGTTTGTGAATTCGAGGCGAGTAGAACGGGCTGCGTGATCGATCGGCGTAGACAGTATATCAAACGTGCATCCATCCATCCAGCCTGACTACTATAACACGGAGTCTCGAAGGGGGACAAGAATATCCTATTTCCGGGTATTTTATCGACGGCTGTTCTCTATGCTTTGCGAATCACTGCAGATCGTGTTTTGAACCGTATCATTCGTTTGTCGAATATATCCCCAGTGTACACGCAGGCAGGCACGCATCCACTCACGTACGCACGCCACCCTTCCCTCGCTCGGCAACCCACTCGCGCACACACGCACGCAATGTGAACAAGCAACGCGCGCACGCAGATTCTTCCCGAAAATTTGCATTTTTATCGCGCACACGCGCGTATACGCGTAGCATTTGGCAAAGGGACGGGCCCCGTTGTTTTTCCTCGCACACGAGAAAATCGTCTGTGGACTTGGCGGTATTTCTGGTGGGATCTACTGCAGTCGCGATATATGCTTCGCGTCGGGGTATATATATATGTATATATATATCGTGTAAGAATAACACGCGATCGGACGCGAAATATGCGAAAACGTCCGTCCGTTGTATACATTATTTGAGGGAAAAAACGGGGAAACGAAAATTCGAAGAGCAACGTTACAATATCTCTTTCTCCTCCCTTACCCACCTCATCTTTCTCGGACGTTATTCGTTATGCCCGCGAAAGCTCGCGCTCTCGATATCGTGGAGCATATTAATCTTAAACCACATCTTACTAAACGTTATTATTTATCAGAATGATTTATGACTCACCGAACGGTTGACACAACGCAACGCGGGATTCAGGACCGTCGCAATTTCGTGCGGTTGACACACAACACGATGTGGGATCCGGGAATGTAGCAATTCCTCCCATCCATCGACGCTGCGATTCAGATCTACAAAAAAAAAGAAGCATGGTTTAGTTTAAATTGAGGAAATTATTAGATTTCTTAAGATATAATTATCGGGTTTCTAACGCATTATCACGTTTTTTTGCGGATTTCTTCCCACATTGTATTTGTTTTCATGTAATTGTTTAAAATACACTTAATTCGTTTGTATGAATATAGAAAGAAAAAGCTGCCGGTGATTGATTTTCCGCTGTTTGTTTAAGGTGAAAGATAAAGTCAGTCCTTCCACATAATAAAAATATTAAAGAGATTAAAAATAATATGTAAACATATATAACGTATAAAATAATGTAATTTCGGTATTTTCATTATACTTTTTGGATAATTTCCTATAAGTATATCATGAGTATATCGGTTTTGAGGCCTAGTTTCTTGAAGCGTCAATTCTCAAACGTTAAAAAAATACATATTTACAAGAAAATATATAATAGTTTTCAGAAGACTATCATATATTTTAGTAGAAAAATGTTGCTGGTTCGCATATAAAGTTTAATTTCAACCCCTTCAACGGGGCTTTAGTGCCTAAAAACAAAATAGAATGTCGGTTTTGATGCTTTTTTCACATATATAACGAACGTATTAACTAGGATTGGAAATTTTGAATAAAGATGAGCTTGAAGTGAGGAATCCGTGCGTCATGTGTAACGCTAATATCGAGCTGTGTTAAAATATCGTTAAATAAATAGTTAGTCACCTAACTGAATGATCACGTGCATATAGAATAGCAAAAGAGTCAGCTACTTGCTTCTACAAAGACGAGACGAAAATTAGAAATTTAATATAAATGATGATCTCTCTCTCTCTCTCTCTTTTCCTCCGCCACCAAATTTTCGTCACCGTAAAGTTAACTCCAAGTTTTCCGAGTAGCAGCGTGAGGAAAGTTCTCTCAGTATCTATCGCGCTCAACTTTTCGTAAAGATCCCATCGAAGAGAGCTAAAATACGCTGGTCGAGATCAAGTATAGAAAAAAAACGTGCGCGTGCCAGGGTGACGAATCGCATTAACACGCGGCGGCCTGCCATATGCAGAAAGAGGTAATCCACAAGTCGTCGATCGGTGCTCTCACCCACACCCGTACACACACACACACACACGTAAAGCCGGTATTATCCGCGGTGGGGATGAAAATGTGCGCATTAGAGCCGCCAACGTGCCACAATTTCGCGGGAGCGAATCACCCTCCACGGTCAATAGTTTTAATACGCGAAAAATGTATAGGCCGCTTAAAACTGGCACGCATACGCGCTCACACACACGCACACGAACACAACGACGCAAGCAAGCGCGCGCGCGCTTCATCCTCATGGCTCATCCTCACACGCGTACGCACGCATACACACACACGCGCGCGCGTGCGACGATGGATATTTACTTCGAATCGAGTAGACGCGCGCGAGCAGGATGCGACCGGCTATTTAATATCTGCTAAAATTATAACGTTCAACATCGACGCGAAGCCGAGTGCCCGTGTAATCGAATCCCCCGTGTATATAAATATATAATCGCGCCGGTGAGCGCGCGCACACACATACATGAGCATGCGTACACATACGCGTGGGCGGCGCAACTCGCTCGCGCGTTCGCAATTCATGCGTTCACCCGATATTTCCGTATCGGCGGCAATTTACTGACGTACACGTGTCTGAAATTCGGTGATTGCACGTCGAACTGAATTTTCATCCCCCAAGCCCAAGGTTTAACCGCCGGCCGTCCGCCCGTCCGGGCGGGTGTCTGGCCGGCTCCGGTCCGGCTCGTTCTCCCCCGATATGCAATAATGAAGTGGGTATGTAATTATGCAATGTAATACCCCAGGATTGTGCCTAATTCGCGCTCGCGGCCCGTATTATTCGGCATCGACGACGAAATAATTTCAACAAATCCGGACACGCTCCGGCGATCCACGAATTTCCGCGCGGGAAAGGAAGGAAGGAAGGGTCGCGCGACCCCGTCCGGGGGAGGGTGAAAGGGACGGGGGCGAGAGGGAGAGAGAAAGAGAGATGAATTGTTTCCGATCGCGTGCGTGAGGCGTTCGCGATTTTTTGACGGCTAACGGACGGATCCATGCGGTCCGCGACACAAAGACGTCTTATATATATATATATGTATCACGTAACGAGTGCGGAAAATATCAAGAGGGATGAGCAGGAGGGGTGGGAGCCCACGAGGGGAAACACGAGGGGAAGCGAACAGTAACTTTACATCTGACGGCGGCTTTAAAGTTGCCTGATATGAAACCATTTCGATAGACGAAACGCTCATGGGATCGCCGTCCGCCAGACATCGTCGACCCGAGGGTCATCCCAGGCGACTTCACTTTCCATCCGGATACGGGAAACCATGTTGAAAATACCGAACACCGTCCAGACATTCTTCATCGTGTGGAAAATCAAGCTCTCCCACCTCTGCTCTCTCGAATCGCGCACTTCCGGGCATTTCAATGAGGAGTCATACCGGAGCTTTTAGATACGCCACTTGGGCTTTACGTCATGTTCCAATCGCGCCCGTCATCATAACGAAGACGTCCGGACGATCGATCCAATAATCGAACTAATTTCTAGCCACCTTCGTGGTGCATTGCGAAGAAATTGCAGTTAAGAAGGGCGGCTGATGAGTATCCGAAACGAAAAGGTAAGCGACAATCTGTCGGTTTGAAATATATTTATTTCTCAACATGGTCTCCTTTTACATCAATGTACTTTAATCGGCGCTTCTCGAAAGCAGTCCACGTACAACAGCCGACCTAAATAAATTTATTCCCGGAACCTATGTACATCAAAAGTGAAATTAATCTCGAAAGTGGTCCGTCCGGCTCTCGAAGTTTCTCGCGAGTTTCAAGAGAAAAAGAGAGAGAGATGGAGCGGAGAATGAGCTGCTCCCATGCTTTTACACCTTTCCGACACGAACATATTAAGTGCCGGTTCGAGGGCCATCGCTAACCGCAGCCAAGGCTGTAGGACCACGATCGATCGATACAATTCGCGCCCAGCGGGCATGCGAGCGACGCACTGCGAGAGACCTCGGTGCTGGAAGAGGGGGCTTGGATAATGACACTGCAACGAAGGCGTGCGAGGAAATCCAGAGAGTTAATTAGGAAGTACCACCGTATCAGTCGGCGCGGTCGATCCGCTCCTTCAGAGCCGGAAGAGCAGGAGAACGAGGGGGGTGGTGGAAGAGGAGGAGACCTGATGCAAGATGCACGAGCAGAGGTTGGACCGAAGGGGATTGAGTATCTTATGTAGCGGGATCTTAATGTACACACTCGCGCATCTTAAAGACGGAAGTTAGTTATCCGCGCCTTGACTTTCGGCGCGTTTGCGAACTCGCGCTACTCGACGCGCCCTGTGATCCACGGCTCTACACGCTTTACACCGGGGATAATTCGCAGAGTACACCTTTTTCCGGGGCGCAGCGGGATGCGGGGGGAGGGAGCGCGCGCGCGCGACAACTCGTGAGTTACTCGCTTTACACGGTTATGAATTTGACTTGGGCACTTTATAAATTCGGTTACACGTTCGTTTCGCATTTCGGGCGCGCGCTACTTTCGTCGGAGTACATCGTAAATTCTCGCGGTCCAAAGACTGAGAAGGGCGGCGAGAGAAACGGGCCTTCGAAAGCGCAAAGATGTTATTCGGGCGTTATCACTGTTTCGACTTTCAACGGCGATTTCTCGAGGAAAAAATCCTCGACTCGGGAGTAGTCACCTTATTTATTTCTCACGTAAACGACCACCCGGGATTCATTTAGACCCCAAAATTAAAATTAAAAATCGCTATTATTAACAAAATAGCATGTTATTGATTGCTCTATAATTTATTATTATTTAGGGATATTATAAGTGTAATATTTACTCGCTATATTTTTTTTTTAAGAAATCTCATATATCATTTTCCACAAGATGTACAAATTTTCATCATTTTTGTAGTGAATTTTCACAAATTCTGCACGTTGCTGAAAAGTATATCGTTTCACTTCCGTTAATTGTATACTTTTAAATTATCAGCTGTTAAGGAATAGCAGTTCTATCTTTAATATATTAAAAATGGCGCGAAATTTAAAATTAAACCTCTTAATGGAAAACCCTGCATATATATAAAATATGGTTGGCAAAGAAAGTAACTATAATTTTCTATCAGTATAATCACAAGTGAGCAAAACATTTTTCTCTCCGTGCAGGTAAAAATTAATTGCGGCACACGCATTATCACGTCGTAAAAACACACCGTCAACCCATGATTTAAAAAAAAAAATTAACATCGCCTAGCAATTCCGATTTGTTTCGACACGGGGAGGATCTCGTCCCCCTCCCTTCGTTTACGATCGTGACGGTCGTTATTGCCCGCGCGCTACTTAGAAACGGTTTAGCGTCGTCCTCGTTAGACGGGGACCGTTTTGTGAAACTGAACACTCGCTCGCTACTGCATCTTCTTCCCCTTTACCTTGCCGATCCTTTATACGCGAGCTACACGGTTACCTGGACGCAAATTTTCCGCTGAATGCGAGCGGCACCTAACGAGAGTGAGCGCGAGCGCGCCGTATACTTTTATTTCCGCGTTGCTGAGTTGCATCGTATATCAATTTCTAGCAGAAGCACTCGAAACAGATTTTCACTTAATGGCACACGGGGCCGGTGCGCTCTCGCGGCCCCGTTAAGGTGTTGAACGGTTGTGCGCACCTCGCGACTATTATGCGGCACGAAGTACGCGCAGTTACAAAACTCTCTTTTAACTGTCGCGCAGCGAAGTGTCATAACGCGCGCCCGAAGCACCGTGTTTACGCCGCTCTAAAGAAGAGAATATATATATATATATATATATATTCGACGTTGCAAGGGGTCGGGAATCGGAAAACTGGTTCTCTTCAGCCCGGCACCTTTGAATAATTCTGTTATCAACTTATTATTCGATCCACGCCGCTGCAACTTAAGAACGCGGACGGGATGAGACGGGGGCGTTTGTTTCGTGGCGCTTGTTATTAACAAATTCGCCGATCGCAGAGTGGCATGGACATTTCAGATTTTTCACGCGAATTTCCTCACGCTTTACGAAGAAAAAAGAGGGACCCGGCCCGGAGTAAACGAATTTTCCGCTGGATGTACTCACCGCGGATGATTCTTCGAAACGACGGGCGGAATGAGGGGGATGGAGGGGACGGAAATACGCGCTGCTTCCTCGCGACACCGGTAACTCGTTTAACGGTTTACGTATCCGCATCTGTTCCGCCCGTGTGGGTGTGTGTTTGACGAGTCGCGCGCGGGGATTCAATATTATGATTTAACAACCGGCAAGAAATGTCGGTCGCGCGCATCCGAGTGTCTCTCTCTTTGGCAGAAAATCGCTGCGCCCAGGCCGGCACGAGCTCCGCCAGTTTTAATTTCACTTTGCCGGGGATGGAGAGGCGCGGAATATAGTATCGACGAGAGAGAAAAAAGAGAGAGAGGAAAAAAGAAATGAGCAGTCGCCCGTTTACCGACCCGCATATACCGTACCACCGACGATGGGGTATATACACGGATCTATTATTCATGCATGAATTTGAAACGCACGTTACACCAAATTGGTACCCTAAAGGGCTAACGCGGCGTACTGAATATTACAGGCCCGTTTTTAACATGAAAAATCAATTCCGCGTATCAGATTCATACATAATAGATGTAAAGGAGTTGTTTCAGGGAAAAAAAAAAAACCCTATTCCATCGGCAAGTTTATGTTGAAAAGCCGGGCCGCCGGGTAGCACGGCGGCCCGATGAAAGGATCAAAAGGCCACCCCCCACCCCATCCCGATAGCTATCGGGCGTATTAGCGTGTCATTATGTTACGTACAAAGGCGGGATAAACACGACTATTACCTCGCAGTAATATCGTTTTATTACGCCGTATAATGGATATCCGAAATGCGTCGCCCGCTGACGGTTGAGTTTCTGCAACTTTGCGACATCTTGCGACAGAGAGAAAGAGAGAGAGAAAGAAAGAGAGGTGGGAGGGAGAAGGGGGTGGGGATAAAGAGAACGGCTCGATTCTTACAGAAAGCGGAAACGTCGCGTTATCGCGCGTTATCTTAAGCGGGGAATCTCTTCCGCGTAAAAGCCGGCATTCAGATGTTTCGTTTCCTATGTGCTCGATGTTACCTGGAAAAGGAGTCGTCGGGCCGCCGTAATAGCGGAAAATTTTACCGTGCTCGAAATTGACCCCGGACAATCGACACACCCGACAATCGACACGAAACGCTCCGCGGCCGTTTCCGCGCAATCCTGCGCGCCGCGAGAGTTACGGCGAAAAATCGAAATTTTATCGCGGCAGCGAAACACCGTGAAACGGCTGCTTACTCGCTATCGCGATACACATAAAGCGCGGAGACGTAATCTCGATTGTGTCCTTCCGCTTCTATATTCCAGCCGCTCTCCGACAAATGAGCTTTTACGCGGGTATTGTGCGCCGCACACGGCGACAAGCACAAAGCCGCGAGCTCTCTCTCTCTCTATCTCTCTCTCTTTCTCTCTCTCTCCTTCTTTCGTATTTTTTCCTCTCAAAAGCGTTGTAATATCGCGCGGGCGATATCGTCAGCATAAATTATTGTTTAATGACAATTAGCCCTTTCTCCGGTCCGCCGGAGAAGCATCGACCTTCCATGGATACGCCATTTATAATTTTACGAAGTGCGCAGGGAGAACTTTATAAAAAAAAAGAGAAGAAGAAGAAAAAGAAACGACAGAGAAACACGGAAACCTAGAACAAAAATTCTTGCGTTCGCACAATAATCAGATTTCGAGGATTTAAACGATTTTGACACGAGGGTGGTATGGGAAAAAGTTTCAATCCGCCGCGCTCTTCGCAATTAAGCGTAGACGTCCGCTGTCAGATACACTCACGTCGCTCGCGGTACTCTAAAACTCCGGGATTCGTAAATCAATATGCGCAGTATTCGCGAGGAGTCGACGAGTCGTCGTCGTGCGCGAAAGTCTCTCTCTCTCTTTCTCTCCCTCGGACCCCATTCGGGAAGGATTTAAATCTGCAAAGACCATCGATCCGGCGTCGGGAGAAGAGAAATAACGTAATCAGATGACGAACCTAATGGAGAGACGAGATACTCCTGTCGGCCGACCGAGCGACCGTATTGATGACACAGAATCGCGGCGGACTGAGAACTCATTACCGTTCGCGGTTAACAATTATCGAATATCGGAAATCCTGTATTTACACCTACATATAAACGCATAGCGTGCGAGGGACGTGTTCGTACAAGAGAAAGAAGGAGAGGATGAGAGGGAGGATGAAAGAGAGAGAGAGAGAGAGAGAAATAGTTAATCAAACATGACAACCGAACCAAAAGGAAATAGCTAGAAGCACTGACAAGGTATTTACAACTAAACTCGACTACGATGTAATTGAAATGTCAATTTCGTAACTGCACACTTTTGCGAGCGGCGACAGCGGCGACAACTACACAGTATTGTTGATTGGATGGGCGAGAATGTCAAATACACAACGTGTGCGGTCCGTAATTTGTCGCATCTTTTATCTCTTGGCAATAATCGAATCAAACGGTAAAAAAAAAAGAAATCCTCAAATACACCGATTAACGGAAGCTTGTTAGATACGCTTAAAGTATCGGTCGCAAATTAAATATTAGACAAGCGAGCTAAAGAACGGATAATTGGGAAGAAACACGGACCGGAAGTGAAAGGAATATTGAATAGACTGCGAATCAAGAGAGACGATTAAAGGCGAATAGTTGGCGATGTTTCTGCGCGCCGTAATGTGACGAAATCACTACTGCCGTTGCAATCGCAACTCTTCGCATCCTCCCGGCAAATTCCTCATACATATGATTTGTAAGTGGTACGTTGAGATTCGTGTGGCTCGGGTGGCAAACGCCACGAACAACGACGAGGAAGAAGCGGAGGGAGGGAGAAGAAGGAGGAAGAGGAGAAGAAGAAGAAGAAGAGCGAAAGGGAAGCGACCTATTGTTAGTTCTCCGCGGGCGAAACGAGGCGGATCATCTTTCAGGCCAGTTAAAGTTTTTATCGTGGCCGACACGCCGACCATACGTCACAGCCTGGCGGTTTTCCCTCCTGGCAGGTCCTCCCCCATTCCTCCTCCCTCGAACTCGGTACTGAGTATTTATAAAGAAAAATTACGCCCTCGAGATCGCGTAATGAGCTCTCGCAGCAAATACGTGCAACTGTCTGTCGGCGTTCCGCGCGATTAATAATAACGGGATCCCCCTCTGCCTTTTAACGGATACGTTTCACGTATTTACCCGCCCACGGTAACGAGCGTAGCCGGGGCTCGCCCGTGGAAGAGCGCAAACGATTAATATCGACTTCATTATTAGCAGGATCGTCCTAACAAAGAGTTATTTTCCCGCCGCTGCGACGCACCCCCGGCTGAAACCCACCTCCTCGCGCTCCTTCGCGCTCCCTCTCCTCCCCTCGCCCCGCTGTCGACCCGACTCGCTCGCTCACTCGATTCTCACCGTTCATTTCCTTCCCGGTATATATCTTGTATTGATATTTGCTTTCTTTTATTGCGCCCTCCTTTGATAGCGTCGCGCGCGATGTGATTACCCTCGCGAAAGTAAAGCGACAGTATTACGCTCGTTAGTTCTATATGGAAATTACGATGAGTCTGCGATGAGTTATTGCCTAGACATTGTATATATAATCCTACGACGTTCAAATAAGTAATTAAAGCAACAATTAAATAATTAAATAAATAATAATAATAATAACAAATGAAAGAAACTTTCTGCCTCCAGAATTCTTATGTCATTATGTATTTATCAATATTGGAAATCTTGCAATGGGATATGAATATTTAAAGTGAGATTGAATGGAAGCAGTTGTGTAAAACACTAATAAAGGTTTAAATTTGGATTTTGTATAATAAGGTTCAATAGAAGTGAAAAGAAAGTCGTTGGCAGATTTAAAATAGTATTTGTAGTCCGAGGAGCGTTATTGGAGAAACAAATCTTAACATTTGTGAGACTTGGCCCGACGTTTGTAGTTGTAAATTATTAACGATCTTCAATTGAGAGCATAATTAATTACAGATTCGCAATTATGGACTGTAATTATTAGGCTGTTTGGATCGATACCTCTTGTTATATGAAACAACTAGAGGTTGACGAATAATCAGAGATTCATGAAACTATAATTGTCAAACTATGACAGATTATGAATGCAGACCTAAATTTCGTCTCGAATATCTCCTTATCCTCGATGAATTCGTTAAATATCCGATATAATAATTTATCAAGATTGGATAACACTCTACAAGCGTGTAATATTATTTAATATTAAGTAATATTTCTGGAATATTAATAAATGGTTATATGTTTAATATTCGTAAAATTCTCATAAAATATGGTATACAATTATTCATAACAAACTTATAGGTCATTTATATGATACGTGAGATATTTTAATGACATTACATTAAATTTTTATCATTAATATCAAGTGTTCTGGTTAGTTTTGAGAGATTTTTTATAAAAAAAAACATTAATTTTACGGAGATGTTTCCCGACTGACGATGGTTTTGGACGGAACGAGGACCTTAGGGAACCTCGTTACAAGACAAATATAAATCTTAGAATTGAGCTAAAGATACTTAAATTGATACTAAACTGCACAAAATTTTATTGCACTCAGTAATATTAATTTTATCAACATCTTTGATGTTTCCAGTCTTCGAATAGACTTCGAAGACCCAAAGATTTGATGTCGAATTATTCGAAGTTTCGAATTCGTCATCAAACATCGAATTATACCGAAATTTTGAAACTTCGAATATATTGAATACAATCTCTAATTGAAATACATCAGGATCTTTTCTTTTCTTGTGACACAGTTTACAAAGTGACGTCAAATAATTTCTTAATAAGACGTCTTAGTGAGACGTCTCCAACGTTAATAATACGTTAATAATATGTTAGTTTGGATGTCACATTTCCGATCGATCGCAAAAATTGTAACTTTACCAGTGAGATATTAAGCACGCGAATTTTCGCCAAGGACCAAAAAGGATACTGGGCTGCACTACGCGCATTGGTCATAAATAATATTTCCCAACACCGCCATTGATTGAAAATACAAATAATTGCGCCTTAATTTCATTACGTATGTAAACGCGCGCGTGGATTAAAATTACAGCTCTGACCGAGCTGATTGAAGTTTTTTTACGTCAGGCATACAAATATTTCGCGCAAAATCGCGGTTTCGTTCGCTTTAGAGGGGAGGACAAAAACGAGACAGAGATTCAATGATTTATTATGCCTCGGGGTCGGTGTCGACGCGGTAATGACGATGCGCATCGTGCATCGAGAAAACGTATATGACGTACGACGTGAAATTTCAGACACAGAGAACCGACAGAGTCCGCCGATAAACGAATAAACAATTCACTCGCAGAGACGACACGAACGCGAATAATCGCTTGCGCCAGTTCGCGATCGGATGCGCCGTCGTGCAAACGCGGAAAATAAACCCGGAGTATTCGGCGTATCGCTTATTGGTATGCCGCTGACACACCGGTCCAATTTGGTTACCGGCGTCTGCGAATCGCCGAATATCATCTACCCCATTGAAATTCCGGCGTAGGTATAGGTATGAGACACGCGATATCGCATTTGTCTCCCTGACTGCGTTACCTAACGCTCGCATTTTAGCGCCTGTTGTTCTCCCCCGAGGACGTGACTACGTATCAACGATACACGCCCGCGCCCATCTAGCGTTTTAAATATCGCCGACGGCCATACTTTTGCCACGCTGATATTAACGGAAGCAGCGAGAATGAGCGAGCGAGAATTCCGAGCGACGGTAATGGGAGCTAGACCGAGAGCGCTGCAAATCGAGTTCGTTTTGAGTATAGAATATCGTCAAAATTCCGCCCATCCAGCGTACGGTGGGTTATCGATCCCCATCGGCGGAGTGGATTTTCCGTAGAACAGCCCGGGTAGATTTAGGTCCGACCCTCGACACTTCCGTCGAATGCCGCTTCTCGGGAATACGCGAGAGCACGCGCGCGATAAAGCGCGTCTAGCCCTGATGGTAACATGTTGGGACTACGAGGCCTACACGCGTTCTTCTGCTTTTACCTACTTTTTCACGTACAAATTGTATCTCACTTCTATTCCTCTATTATTCAGTTGATCATTTGTGAATTTACAAAGATTTGTTTTTACTTTTTTGTCAGACTTAGTAACAAGACTTTTCGATGTGATCCATTTACTTTTACTCTAAATTTGTTTTTGCGTCCAGATAAAAGTTTTAAGAAGGTTCTTGCGTGAAAAGAAGTTTCAAGAAAGTTTTCGCGTTAGAGTGAAATTTTTAAGGAAACTATTTTTAGTTTTATTGTGCAATCCTAAAACTTCAAAAAAATTACAAGAATAACTTAGGTAATGATAAAAATTAAATGAATTGTAAATTAACTCCGAAAAATTGGATCCTTATGATCACTGCTATCGTCCAAGTGTGGGATCCAATGAGATAACTGACTGGTTTCTTGGCGACGACCAGACTACAGAGACGATGGATAAAAATTGGCAATAAACTTAATAAATGTAAATAATTTAAGAAGAAATGCAAAAAACCACGGATTTTTCCATTCTTTCATGACGCTGGCCCGTTGTACTCTAGCGTCAAAATCGCGGCTGTTGTTCCCGAAGCTGGAGATTAATGTCAACGCGATTTGTACTTCCGAGGAGAACTCCTCCCCACCACGCTGCCGACACACAATTGTTATTCTTGGATGCCCGTCGGTCATCCGCGCACGCGCGCACATCCGCGGCGTGCGTGAGGCGACAAAATGCCGAAACACACATATACACGTCGAGATCGCGGTTAACAGCTACCGTGCCGTTTGCTTTTGATGCAAGCTCGAGCGCAGGCGTTTTACACGAAAACAAATTTGTCGCGAGCGGATGAAGTGGTACTCTTCCAACGACGACGAGCGGTGCGGGGGGCGCCGCTCGCCGTCGTCGCCGTGATCGTGGCTATCAGTCGATGCTCCCGTGTGTTTTCGCGTGCCGACAAGAGCGAATCATGGCAAGTTCTCGTAATTCTCTCCCATCTGCTGCGGAGTGGCTCAGAGCGGGAGGGCAGGGTAAGGGCTGGCAGAACCAGGAGGAAGAAGGGGGGAGAAGGGTGCCTTTCCCTGCCCCTATCCACCCTCGCTCCTCTCACCGCCTCTTTCGTAGGGCACAGTGGAAGCACCCAGGGGCAATTGAAACTCACGGCCATTTACTGCATTTCAATAATGGTTTCCCATCTCCCTCGCCGCGGCCCCCGTGCGCCCCTTCACCACCTCTTACTCTGCACCGCCGCGCATTCCCCCCCCTCCCCCTCGCCTTCTCTTTCGAGGTAACGTGCAACACGAGAGCTCGGCTGCACAGTCGATTTACTACGAGCTTTATGGTACACACCGTGCGAGTGCACGCAGAAGTACCCTACGGCTAACTATCCCTGCGTCTATCGCCGGCGACTGTATTATTCCGCGTAAACTATCCCGGGCCACGCGCGCGAGCGTGTGCGTGACGCGTGCGATTTTTGCACGCTTCCCGGTAAGGCGGTGCGCGCCAAACGCACGTGGTATTTTCGTCGGCCTCTCGCGGCTTTCATCCCCGACCCTTTCGCGCGTTTCTCGTCACCGTACACAGTCGCGTACCGCGGAACCGTGTTCGGGGAGTAACGAGATTGCACGTGGGAATGCTGTAATTTAACAAAGCGCGCCACCCGATCCTAATTTCCGCGACGGGCGAAAGGTCGCTCGTAGACGAGGCGAGCAGCTGAGGGAGAGGTTCAATGTTATTGTGTAATTATTTAAGAAAGATTTTTTGTCAGTAACGATACATACGGAGAGAGGGAGAGAGAAAGCTCTACTTGACAGTCTGTTCCTGCACTATTAGAAAACATAGCGTGATTTAAAAATATTTTTTACGTACAAAAATCTACACAGTGTTCTACCTGTATAGAATTTTATTTTCTCGGAATGTAAATTAATGTGACTTTTGTTCTCGCTTACCGTTCCGTTTCTCTCAAAATTTCGGAACGCACACTTGAGAAATAAAGCGCGAGTCATCTCTTCTTTTTCTCTCGAACGGAAAAGCCCGAGACCACGTATAGATGTACAGAATTCGCTTCGCTAGAGTTTTCGGTACTCCTCGTAACTGGCGACGCGATGCAAACAAAAAGACGATGCAGTTCCATTTCGCGCGCGCGATCCACCGCTGCAGTAGACTGCGATGATTGACACAACTCGTGCTTCGATCAGAAAAATACTGTACGACTGCTCGTACCCCGCGTCCGATCGACGCACGACTCTTGCAAGTCGTCACGAGGGAGGTAGCGACAATTATAACGAATGTAAACCATATGTGCGCATATCGGTTATTAATCGAGAATGACCGGGAGCGGCGCGTTCTATTAATAAACGCGAGATCATTTCAGGAGCGCCATTTCGGAGGCGGTTAATTGAGATGGATATTGAATCGCCGGCGCGTCATATTTCCGTCGGGCTCATTGCCGCCTCTGATGTCGTCCAGATACATCCATACAATCAGCCGTATCGTACGGGCCGTATGTACGGTAACGGTAAATTTGAAATCGGCCAAATCGCCCGCAGACAATGGCGAAACAAATTTCGCCCATTAGCAGCCGACGGAGGATACGTGTCACGCTGCAGTTGTCGTCAATACAAATATCTGCTCTCGCGAGATGCGCATCCATATTCGTAGTCCCCCTTCCCTCCCCCAATACGAACGCATATACGCTTGCGCGCGCATACGGTACATGGTATGCGTGCGTGTGTGCACGGAAAAAAGCTCGAATTTATTCCGCAAAATCGCGCGACGCAAGTCCGGATATACGTGCGCATACCGGCTGCAAATATGACGCGATGCGCACAGATTACGGGCCGGAAATTACTACGGGATCGGACATCCCGGATTTATATTCGTATATCATGAACGCGGCGGTACGGGAAGTAACTCGTCGGCGAAGTCGTCTGCGGCGATTCGGAAATTCATTCGTCCGCTTCGAGCGAATTCCTACCGCGCGGTTCCTTCCAGCTCTGTTTGCCTCTGCGAGCTTTTCTCGGAGGAGCGGGGAGGGAGGTCGTCGGATTTTTACACGGCCGCACACAGGAGAACTCACGTGGACAGATGGATGCGCGGAACGTCAGGCGGTACAGAATAAGAAAGCGAGAGCACCGGCAACTACCGCACGCGCACACGTCACCTCTGACACGTACGTAATTGCTAGATTCGGAGCGCGCAAAAAAAAAAAAGTGAAAACACGAATCGAGAGCCGGTAACGAAAACAGCTGTTACCTGGGTCGCGGATTCCCAGAGTGAGCTCTCTCTCTCTCTCTCTCTCGATCGCGCTACCGCAGCCGGAACGGAGGACAACGATGTAGAAGGGACGTGCGCCGTCGGATTTAAATATAATAACCCCCGGCGATCGTGGCGGAAAATATTTTCGAGAAACAATTTCATACATCTGGAGATCCTCCCGCGTGTTTCCAAGGCCTGCATCAATAGCCTTTACATGAAGCTTATCTCATGTGAGATACTCGGATTTGATTTTAAAATTAGATCTTCGAGCTTTTCAGTTGGATCATGCGCAGTTGACACACGCGACATTATATCTGTAATCATGATAGTCGCGATATCAGATGATTGGAAAACTCGTGTCTAATTTTAAATTCAAATGAGAGGTATTTTCCTCGAGAGAAGTTTCATGTAACGTTTATTAATAGGAGTTTAAGAGATTCTTAGATTTCATTATATATATATATAATTATGTACCATACATGCTTATACACGGAAAAATGAATCTCAGTTCGTGTAACTGAAAAAACAACAAGATGAAAATTCATGACTCGGAGAAACGACATTTCTGTTATTTCTGCAATCGGAAATATTCGTTTGTTTAAAAACTTGGTTGAGATAACCAGGATTGGTTAATTTTTATTTTTAACTAAGTTAAGTTAAAAATTAACTTAATAAAGTTAAAATATATTATATATATATATATATACTTTTTGCATAATTAATTATCGTATATTAAATCATATATTAAATATATATGCTGAATTAAAAAAAATTGTTCATTATAAAAAAACACCGACTGTTTGTACTCAAGATTCCATACAAAAATAGAACATATTCCTCCCCCTCTCTCTCTCTCTCTAGCGCTTAAAGGGATACAAAATATTCTGGCATTATTCTTGATTTTCTTTATTCTATATTGTAAGAAGTTCACATTGATTTTAATGTTAATTTACTTTATCTTAACTGATTATTTCGATTTACTGATTTTAATATTGAATTATTTTAACTTATATAAAAAAGTAATGAGTTAAAATTAACGCATTTTAAATTAACTAGTTTAACTTAAAAGTCAACTCGTTTAAAATTAAATAAGTCAAGTTAAAAATTATTAACTTTTAACTGGATAACTGATTGTTACCCAACCTTGGAGATAACTGATAAGGAAAAGAGCAGAACTATTCTTCGCCGATTTTCATGAATATATTATAAAGCAATAGAACATATTAAATTCATTGATGTGTTTATCTCGTCCTATATTTCTTATATATATAGTATAATATTTCTTATATATTTTGTCTATTCAGACTGCCATTTTTAAAACGAACTGAAACATGATGAGTTTCTTGTGTTTTCTTCGCTGTTACAAACGTCAATAAAAAATAACATTATGAGTTACTACTGAGTTTGCTTCTCTCTTATTAATTATTAAATTTAAATTGTCACAAGGCCCATTTCACGATAAAATTGTCTTAAACAACGACCTGCACATAAATACATTCGCGTTTGACCTACAAGCTTGCTCAAATAACTAGTCAACATCTTGTATAATGTTTATCGATTATCGCAAATACTTTACATTATGTGATATATACGTATAATATTCATTAATCTATTTACATACAGAGTGTTCGCGCACGAAGCCGCGAACGAAGAGCCTAAGCTTTATGTACGCAACTCGCGGCGGCGGTATTTCTGCACGCTAAATAACAAGTTGTATACACTCGGCCCAATCACGTATTACCCCGTATCCTGTGGATCGCTTCGTACTTCGACAGTCCGACGGCGCGCCTTTATACCAGGTGGGCTGAACTACACGAGTCATCGGAAACAACACATTCGATTGTAATTACGTGGCGCAATTCCAGTAATTTTTAACAATGACACACGATATCCCCGATGTGATCAAAATTCATATCCTGTTATACGGGAATACATAAAACGATTTTCAGATCACAAAACACAAAGGAAATCTAAATTATTCTCGGTACTATTCTTCCCATGAAAATTGTAATAGTACAAAAGTGCTCCAAAAAATCCATTTCCATCATAATAGCATCTTTATTACCATCCGCCATGTTGCCATACTTGAACGTGGGAAATATTAGCCGTGCGATTAATGAACTTCAATCGTTTATAATTGAAAAATTATTGTAGTCTCGCACCACTTTTGTGCTTGAACTTTCGTCAGAGAATGTCCCAGAAAATTTGTCGAAAATGTTAAGGATTTACAGTGGTCCCGGGACACCCGGTATACACGTTTATGTAACTGCACGTACGACGCGGCCCGCGCTGCCTCGAATTTTCAATCCGCGCTCGCCAAGGCACGTCCGAACGATACCCTCCCCCCTCCCCTCAGTCTACGAGGAGCGACGACAGGTCCGGATCGTTATCGGTATCGGGATATATCCATCGATGGATCAACCACCGATAGATAGCCGGCGGAAAGGCAAGCCGCTCGCACGGGGGGATGAGCATTTCGCGTTCGCATACGTGTGCATCGGTGCGCGCGATTCACGGGACGACGGTGTAATAGACGATGTAATCGGCATCCTATGCGTGTAGCGCCGTGTACATACAATGGATTGTCTAATGCGGAACATGTGTTAGGTGATCGAATTCTGATGCGCGAATTTCAGCATTGAGAGAGAGAGAGAGCAGCGGCGCTTTTTCCTCCGCCCCCCCCCTCTCTTCCCCCGCTGCTATTGTTATACCGACTGAATATTTAGGGGTGATTCTTCGTGCGGTTTAATCGGGATCCGTGCTGAGCGCGCCGTAAATTCGGTATGAACGGCCGCTGAAATTTTAATTTTAATTTTGGAGACGGAATCGATTCGCGCGCTCGAAACATTTACATGATATTTTGTATATATTTGCACGCGCAAATACACAGGGTGTCCCGGTAACCAAGAGGAACAAGCTTCATGAGGGCGTAATACGAATTGAGGTGAACAAAAAAATACTCTGCCATTTTGCAAACAGCACGCAATTATAGTTTTATTAAGTATAATATACGGTATAAAGTTAGTATATAGGTAAATGATATTCTAAACTTTTTTCTTAAATATTAACAATGTACAATGTTTCTGAATGTAACCTTAAAATACAATAATTATAAAAATTAAAGACTAAATGACTAAAGAATATAAAAAATTTTTTCCGTGTTTCCATTACAATGTGTACTTTTTTAATATATTAATAATGCAAGCTTGACTTAAAATTAGGGTTCAATCGATAAATGGGATTGTTACTTTATATGACATTTGTCCCTGTTGGTCTGAGACACCCTGTACGTACTTACTATTCTTACACACATATGTAATACGATCGTCGATCGGTGTTATTAGTAAAATATTCAATCTCAGCAAAATTGTTCTTTATATGCGTATAAGTGAAAATACGCGATGTCCATTAATTATCGTATCGCTGTAAGACAGCGATTAAAGAAATTAAAGCGAGTGCGCTGCAAATTCACACAATGCGTTCGCGATTCTCTGAACGTGTCCGCCTATCGAATCAATCTTCGTATCGCGATGACAGCTTATGTCTTCTTGGGAGGAAAAAATTGACGCGCGTCGTAACGATTTTCCGGAGCTCTGTATCAGATCTTTCGGAAAGTAGGTAAGACAAGAAATACTTCGTGCGTCAACATTTTATATCAACGGTTTATTAATCAAGAGTTCAATCACCGTGTTCTCTTCAATCTTGGTATATACAGTCACCTGAGAAAATCGAGTTTATCGCAAGTACAAAACAAACTTTCACTGCTTTCTCTTCCCTTTCATTTGCATCCTTCGACTCTTTCCCAATCTTTGATTTCCGCCTTTCCCCTTCGTCCCTCGTTTTCCAGGTTTCTGCGGCCGTTTGTACTCCGAAATATCGGCGGAGCTGCTCTTCGTGTTTCTCTTGCTGCCACGTTTCTTACCTCCGAAACCGTACTTAGCATCTTTCATTTTCCCCTTCAGTTGCACCTTCAGGTTGTTCTTACGATTCGGCTGTTTCTGCTGCGGTTTCTTCTTGTCCTCCAGAAAATCGAGATCCTGCCGCACACCCTTGCGATACTTCTTAACCTCTTCGAGCATCTTCTTCTTCTCGGCTTGCTTCTTCAATGTAGCTTCAACCTGCATCTGCTTGCCTATCTTCCTCTGCTGCCTCAGTTGCCTGACTTTTTCCGATCTCTGTATGATTACTTGCTTCTTCATCAAATTATCCCTTACCTTCTGCATGTGTTCGTCAGTCTTTGCCATCTCTGCAAAGTAGTCGTCTGGCCTGAGCGTCAGTACTCCCAATTTCTTCAATCTAGCTATACCATCCATAACGGCTCCTTGAGCCTGACGGTGAAACATGGTCTCCCTGCGAAAATCGTTCAGAACAGGATCCTGAGACGGTTCGTACTGAGGCAGCTTTTGGTTCCCCTTCAGTTGCTTGGCGCGTCTCACTTCTTGTTCCTGCATCTGCAGTGCTAGCTCTGGTGCTAACGGTGCTGGTGCGTTTACCATGTCCAGCCTCTCGATCCATGGCAAATCCAGCTTTATCTCACTCAATTTTTGCTTCATGAGATTCTACAAGTTATACACAGAGGAGGTTGGGTTAAGCTGAATTGAAAAATACATCATAATACATGACGACAAAATTATCACTTACGACATAATTCTTGGGCTGCTTCTTTTCGATCGCGACATTGAGACCCGGCTTCAGCAAGCCTTTCGTAAACGCCTCTTGCAGCTGGCCATGTGAATAGAAGGTTAGAATAGCTTAAAACGTATATAATGTATGGACAAACGTGAACAGAAATCGTAATACTTTACCTCTTCGTCGGATGAATTGTACTCTGAATCTGATGACATTGCGAATAATTCTTCGATACTCTTAATTCAGCGGCACAAAAATTCCGCACGTGAAAATAATATACACTTGTCACACGGTAAATGCAAACGCAACGGCGTGAATGCCTGTGGCGTCACGCGGCGGACAAAAACAGAAGTTACTCGATAGGTTAGCGACGGTTAAACAAAAACGAAAAGGTTATCTGCCGATATATTCCTATAATTTCTTTTCTTTTATTAAATGTCACATCATAATTGTGCATGTGATTATCGATGTCAGAGAAATTTTAATTTATAGAATGTACAAAGTCTTTTCGTCCTTTATACTACGTCTTTATTTTTCGATTCTTATTGAAGGATGCGTTCCACCTAATGCTCGCAACGATCGCATCATTTTATTCTTGTTTCTCTCGGATGTTAAACGAAGACAGAAGGATGCTCGCTATCGTTGCAAGTATTAAATGGAACGCTCCCTAAAACAATGTTTTCTTTTTCTCTCTTTCTCCCCTCCCCCTCCCTCTCTCTTTCTCTTACTCTCACTTTCTCTCTCTCTCTCTCTCTCTCTCTCATATATATATTATATATTCTAGGAAAAATGAATTTGTAGAATAGAAAATACGTCTCGATACGTGAGAATCGTCGATGCATTATTCAGTGTATTCATGTCGACTGAACTGGTTGCACTTGGTGCAAGGAATTCGCGCCTAAGCGTGATAATCTCGTATGTATGCTTCGATATGTACATTTCTTAAATCACTACAGCCAGTTCGGCTAAAAAGAACGGAGCAAATGATTGGAGTCGCTTTACTCGCTTACCGTCTTCCCGCGACGGCTGCAAGTCGGCCATTACAGAAAACCGTTAGAACTTTCGAACACTCCGCACCACCCACTGATGATGGTCCGCGATCGCCCAGATGAGCGAGTACGCGAGTATCGATGAATATCCTGTCGCACCAGCATGCGATAATCACTTTCGGCACTCCGGACGAGTAATTAGCACGCGAAGCCAGCCGAAATCGCGAATATGAGCACCAGCTCTTCGAACCCGAACCGACCGCGTCATCACTCGGTAGTGAACTGAACATTGCCGCGATTGAGATTCTCGAAGTATACCGATACGCCCCAATCGGTCGATTCGTTTAACTCTCAGAAAATCAAACCCGTGGATAACCGCAGAGTATCGATGTTATCGACTATTTCGACACTGCATTTGATATGAATATTTAGGCACATGTTAGCCACCGAAATATATTAACGGTCGTGTGAAGCGTCTCCCGCGTTCACTTGGTTGCACTTGGTGCAAGGAATTCACGCCGAAGCGTGAGAATGTCGTATATACGCTTCGTGCGCTTCAATATGTACATTTCTTAAATTATTGCAGCCAATTCGGCTAAAAAGAACGAAGCAAATGATTGGAGTCGCGCTTTACTCGCTTACCGATTCTTCCCGCGACGGTTGCAGGTCGGCCATTACCGAAAGACGTTAGAACTTTCGAACACTCCGCACCACCCACTGATGATGGTCCGCGATCGCCCAGATGAGCGAGTACGCGAGTATCGATGAATATCCTGTCGCACCAGCATGCGATAATCACTTTCGGCACTCCGGACGAGTAATTAGCACGCGAAGCCAGCCGAAATCGCGAATATGAGCACCAGCTCTTCGAACCCGAACCGACCGCGTCATCACTCGGTAGTGAACTGAACATTGCCGCGATTGAGATTCTCGAAGTATACCGATACGCCCCAATCGGTCGATTCGTTTAACTCTCAGAAAATCAAACCCGTGGATAACCGCAGAGTATCGATGTTATCGACTATTTCGACACTGCATTTGATATGAATATTTAGGCACATGTTAGCCACCGAAATATATTAACGGTCGTGTGAAGCGTCTCCCGCGTTCACAGGTCGTCCGGTGGAGATTTCATTCCCGTCAGCCACTTCGTATTCATTCGTATTGAAAACTGTCCAAGAAGCAGATTGTATACTTTAGAATGACCTATCTAGCTTTAATAATTTACTGATCGAACGTTACGACGAGTTCACTCACCGTGTGAGACGGTGGAAGAGAGATATCACGGCGTTTTTCGTTTCCGATCGAATTTCATTTTCTATTTTGCCGTGTCACGTGACGCGTTGCGTCCTTATTGGCATCGGCGGTGACCGACAATGACAGCGACGCGCCTGGTAACGCGAGTAGCCGTGTTACAGCGCCGGGTAGCGATCGCCGATTGGCTGGCCGCGCGAACATGGAGACCAATCGGCCAATCGTAGCTCGCCGTCCCGCTTCGGTCCGCGGGACGCCGTATGCGCAGAAATCCCGTCTCCGGCTCTCCTGTCTGACATATATTATGCTCGATGCTAGGATTTTCCGTCGCAGCTGGCTGATAACGGCGCAACATCATGGCGGTTAGCGACAAGAAGCCGATGTCACGTCTAATGAAACTCGCCAACAAATTCAATTGCTTCTACCTGTCAGGTAAGTGGAGGCGGCGAGCTGTGCTCCGGCTATTCCGTATCGTCTCAATCGACGCGTCTGCCGGCCGTATGATCGATAGGACTACCATCCGTACCGAACCACCGAGAATATTGATTTCGAGTGTGTTGTGTATGCATCCGTCATTCGGCGTTTCCGTTCGAAATTCGACGAGTGAAGTTCCCCGTCGGCGGGCCTCGCGTGCGATTAACGGCGGGTCGCGTGTGCTCCTCCCCGTTTTCTCACGTCGTCGCCACCACGTTACGAGCCTCTCCCGAAAAGCAGCGATCCCGGCGATGCGGTCCCGAACTTTCTTTTTGTCAAGACGCACACAATCGACGTTCTCTTCAGGGCCGAAAGACCATTGTTGTCCCCGCGGGAGATGTTGATGTATAGTATATTCTCGAACGTGGTGTCCGATTAATTCAATCCGTATTCGGGGAATAGAATTTCGAAATGCTTATGAATTTATCGTTTGATGCGTGTTACTCCTAAACAAAAATATATCACATTATCGGGTAAATCGAGTTTTATACATGTTTTGTGTTTGTTGTCTGTGTGAGCCATGGATATTAATATTGAGCAACATTCTAGAATCGTGGTATTATATTTATACAAATTGTATAAGTGTATCTTATTCTTTAGGTTTTCATGCAGGAGAATGCAGAGCATTTGTCGTCGATGGACAACAAGTTGGCCTTGTACGTCCAGATGTAATGAAGGAAATATTGAATTATCCTCAAGTAAGTTGGTCCACTTTGTCCTCCTTAATCAATATATCGGTTACTAGAGTCGTACATGTGTGATGCACCACTCTCTCACAAAAAATTCAAGTTACATGTGACATATATATATATATATGTACATATGGTAGTGATAATTTTTTTTCTATGTCTGCATAAATAAACCAAGTCTGTCTTGCACTATTGTATATAAAAAAATATAGGGTAGGCTGTATGGGGTTGGTTTTCCAAAATGTATTAATTAATGACTGCGTTCAAGAGACATAATGGTTGAGTGAACGCTCATTGTCATTGGAATATTCCTTTAGATTTACCACGAATCTTAAAGAATATCTCAATCAAAGGTGATAATCGACTGTGCAACCGTTGTATTTCCTGAACTATACTTATTTACGCAATTGTATTCATACAACGTGTCATTAATCTCGAAGGTATTCCAAGTACAACCCGAATACGTGCAGTTGAATCCAGCTTTTCGAGATTACGCTGAGAGAAGCGCACATGTCGATGAGGTATTGAGGGAATGGAAAGCAGGCGGGAAATTTATAACGCTACGCGGTTGGAGGGACGAATGTCACGAGGTTCGGGCTCAATTTAACACAATCTCGTTGCTTAAGATGGATCGCTCGGCTACGTGTATGTACAAAAATTAATTACGCGTTTATATCATATAATTATACGTATAATGATAGTCGACTAACAATAACCATAAAAATAACAGGCTTATTTGGAATCCGGAAGTACGGTGTGGACATAAACGGTTACGTAATGGATCCTGTCAAGGGCTTGTCAATATGGTTACAAAAACGTAGTCCGAACAAACAAACGTGGCCGGCGTACTGGGACAGCATGGTGAGCGGCGGCTTAACCGTTGGCTATGGCATAAACGAGACCGCGATAAAGGAGGCATTCGAGGAAGCTGGAATCCCAAATAATCTAATCGCCAAACTCAAGAGCGCCGGATGTGTTTCCTTCTTTTTTGAGAGCGAGAGAGGTCTGTTCCCCAACACGGAATTCGTATACGATCTTGAACTGCCGTCTGATTTCATACCGAGCAACAGCGACGGAGAAGTGGAAACCTTCGAGTTACTTCCCGTTAGTGAATGTTTAGAGAGGATACTCTCCCCGCACTTCAAGACCACGTCTGTACCGGTTGCCCTTGACTTCTTAATTAGACACGGATACATCACAGCAGAGAACGGTAAGATGAGTCGTTTTGTTTCGTATTAAATTTCATTCTCGCCGAAAATTCGCGCGATCATATTTATATATACACGGGAGCACATTACCATTAGTTAACGCTTAACTTGTTCGTACGCTTTTGTTGCAGAGCCTAACTTTATACAGATCGTGGAGTTACTTCACGTACCTCTGCAGACTATGTACAACTTTCCACACAAAGCGTGTAAAATAACAGCCAACGGTGAAGCGAATTATGGCGAAGCTTTATAAAGAATTTTATGTTTCCCTAGGCTTTTAATTTATACCGTGCTAAGGCTATGAAATCGAATGAAATGAATGAAGATTGTTCTTTCTCTCCGTTTTTCTCCGTTGAATGACTACATGTGCTGTTGCGAAATTGTTTCTTTAAAATGATACAGTTATGACACATGTAAGATTCAGAGAGAGCTTTTTATAAATTATTGGGCTATAGATAGAACGTTTTTATTACCGAGTTGGACATATTTTTTGCATTTATTCAAAGTTAACTTTAGTTGCATATCGTATTAACAACGAAAAAAAAGAGAAATACTTAATACGCTTTATTAACCGCATTGATCTTAAGATGTTTATGAGGTTTTTGTAACACGTTAACACCCCCCCCCTCCCCCGTCTATATATACAGTTTTGTGTGATTCGTGAAAGCAGAAAAAGACTACGCATTTTTACGTACTTTTTGTATATTGACTGATTATACCTCTAACTATAATGTAATTCAAATGATAGAACGAAATTTTAGAGATGATTTCTTCCACTTGAATACACGTCTTTCCCCCCCCCCCCNGACTGTATACAAACAATCGTGTTATATTAAGGTATTTTTTCAGTATAATCCGCATTTATTACATTAACACGACGAAATCGTATGCCAATTATATTAATATCGTGCTTGTCAACTGAACAGATGCATTGTAATAAAAGTTAATGGATAACGCGTTCAATGAAATTATGATAACCGAAAAGTATTATGAGAACACAGCATTCCAGTGAATAAACTCTACTACTAAGCTTGCGTTTAAGGAGCCGAGAAGTAAAACGTACTGTTTTCAAACGACTGTAAAACTTACCGTGCTTAAAGTCACCAGTGCAGGAATCTGGTAGTTTGCGTAACATTAAGATCGTCCGCAGTATTATGAAAGTAAAGATACATACGATGTACCATTTTGATACGTTGAGAAAAATTCATGGGATAATGTACTCGAAATATGTGTTCAACAGTATTTTATTGTTGGGAGCGCTCTTGAATATTTAGCGTATTTCTTTTCTTATTTAGTAGTATTTTTGTTTTAATGTGGGAACTCGTAAGCACTTAATTACTTTATATATATATATGTGTATATATATATATATATATATATATATATATATGTAATACTTTGGCATTTTATAATTCAAGTATTACGTACTTCTAATATGAAAATTCGAACACCATTTACGGCATTTACATGAGGACATCAATAACTGCACAAGTGAGAAGCACAAACTAACGACTAACGCAATCGTACATCTTTGTTCGCGCGTATTACTCTTATTTCAAGTAAGATCAATGTTATAATATAAGCAATCACATGGTTTTACATTCTTAAAGCGTTTTCAGATTAGCAAGAAACATTTTGGTATCGTCGCATTTTGAAAATACGTCGTATATATATTTTAATTGTACATAATATTTATTTATGATTGTCACTCTCCTCTTTTTCTTTTTTTTTCCTTTAACAAACCACAGTTTATCGAGTTGTGTATTGGACTAATTGCCGCTTTATACCAAGGCACCTTGATGAGAGCATCAGCGACTATTTGTTATTAACGCGATTCATGTGTGATATACTTTACATCGCATTTAAAGAAAGCAAATTGTTATATATACCTCATAAAGCAAATACTTATTCATATCGATTGATCTGTTAATGTTCTTGTTGAATTCATTATTACGAAAATCGCATTGAGTGTATGAGTGTGGAATGCAGCGTATCATGTATTTGTTACGATATTAATTATAATAATATCTCGTAATAAATCATCGCGTTTATATATACATTGCACAGAAAAAAGCACATACACACACACGCGCACACAACACACACACACATACACACACGAGCACTTGTACATGCCAAAACCGTAGTTTCACAAACGCATCCGATTCAAGAAATATGAATTTCGAAACACCGCGACTTTCGCGACTTTTGTACGATAAACGATGGAGTGTGTATCTCATATATAGAATAGTCATGTAATTTGGATCTTTTGAGGATTATAATTTTCATACTCGCGCGCGCACGTATGCCGATGAATTGACATTACAGCTACACCACCAATCGTTATTATCGGGATCGTCAGTTTAACAAATTTTGACAGTCAAGTCCGAAGAAACCGACTAACTAGCCGCGAAAAGTCTGCGTAAAGTAGATTTCATAAGTTTAATACTTTTGTAATAACGATAAAATGTAATAATATACTAGTCACGCTCATCTTTATCACTCTGCTGTCTCTTCTAACTGATTGATCGACGTTATCAAACGGTGACGTTTGTGATACACTTATTCTAAGTGAGACTTTTGTTCCCTCCCACGATTCTATTTTGTGATAGGGATCGATAGGACTGGTTTACACACATGTCTGTTGCATGAAATTGAAATAAGTGTTTACGTTACATGCCATACATATACGCCGATCTATCTATCGACGAGAAGGTTCCGACGAGGAAACAGCGAGGTATTGTTCGCGTTTGAAACGAGCGAGAGAGAGAGAGAGAGAGAGAGAGTTTACGGACCAATTAACCAGTGAAACTAATTTAATTTGCAACTTGTTACATACCGCAATGCAAATTCGCAAATTCAGTTTTGCATATGTGTACTATTGTGACTTTGAGTGATTATTGTATGTGATTATATAATACCAATTAACTTTGAGCGTATGCCGCTTAGCTTTTGTATCCTCTGTTGCAGCCTAAATAAGTATCGATTATAAGAAAGAAGGAAAACCATCTCGCGCGAGCCATTAAGACAAATCGACGCGAGGTCGATCTTTTCGCAAATTGTCACAATCGAATTAAAGAGCGCACTAAACACAGCTCGCGACCCAAGACAGGTGGCTTCGCCTCTGGACTTGACACGCGACAAAGCGAAGCTTTCTTGCGGTAGGTACGACCGATTGACGACGTCGAACTTGAATTCAGCGATTCTCTAGGATTCCTCGATATAACTTCAATTTGATTGTAATCACCATACTTTTGTGCAAGCCAATTTCAAATCTTACGGGATTTCATCGGGTTCATTCATTTTCAACTCAATAAGTAAAGAAATTCAGAGAGATTCTGCACAGTGTTCTTTTCTGTGCAATTATTCCGAATAAATTTTGATATGTTATGATAGTAGAAGTCGGTCGTGCCTAAAAGCCGAGTAAATAAGTAAAATAACAATCACGGAGAACAAGTGTTCTCGTCTCCCTGGAGAAAGATGCGTGACGTATACTCGTTACGCGCTAAATTCAGCGTGTCTTGAAGAATAAGAGATAACAACACGAACATTTATAATCACGAAATTAATGTCCCGGAGCAAACGATTGATTAATTTCTGGTTTAGCACGCAAAATTGCTTTTGAATTTCAAGATGAAGTACGAATCGTGACAGGAATATAATTTATTTCCCCCAAAATAACATTTAATGTATGCTTTGTGATGTCGTTACAACGGTACGACATATTTAAAATATACTCGTTTTAAGAAATACTCATTTACTATTAATTTTAATCAAAGTATTGACTTCTTATTGCTACAATTATTCCGGATTGATTGTGTGTGTTCTCTTTCGGACAAAATAAACAGCAATATTCATGATATCAGAATATGGCCGCAATATTGCCGCAATTTTCACGATACCAGATAATCTTTTATGTACCGGCAAAATACTTGTTGTGTGAGGATGCATCTTAACGTACTTATGCTAGTTATGATGCAGACAATGACTCTCTTTTATTATTTTTGAACAAATTTCATATATAATTTAGTATAATTATACATAGTTACGTATATTCATACACAATTATGTATGAAATCTTTTTCTAACGGAATATTTCCCAATCTAACGTTTCATCTCAGTTCATTTCATTTTGCCGCATAAGTTTGAAGCATTCAGCTTATTCGCGGGTTTTAAAGGGCGAGTGAGCGGCGGTAGATGGCGCAGATGCGCGTCGTGACGGCTGTTATTCACGCCCAAGCAATGAATCCATTCACGAAAATCATCAGCGGCGCGCCGATGGCGACCTCGCGGCGAGCTTAGCGAAGCAATGGCGGCCGAGCCCCGATGGTTTTCCGTTAAATGTCAAACGCCAGTGAAAATCGCGAAGTAGTGAATCGTCGGTGACAACCCGGTCGCAGAGATGGCTGCGAAGGAGCCGGACGCGATCGACGACGGCATTGCCGAGCCGGGGATCGAGCCCGGCGCCTCCACGGAGACGATGCTCGTCACCACCGACAGTTTCGACGAGTACGAGCAGGAGATGAGTAGTAGCATCGATGACAGGCAGATGAAGGAGAGCACCACCAGCACTATCTCCGAGATCCAGGAGGACGCCCGGGACATTCCGACGACACCCACCACCACCAGCCCACGGGAGCCGGAGAAAACCTTGCCCCTCGACGACTCGGAAATGGTGTGTTTTCATAACCTCTTTCGGCCGATAAGCGGTCTGTGAGAACTATTCTTTCATTATTGTCCGAGCGTCTGAGAAATGCCTCTGTTGAAATCTTTCAGGACGACGTGACGCACCGTCTGAGTCAGAGCAGCCTGGATGGAGATCCGTTGCACTGCAAGGCCTGGTTGGCGCAGAGGAAGCACATCTTCATCCTGAGTCAAGCTGGGAAGCCCATATATTCCCGATACTGCTCGGAGGACAAGCTAGTCACCCTTATGGGGGTCATGCAGGCTTTAGTGTCGTTCGTTCAAGACGGCAGCGACATGATTAGGTCGGTGCATGCCGGCAACACAAACTTTGTTTTCGTCGTTAAGGGTCCATTGATCTTAGTGGCGGTATCCAAGACCTTGGAGAGTGTACCTCAACTTACTTTACAGTTAACGTACGTGTTGGCGGTATTCTTGTTATGAGATCCTGTTTGAGCCTGTGTTTCTCATGTATTTCGCACAACCGTTTGCAGATATGTATATAATCAGATAATCTCTGTGTTGACACAGTCTCAACTGAACAGAGTATACGATCAGAGGAGGAACTTTGATTTGCGGAGATTATTAACTGGTAGCGAAAGACTGATAGATCATTTACTAAACTTTATGGATAGAGAGCCAGCTTTCTTTCTAGGGGCCATTAAATGTCTGCCCCTACTACCTTCTATGAGAAGTTCAATTACACAGACTATCATTCAAACGTGTGCTAAGATCAAGGTAAGAGAAAATCTCGCAGGGAACACTCGGAGGATCAGTGATCAGAATTGTTCGATTGAAGGCGGAAATTGTATCTTTCAGAATTTAGTGTTCGCGATACTTCTAGCTAACAACCAGCTGGTGACGCTAGTTAGGATGAACAAATTTTTCCTCCATCCAATGGATCTACATATAATACAGAATCTGGTGGACAGCTCGGAGTCGCTTAAAACCGCCGAGAGCTGGACACCGATATGTCTGCCGAAATTCGATCCGAACGGATACATGCACGGCCACGTGTCGTATCTGGCGGAGGATTGTCAGGCGTGCCTGTTGTTACTCACCGTCGATAGGGACGTGTTTTTCGTGTTATCGGAAGCCAAACAAGTAAGAGCGATTACGCAATACAATGTAAGCGTCGTAACGCGCGAGTAACGCGAAATGTTGCTTCTTCCAGAAAATCGTGGAGAAACTGCGACGGACCAATTGCTTAGAAGCGATCAACGAGTCCATGAATAAGCCGACGATCACAACCGCCGATATCGGGCTGCCCGAGATGCGGCACGTACTGTACAAGTGCAAGAGCACCGCTCAGTTTTGGAGCCCTGGGTTCCAGCCTCCTTACACTACGGACGAGGAAATAGAACGGTAAGATCGAGTGAGATGATTCCTCCGATAAAGATCACGACGCTAATGACGGAATCGTACGTTCATTTGCAGATTGCTAGGGCTCTATCAGTGTTTGCATCACAGATTGCACTCTCCTAATCGGCCGTTGAAGCTTATATTTCAGCAACTAGACAAAGAAACGATGTTGGCATGGGTAAGGGGGAAAAGTATTGTTGTTGGGTCACACGAGAGATTTTTCCTTCAAATCAAACGCATATTCTTTCCAGGTGGCTTCCGGCTTCGAATTATATGTAACTTTCGAGCCTCTAGTGACGAAACCAGACGCTATCGAGGCAGTGAGCAAGTTGTTGAAATGGATCAAGAAGGAGGAAGAGAGGCTGTTTATCTTGAATTCGCCTACGTTTTGAACGAATTGTCGGATATTACTTTTACGAGCATAGAGGAAGTGATACAGCGACAATGAGATGTGTAAGGATTAGAAGTGCCGAAAGACCACACGGAAACGTTGGAGATGTACTACAAAAGGAATTCCAAAGCAGAGCGTTTTCGCAATAATTCTCGAAGTGCAAGAATATAATTATTATTCGTCCATTGTTGGTAACAATGCCATTCACTATTTTTTTATTTAATAGAGCTGTTGTAATATAACGTAACTTTATAAAAATGTACATATACTTGAATATCTTGCAGAAACGCGCTCCTGATACATTGTACATCATAATTTTCACACCGAAGTCCTCCTCCTTTCGCACGGGCGCTAAATACATTCGGAGAACATTCTGAAAATAAGAAACACCAGGGAAAGTCGCTCGTTTATTTTCAATCATTCTTTCGTTTATCCCATTTTTCGTATATAAACAACGCTCGATAAGATCAGATTTCTCACATTTAAATAGTTCAATGTCTAGCTCTGTCCCGCTCCCTTCTCCGATCTCGGTCTCTCTCCCTTTCCCTGTCTCTTTCTCTCTCACGATCGTCCCTTCTGTGACGATCTCTGTCTCTTTCCTTATCCTTATGCGACGACGAGTGCGATTTCGGCGATTTACTGCGTTTACGCTCCCTCCTGTCTCTGTCTCTCTCCCTACTTCTCGACCTCTGCTTTTCCTTCTCAGATTTCTTCTCGGACCGAGAATGCCTCTTGTCTCTGTCCCTGTGACGATCTCTGTCGCGCTCGTGATCGTCCGGTCTTTTGCGCGGTACTTCTTTACTCGGTGGGATCTCTTCGTCCTCCGATGATTCAATGCCATCGTCCATGTCGTCCTCCAACGCTGATATTTTAGCCTCTAATGGATAAAAAGGCATGTGTAAAAATGGATATATATATCTCAAAAGGTGCATACACACATTAGAAATAACAAGTACATTAGCAGAGCACAATTACCCAGCTCATTATTCTCTTCTAGAACGTGTCTCTTTTGAATCCTCGGTAAGATAACATCGCAACTTCTTTCGTCCCTGAGAAGATTGTCAATGAACTCGTCCATGTGTATCAGTTCGTATAAGCCTTGTTTATTTTGCACTCTAAGTTTCCTGTTGTCGTTGAACAACGGCTCCAGATATTTGTAGCAATCCAAGGAAGAACCTGTCAATCTCATGTAAAGTGCACCCAAAGCCCGTACATATTTAAACTCTTCGTTCTTTATGAACTCGACTATAATGTCCTTCTCGGGTTGTATTTGCAGCATCTTTAGTATGAGGCAAAGAAATGGTGTTGGCTTCACATTGCCACCATACACTCCTCCTATAAATCTGAAAGGAGACAATAGATATGATTGACTCTAATATTGCGTAAAAATGATCCTTTCTTAAGTAAATATGAATATTTTAAGTTAAAAATCAAAAGAATTGTAGCCGGGAAAAATATCCACAAAGAGGTTATATTTTGCCACTTCTAACCTCAACTCCATCGCCTTGTCGACCAGCAATTCAGCTGTTAAAGCGAAACATTCTTCCTTCCAATATTTGGAGTCGTATATTCGAGATCTGATGATTTTTTCTACCAAATATTGCGGATTTGTTCCACGAATTGATTTAGCATCTTTTACTGTGCGGTTCGCCATTTTCGAATAACACTACGAATCTGTGTACAGAGCAACCTAAGAGCTGTCATGTCACATGGGTTTCTTGCCTTTCCAACGCGCCCTCTGAACAAATGGATATAAAGGATAAACTACAGCTTTTTTTAGCACTTTTAGCACTATCGGTTAAATCGTTTGGTTTGTGCCCGGCAATATGTCACAAAATTAAGATATAAACCTAGCTCTACTAAAATATATATTAGATGTGTGCAAAAGTTTGTCCTTTCGCAAGTTTCTAATCCCTCGTGTATATTATTTTGTATTATAACAACTTATGATATAAGACAAATTATAATATTAAGATTTTGTTTTCTTTCTCTTATATTAATATATTATAAATTATATCATATCGTTTAATATATTAGATATTAAATCTAACTATCAAAATATTCGTATAAACTATATACCATATATATAAGTAATTTTGACCATTGATATAAAAATATCCACGATAGATTTTATTTAAATATCTATCACAGGATATAGAATGTTGTACATCCATTAAATGACCATTTAACGTCTATCATAAAGTTTAATGGAGCTGTGAATATTTTCTTAATGGACGCTTAATGGAAATTGTGTTTGGTATGGGAAGAATATGTCACTTAACTTTTTTATTCTTAATAATTTACAAATGTGTTTATTTCTTCCGTTTCGCACAGTTATTTTTTTGTTTCATGCACTTTTCTCGAAGAGTATAATAGTAAATAATTATATAAATTTATTTATTTATTATGTATTATGTAAATTGTATAGTTGTGTACGTCTTGTGTACTTATTAACGTCTTTCGTCAACTTACCTCAGTAACCACAATGAAATATCGGCACTTTTACGCACGCTTTACACATTTCTACGGGAAAAAATGAAGAAAAGACCGCGAAGGGGGGAGCGAGGAATTTTGTTCGCGAGAGCAGGAACCTACGTCATGCAACTATAATATTTAGATAAAAAGGAATATAAAATACTTGAAATTTGTTATCAGCGAAATATATTTACAAGAACAATAATGCGAAAATACCCTATAACATAAGAGATACATTGCCCGGTATCCACTTTGTGAAGGACCCATGTTCCACCACAGCTTAAGAATAAAATCAACTCGTTACGTTGAGACAGAAAGATCGTGGCTTTAACAAAGCCCGTGTATAACGTGCCACCTTTTCGGTGTCACCTTTCTCTTCGCAGTCGCTCGGCGGGGACCGTAAGAGGCCATTCACGGCAAGCCCCTCTTTTCCGAGCCTTCTCTTCTTCAGCTCTCTCCCTCTCTCCTCCTCCTTCCATCCTTGTCACACACTCACCTGGCAACCTGAGCTCACCTGAACGGCCATCTTGAGCTGCACCGTCATATCGTGCTCCTCGTCTTTCTCCCGAGTCGCATTTTCCGCTCGTCCTTGTAAGCGGTCGCGTCGCATGCGCCGTTGCGTGTGCAAGCCTCGTCGCAGCGTAGTGATCGCCGGTAACGTTCGTCGCTCCAATCGTGCTACCACCTGGCTTGCTTTCTCCACCTTCGTGCATTCCTTCGAGGCCCTGTGTCGCCGGTGACGTCACTGACATCCTCTCTTTCGGAGTTTTCCGCGAGGTCTAGCGAAGTGTGTCAATTCCGGATACTTCGGTGAGTTGGAATTCTTCATGACGTGGATACGGGCTGATGTGCCTCTTACACGCGTTAGTGTGCTCGCATTATTTATCCTCACAGATAAAGTTCGCCGGTAACATCAATTCTGCGCTGAGAAAATAGTCGCTTCAATATTTATTCATAGAATGTAAAGCTTGTTTCATAGAAATAAACCTTACTTCTACGAAATGAACTTTACATGCTTCCTTATAAATAAATCTTCAGGTACTTTTTGTCTCAGTGTAATCAGTGTGCACTGAGAAGAGACTACTTGAAAATTTATTCGTGGGATACAAGGATCATTTCACGGAAATAAATCTTATTCCCCCGTAAAGTAAACCTTACATCCCATAAATAAATTTTCAAGTATTTTCTTCTCAGTGTACGTGTTTCTTTCTTACTTAGATGTATCGTAGTTCCGTCATATAGATTTCCATCCGTGTCGCCGTGCATACGAAAGTTGCGTAATAAGATGACTCTAGTAAACGAAATTGAGCGGCAAACGTTGGAGAACCTCCGCCGCCCGATGTCCAAATGTTTTAAAATCCGATCCCGCCAACAGGTGACACCGGAGACCTGCGTTCCTGGTGAGAAGGAAAACGGCCGATGTGTCGCGGAGGAAAGGCGCGATCTCTCGCCGGTGAGCGTACCTGAACGCGCGCGAACGTAAATGTCACGGACGTCATCGCCGGCGATCTGATCGTGGATACGTGCGAGACCGTTTCTCGGGCTGTGCGGTGTGGGACCGGCGATGAGGAGACAGCCGGGAAGAGAAGTAGAACACACCCGAACGCTCGCTAATCCCCGCTGATCCTGGGCGGAGACCCTCGAAAGAGAGCGAGGACCTGGTCGCGCCGTCGTCAGCGCAGCGAAAGTAACAGCTCTTTGTTCGCCGAGTTTCCCTGAATGGGCTTAATCGCGTGACTCCGCGTGTCTAGCACGCAACGGTCCCATTGTCGCCCGGCGATTGGACGATGAAGAGTAAGTTCTGAGAGATCGACGACGACGACCTTCCGCCGGGTGCGAAATACTCGACGTGTCGAAGGATCTCGACGGTCCTGTCGAAGAATCGATAGCCGCCGGATAGATCGGCAGCGATTCCTCGCTTTCGCGCGGGATTCGCGTCCGGTTCATGTCGCGAAATCGACTTGGCGCAGGCAGAATCGCTTTTCGACGCGAACGACGAGCCACGTGGATCATCTTGATTCCTTGGGGAGGAGCCTTGACTGCCAGAACGACGGAACCGGCGACTTCGCGATACCAAGATGGGGTCGAAGATAGAGTACGTCGAGTCCTCCCACATGTACGCGACCAATTACATCCGCAACTCCAAGGCGATCGGAGTGTTATGGGGTATTTTCACCATATGCTACGCCATCATCGGCGTCGTCGCGTTCGTCACGCCGGAGTGGCTCGGCGACCTCGAGCACGAGAATCCCGGAAGATTCGGCCTGTGGACGAGGTGTAGCTACGGCGGCAACGGTACGTGCGCCACGCAGCTCTCACGCCCTGAAATCGTCCTGGATGCTCTCGAGATATCTTAAGACACTCTTCAGGGCATCCCGGACACATTCTGGGCAGCGGATCATGTGATTTTCCTCTAGGACCGAGACGTGAAAAGTGAAAATTCGGAATATTTTCGAATTAGAAGATTTACACTTTGCACGAATTCACGCATTTCAATTCAGAAGGGAAGATTCATATCCCTTGAGGGGTTGATCATGAATCTGCCTCCTAGCGTAAACTCGTGAAAAGTAGAAATTTTCTAATATGAAAATGTTTGGAATTTTCATGTTTCAGCCCTAGGAAAAAATTACACGATCGATATCTTAGGCAGCGATCATATGATTTTTCCCTAGGACGGAAACGTGAAGGGTGAACATTTTCAAATGCTTTTGAATTAGGAAATTTCCATTTTTCACGAGCTCATAGCTACAGAAAAAGATTCACTGACTCTCAGGGGCTCACGAATCTTGTCTCACAACATGAACTCGTGAAAAGTAAAAATTTTCTAATTTGAAAGCATTTGGAGCAAGTGTTTCGGATCGTTTCTCATCTTGAAAAAGTGAACCTAATTCGAAAACCAAATTGAATATTTCTTAATGATCCAAATTGCAAAAACGTAAAATATCAGTAATTTCAAATATTCAATTTTCACGTTTTCACTCTTAGAGAAAATTACGTGATCTCTATCTTGAATGATTTTAGTATATCTTGTATTATCTAAAGTACTTTCCCATCCTCCTCCTCCAAGAAAGCGTACCTCGGTTTTCTCCTTTTTCCCAATTACCCCTCTCGGGACGATTACAAGACGAAATACAAAGACGCAAGACTGTATCGAACAAACGCGTACCAAACACCGAAGAATCGTCTCACCTTACGACAGAAGCCAATTAATGTTTCCTTATCAATTAAAAGTCGCCTCCAGCTGTCGCATTCCAAACGCAACAAACGAGAGAACGTTCGATCGGTCGGGAATTCCGTCGGTCGAACGGACAATTCACAAGTTTCAGACATTTCGCACTTTGCGTAGGTGAGCTAAGCGAGGAGTGCATCGGCCGATTGGACGACCTGTCGACGATCGCCAACGTTCCGTTCCGGGCCAGCACGATTCTGGTCGGCATCGCCGTCATAATCGCGCTATTGGCGATCTGCGCGATGCTCATGTTCTTCTTCTGCCAGAGCACCACCGTTTTCTACATGTGCGCCTGGATGCAAGTGGTGTCAGGTAATAATAATGATCCGATTTCACCTCGTAACATGAAAAAGGAACGAGAAAACGCAGGAAAAAATATCGTGATTTCTAAATTCTTCCCCGATAAGGAGAGAGGGGGGGGGGGCGAATTTTCTCTGCCGCGCATTGAGAGCGCGAAGGAGACTCGAGATTAAACGCTGCCGAGCACGCACACGCTTAAACGGCGTTTTAGAAAGTGCAACGCCGGAGAACGCGCGCGGTCAGCCACGCGCGTTCTCGCGCCCCATTACTGCAATCTCGACCGTAATGTCTTATCAGCGAGATGCAATTGCAAATTGCAGCGACGCGCCGACACCGGGCCGGAAAATGACGCAATCGCCTCCGTTTAACGCGCCTTTATTGCGGCGAACTTTATCGATCGGCTTCATCATCATCATCGCCGGGCCGACGACGATTTTTTGATTTGCCGACTGCGTCGTCGCAAATCGTCCTCGTGTCACGGTCGATCGCGATTCCGCCGAGAGAGACCGTTTTTCACAAAGAGATTGATCATCGACACGCCAATTTTGTGCGTCATCCCGTTCGAGCGCGACAAAGCTCGCCGGCGATATTTTTGTTCGATTAGAAAGCGCGCCGCGACCACAGAACCGACGGTCTTGTGCAATGTCTGAAGTAATAATAATAACGTAGCATTGCGGGAATAACCGCCTCGTCGATACTTGAATCGCGCGGTCGGAGACCGTTCACGTCGGCGGAACCGTTGCGTCGCGACTGTTACACGCGTGCAATTTTTCCCCAATTTCGTCGCAAGTCCTGTCTTTGTCTTACGCAAACGTACATGTGAGACGCTTTACACGTTTCAATTCTGCCCCGAAAACGTTCGGGAATGTCACATCGTCCCGAGTCGAAATTTTGGCCACGTGTTAAAATTAAACTTAACTTTAAATCTACAACATTGTAGGAGCTAAGACAGAGAAATAGGTTCAAATTTAATAATATATATAATTATATTGCATCGCCGAATAAATATTT
Organism: Dinoponera quadriceps; assembly: GCF_001313825.1. Taxonomy (NCBI): domain Eukaryota; kingdom Metazoa; phylum Arthropoda; class Insecta; order Hymenoptera; family Formicidae; genus Dinoponera; species Dinoponera quadriceps. The sequence goes on from NW_014554796.1 coordinate 1,472,064, forward strand.
CTTATTTCTTAGATTTTTTCTCTTAATGTAATAAGTTTTTAAGAGAGAAGTTAGTACGTATCAATATCGTCAAAGTCGGCTTTTACTAGTCTATAGGCCACCTAGATACAAACTACTCTTAATCCTCGATAAGGAAAGGTGTGGTGGCAGAACAAAAAGGTGAGGTCATTAATGACCCAAATATGTGAACATACCTTCCACTTGATTAAAACAAGGAAAAAGGGCAAAAATCATATGGAACAATGAGCAAGAATATATTTTTCCAAAATATTATAACATAATAAATTAAGGTCTTACTCTACTCATGAATGACGACCTCTACCTTTCCTTGTGAAGTTTAAAAACGTTCGGTTTTGTAAATCGGAGATATCGGTTTGCTCTGGTTACACCAAGAACGTCGCTTCATTAGCTAGATATTATCTAAAGATACTCTTAAGAGCGAACCGATGTTGCTAATTTGCAAAAACCCGAACGCAGCTGCCGTAGCATCCAAATTTTGACTCGGGATGGCATTTCGATTGCCCTTCGATTGAACTTTACAACTGGGAAACGGCAACCGGCGCCGGTTTCCGGCATCGAACGCGCCGATACTTTCTCCAGATAGAACTCGCAATATCCGCGAGTGCGTGTAACTTTTGGTATTTCCGCGTTTGCGGTTTCCCGCAGCGGTTGCGCCTCGTTATCGGCGGAATCCGTTTTCAGAACGCAAAAACGAATGTCTCTCTCGCGAAACTTCCTCCTATATGCATACGTGCAACGCGAGAACCGCGTTTACGGCGTTTCACGTTGCGCTCGCGACGTTTTCCTTTTGCAATTGTAATCCGCGTTATCGTCGCCGAGAGCGCCGGGTCGCCGGCGACGAGTCGCTTGGCAGCGAAATGTAGAATAGACCGTTATAATGCCCAAGCCAGTCCGCCGGTATATACCGTTCGTCAACGCCTCCCTCTATGATTAACACACACGGCGCAACGACAGCAACCGCTACCGCTCTCTCCGCCGAGCCGATATTGCCGGAACGACTTTATCGCGCGACTTTAACGCTGCGTCTAAATCCCGATTAGCGGCAAGGCGCGCGCCTGTGCAATGCAATGTATCCCCGATGTAATTCCGCGCTCCGATAACCAGCTCAATTAATGCCGACATAGTTAGTGCGCCCACCGATAAAGGCATGTTCGCGACGCCGACTGCGGATTATGCGAGCACTTTATTCATTTGCGTTCTCCTGTGTTAAAACGATATAAAACGATCGTCCGTGTTTCGTTAACAAAGTAAATTCATTAGAGCGTACGTGATATCGTACACGGCACTCAGGAAATACGATCAGTGTGTTGTCGCTGAGAAGCAATAGTCACTGGTGATCATAATTACACGCAGAACAAAATTAGTCTTAGATCAAGAATAGATATTCTCATATATAAGCAAAAATATTACAATTTTCTTACATTTTTAGTTTTGATTTTTAGTCTTTATTTGGTTGAATTTATGTTGATGCAAGTATTACTTTAATTCAATCTTGAATTGAGTCAATACATATATATATATATATATATATATATAATTGAATCAATAGTGGAAGAGTTTCCGCTAAAAATTAATGAATTCTGATTGACTGATTGTTTATCGGTAGAATACTGTTTCACTAATTCAATTAGCGGCATATCGAATAATTCAACTGAAGGAAGCATTCCTCGGAAATTATGTACCGCGCCTTACAAAATAACGATGACCAAGCTCACTTGAGCGTGGCTTGCATAAGCTTAATTGCATTTGCGGTAACGAAGTCCCAACGACGTAGTCGGAGAGTCCTCGCGAGCCAGAACGCACGGGCGGTTCAGGACAGTGAAAGTTCCACGGACGGAATCGCACCTGATGTACGGCTTGCACGACTTACCTTCTGCAATCTCCTCACTGATCATGTTCTCCTAATAACAAACTAAATCTCCATTGATTCTCGATACCGCGAAATTTTCACAGAATCTTATCAGAAGAATATAATGTGCGAGAAGCTTGCACGACTTACCTCCTGAACCTCCTCACTGATCATGTTCTCCTAACACCAAATTAAATTTCCGTGNTTATCAGAAGAATATAATGTGCGAGGAGCTTGCACGACTTACCTCCTGAACCTCCTCACTGATCATGTTCTCCTAACACCAAATTAAATTTCCGTGCGTTTTCGATGCTGTGGAATTTTCACAGATTCCTATCAGGAGAATATAATGTGCGAGGAGCTTGCACGACCTAACTCCTGACCCTCCTCACTGATCATGTTCTCCTAATATCAAACTAAATTTCCATAGGTTTTCGATGCTGTAGAATTTTCACAGATTCCTATCAGAAGAATATAATGTGCGAGGAGCTTGCACGACTTACCTCCTGAACCTCCTCACTGATCATGTTCTCCTAACACCAAATTAAATTTCCGTGCGTTTTCGATGCTGTGGAATTTTCACAGATTCCTATCAGGAGAATATAATGTGCGAGGAGCGTGCACGACCTAACTCCTGACCCCCCTCACTGATCATGTTCTCCTAATATCAAACTAAATTTCCATAGGTTTTCGATGCTGTGGAATTTTCACAGATTCCTATCAGGAGAATATAATGTGCGAGGAGCTTGCACGACCTAACTCCTGACCCTCCTCACTGATCATGTTCTCCTAATATCAAACTAAATTTCCATAGGTTTTCGATGCTGTAGAATTTTCACAGATTCATATCAGGACAACATAATTTGCGAGGAGCTTGCACGGCTTAACTCCTGTAGCCTCCGTGAAGGGAATAAAATCGAGGGAAAGAGAGAAACGACGCTGTTCTCCATTCCGCGCGTGCAAATAAAAATCGGCGAGGCTCCGCGCGTGAAAAGAAAGTAAAACACCTCGCGAAGTGCGTGTTTCACCGGGCGCGCGAATGCGATTCGCGCGTTGAAATCACTCGCCGGGTAACAATATGCCTTGACTGGCATCTCGTGGAAAACGTGCGGCGGATCCCAGAAAAGTTGCGGTTGTTCCAAGTCCCTTTCACTGCTGGCCTCGCGCAGTGTGCACAACATCCGTGTGCGAGACGCAGGTATATCGCGGATAAACGCGAGCTGTATCGCGCTATCCACGCCTCGGCGGATGCAAATTATGGAACCATAAGGAATCCCGCGCGATATGTCATTAAGGTATCCGGCCTGTCACCGGTGATAATTTATCGAGAAATATTGCCGGTATCTAGTCGTTGGCTTCTCCTCACGGATTACGTACGCAGGCATAATTATCTCAGGAGAGAACGAGACGGAGGGGAAGAATCCTACGCGAATCGCAGCGCAACCGGTGCATCTCTATCTACCTATCTATCTATCTATCTATTTATCTATCTCTCTCCCTCTATTTATATTGTAAACAATTTTATGTTATTAGGTGTACAACTTTGCTCTCGCCGTTTTTTTTTTAATTTGAGGCTTTATTGTAAAAAAATGGAGATAAAGTTATGATTCAAAGTATTGTCCATCACTGGCCACTACTTTCTCCCAACTTTTGGGCAATGCACGAATCCCGCGTCGAAAAAACTGGTCATCTTTTGAAGTAATCCACGAATCTATCCATTTTCCGACTTCTTCATAAGACTGGAAGTGTTGGTCAGCCAGACCGTGTGCCATTGATCGGAACAAGTGATAATCCGAAGGTGCAACGTCTGGAGAGTACGGCGGGTGGGGTAGGACTTCCCATTTCAACGTTTCCAAGTATGTCTTGACCACTTTTGCAACATGGGGTCGAGCATTGTCATGCTGCAAAATCACTTTCTTGTGTCTCTCGGCGTAGTGCGGCCGTTTGTCTTTCAATGCTCGGCTCAAACGCATCAATTTAGTTCGATACCGATCGCCTGTGATTGTTTCAGTTGGTTTTAATAGCTCGTAATACACTACGCCGAGCTGATCCCACCAAATACAGAGCATTACCTTGGAGTACCTTGGACCACGAGTCTTCATCAAGTAATGCCTCCAATTCAGCATCTTCAAAAAACTTTCCTCTTCCACCGCTATGCCGGTTTTCGACATGAAAATCACCGTTCGTGAAGCGTTGAAACCACTCACGACACGTTCTTTCACTAATAGCGATCTCACCATAGGTATTTGAGAGATCTCTCTCTCTCTATCTTTGCTTCTCTCTTTTTCTCCCTTTATCTCGATCCGATGTGACAATGTGTCATACTTGTAACCGAATACGACTGTCTCTCTTGCGCAACGAAAATGACATTCCGATTTTGTTCTCAGGAATCTGCATGGCGGTCGGAGTGTTCGTTTATCCACTCGGCTGGGACTCACCGGTGATTCGCGCTGTTTGCGGCGCGGCTGCATCTAGGTGCGTATAGAAATACGTGATGTGCACAAGATATCGTGCAGCTGACGAAGTACGGCTTGATGTATAGCTTGTAAAATTTATAGTGCTGGATTATGCCGGAATTTTTGTCAAAATTATCATGTGTGTTTTATAATCTTTTTCCCTTCTTAAGGAGTGTTTCGTGTTATTATTTACTTCTTTTGCCCCCTTTGTACATTGATTACATGAAAAATGGGCAGAACAAAGTATAGGGTCGGATCCAACCCTAAACTTTTTTCTGGAAATTTCCGTTGAAAATTCATCTTGCCGTTAGAGAGTTAAATAGGAATAATGCGCTAATAATCTTCATGTCTCAAGACGAGAATTCGGTTTTACCTCGACGAAAATACAAGGAAGCGAGAAAATGAAGGAAAATTCTGTCTCGCCGAATTACCCCTTCCTCTTATCTTCCGTACAGCGATGTAGAAAACTCTTCCTGTGAGAAAAAATCGACACTCACCATAAAGCTGTCTGCTGTACCGGAGAGGAAGTTTTCGCCTTCTTCTCCACGAGATACTTCCTGCACAAAGTATTAATTACCGTCGAATGTATCTCGGGCGCAAGCACGCTCCTGCTGCCACACAGAGCTTCTCTCGGTCGCCTTTCACACGTGAATTATCGACGCGGCGCGATAACTAACAATAAAACTGCAATCGCTCGATTTCCATCACGACGACGAGTCAGCGACGAGGAACGTGAGAAGCGTGGCAATTAAGAGGCTATTCTTTCAACAGATACAATCCCGGCGCCTGTGCCGTGAGATGGGCGATACCGCTGGCTGCGATCGCGGCTCTGGACGCCGGTACCTTGGCCGCCCTTGCCTTCATCCTGGCCTCCAGACACGTAAGACTCCAGCCGGAGCCGTTCAACAATGGATCCTTGTACAAAGGTAATTGGCGACAAACGGTACTTGCTCATTCTCGTGGGATATCTTCGCGCTCTGATATGACACACGCTCTTATTAGCACCCGGAGAAAAAAAAGCCGGCAAATTAACGTGGCAAACGCGTTTTCATTGAACAGAATTTCTAGCTCTTACTAGGTGAATTCTGTTCTCAGCATTAGAAATTCTGTTCCTTTCAACTAAAACGCACTCGATTCGTTCACGATTGTCACGATAATTCAGCCAAACTTTTTTCTACGCGTGAGAAATATACACAGTAAAAAATGTTGTGTTAAATTTAACACGTTTCATATTTTCAAAACGATCCATACAAGTTTTTGTATTAATTTAACACGAGATGAATATGTCAAAAATAAACACAAAATTTTAATATGTTAATCGACACTGAAATATAAAATGCGTTATTTCGATACTTACAAAATGTTGAGATTACATAATATTTGAAATTAACACACGGATGTGTTAAGAATTTAACACAAAAATTGTGACAAGGGCCGCGTCTAACACGAGCGCGAAATGTTTTTTACTGTGTATAAAATACAATCGACAAGATCCCGTTCAACCCTGTCGCTCGTTCCAGGAGAAGTGAACCCAGGCTATGTGAACGAAGCGCAGAGCGTAGCGGGCTCTCGCAAGTCCTTGTCGCTGAGGCCGGTGCTCCTCGTGGCGCCACCGGAACAGGACCGTTACAGCGAGCTCTCCAGGGCGAAGTCGCACTCGCACCACAGCCTTTATACACCGGCGCCGTCGCACCCGGTGCACACCATGTCCACGAATACTCTCAACCACTCGCAGCACAACTTCCAGCTCTGAGACCAAGGTCGCGAAGAGACCAAGCAGGCCTGCTGTACATAGCTCGCGAAGAGAAGCGACACGGTGTATATAAATGAGAGAAATTCAGGGGAAGAGAAATATGAGAAACGGTAGGGAGTTGTGCGAAGAAAGAGGAACTTTGCGATAGAATCTGCATAGTGGTTGAGCGCGACGGACTTGCAAAACACGACGAATTGCTCGTCGACGACCGAGTGCGCGTTATTTCCTTTGTGCCGTGAATATTATTACCCCCTAGCTGTAGATGTGATTCGTCGTGTCGGTGTATTTCTTCAACACGAAGGGAACTGTCTTCCTTAGACTAGTGACTAATTTAGATACACCTTACCTATCTTGAGTACATTACGAAGACCGTAGCGCGCAGAAGAATGTAAAAAAGTAAAACACAAGAAGTAAGCAAATTGACCGATCACAGTCGATTATTCTACGACTGTAAGAAGAATAATCTACTGTGATTGGTCAATTTTCTCATTGCTCGAGTTTTACTATTTACGCTTTTGGTGCGCCACGGCCCTTATTATCGTAACTGAGACGATAACTATACGCGTTCGTATTATGTAGTGACATCCCGTTAGAAAATTTTTCATATATAATTACATATCTAGTTTTAATAATAATTAGATATATAATTACATATTAGATATTCGATTAGATATAATTATATATAAGGCGTCATATATGAAATTTGTCCATATATAAAAATATATAGTTATGAAGTAGTGATACAGTTATATATGATTATATATGAATATATGTATATTAATATATAATTACATATTTTTATGTATAGACATTCCATATATAATTATATGTGAAAAATCTTCTCACAGGATCAGTATCGAATGAGATTTGTATCAATATAGTTCGATAGCGTCGATTTAAGAAACGGTTTCTTGATTGCGAGATGAAATATCTTCCCACTTAATTTTCCTCTTAAATCTATTCCAAGAACACACACACACATATATATATATATATATGTATGTATCTCTCTCTCATACTTGTATTTATATATTAATGTATATGTATGTTATATGTACATGTAATTTTACATTACTCTTAGACGATTTCGTACTCCTTCAAGAACTGTATATTGGGTATCCTCTAAACGCGTGACGCTACACAAGATAAACGAGGATTTGCATTGAAATTACTCTAGGAATTTTATAAACGCTACAATCCGTGCCGTATTATCGGAGCAGTATATCAATCACGTTGTACAATTATATAAGACCCTAATTACTCATTGACGTGCCTTTACGATGTAGTGTGTTGAAAATAATATTTTTGAATTAAATAATTTTTACCACAAGAATTGCACGCTACTCTACGAAATATCCTTGCGCATATCCGCGTGTGACGTCGCGATGGTCGATCGCGAGGCTCGAGACAAAATGATATAAACAAGCGAGATTTAAGAAGATGCCCCCTTCTTCTCGACGAAGAATAAAAGTCGAGGTTCATTCGCGGACTGTTCGATCGTAAAAGTCGTCGGATTACGATCGCATCGGCCACAACGCGCATTTCGGTGCGCGACTATTTCTGCGCCGCCGACGCGATGCATAAAACATGCCGAACGTAAAGATGTGCAATGCAAACACGGTACATATATCATTTTGACTAGTGTATTTTAATGATATCGTACAGGACAAGTTTATTACGAGTATTATTTAGTCGATAATTCGCGCGACGGTCTCTTAGGTCTGCAAAGGCAATATTTTAACGTGACAACAGATCGTCCGTAACGACTCTCCAATCGTAGCTTAATCCTGTCTTTTTTTCTTCTTCCTTCTTCATATTCTATTAATTCTACTTCTAAAGAGGAAGTGTGTGTATGCGCGCGTGTGTGTATCTGTGTGTGTGTAAGAAATAAAGGATAGTTTTCTTCTTCTCGAGTCGTTTGGAGATCCATGAGACTGTTCGGGCGCAAGTATTATTGTACAAGACTATCTTCCTAATTATCAGATCTCTAATGAGAAACTGAGAGAGCATCCTGCGCATTTATCGAAACCTCATCCACGCGGATTGAGAAGTTACCTTCAATATTTTCGAGGTCTCATCTCCCTCTTCTTTGACAAATGAAATTTCGAAACACGCGTTTCTTTTCCCACGAATAACGTGACGCACAGAATGCTCGCTCCAGAACGCGCGCGTATTTTATGTACGCACTTTTCCTCTTAGTCTAAAATAAATATTCCAGGCGAGAGAGTGTCTACGAGTAACCGGTCTCTTCCTCGGGACGCGCCTCACACTCACTTCAGGCTCTAATAATCTCCTCATATGGCAAAAACAAAGGGAAGTTTGAACGCGGTTCATTCTCGCGCACCGGTCGACGGCGGTGTGTGTCCCGCGGGTTCCCCTCGGAGGCGGGCAAACTCGTGAGAAACGAATCTCGCGGATGGATCGAGAACGCCACCTCGAAAGGGCCCGCCATCGACGGGTGCGCGAGAGCAACACGAGCAAATCGTTCGACATTCAAGCACCAACGTTTTATAGTGCATTAATTAGTCCGCGATGAGGAACGAGACACAAAGGTTTACAACGTTGTAAATGCAAACGCGGGAAACGGGAGGGAGGTGGGAAGGACAGCCCTACCGGCCGCTCGTCTCGGTAACGCCGGTATTTAATTCTGTTTATACGTGAGCGACGTATCGTCGTATTTTACAAGGTATACACACGGCGTGTCCGCGTATGACACCCTCGACCGAACCGTTTATGGCTTTACTGCGCCGCCGCCGCAGCAACGACGACGGCGGCTCACGTGTGAGTATTCCATCCAGCGCATGCTTTACAGCCGTTTGTTTATTAGGCTTTCGTTTAATTGCCCGATCTGCGCATAACGGCATCGCACGGCTATTTTCACTGAGCTCTAAAGCGCGAGCCACAATGGAGGCGGACGCCTGTAATCGCCCGTACGATGTGTCGCACGAGAGCAACGCGTTTCGCGCCGGTGTACACCGTCAAATGAACAGCCGAAATATTTGCCGATTGCTTCGAGCGACAGAGAAGTTGGATCTCGTCGAAATGCCCGCCGTTCGTTAACGCCTTTCGTCAAGCGTGGTATCACGTTTTTTTTTCGCTCCTTCCTCCCCTCCCTTCCCGCATTGGTGATTTACGTGGGTGCGGAGTTACGTCTCGGTCGAGTCGTCTCGCGAGAAAAAGGAAGAAAGGGAGAGAGAGAGAGAGAGAAAAAGGGAGATGTGCAAATGTCGAATTTTATTGCCCGGTGTAGCCTGAAAGCGCTGGATTTATGGCGTTATATTAAGGTGGTAATTACGTGCGACGTGTCGGCGATGTTAATTGATATTTCATCGCGCGCCGATTTGACGGCGCATCGTTCGAGATAAATCATCAGCGAAAGTAACGGACGAGGCTTCTCCCGGTTTTCCGGGAGCGCATTTTTCCGCCGCTCGCTCATGAGGCCAACGGATGTGTGTGTGTGTGGGGGGGGGGGATGCGCGGCTAAGCGGAATCTCTCGGAGTCTTCCGAAACGCTCGACGGTCGTGCGTCGATTGGGCGCGAAACGGCGGTCAGGATTACCGATGCGAGACGGAACGAGTGAAAATAATTTAATTATAAGTTAACTTACACGAGAGGATATATTACGTATACTTCACTACGTTACAATCGACAGTACATCGTCGATCCTATCGTTACGTATGGCTGACGCATCCGCTCCCTCCGAGATCCGTTTTACCTCTCGTAAAACGTCCTAACCGGCGGAGTGACCGAAGCATCCGCGCTTTTGGATCTCTGCCCCGTTTACCTCTATCAAACTCTCCTACGCTTACTCGTTACTCTAAGTAGTTAAACATCTAGGACACTCGCTACTCTCACTGTATCCGCGATGGCTACACTCGTCGGGCGCGAGGAAACGACTTTCGTGCGAACGCGCGTAAGTCGGGACTCACAACTACTAGACGTAGTGAGTTGTTTTTCGCCTTTTGCTCTAATTGCTGCAATTAATATTTTTAATAAATCGTTTCGCGCTCCACATAGTAACTGACAAAGTATGGAAACGCCGTTTGTCAGGAATTACCTTACATTTTATTGCTTCGAGCAAAAGGCTAATAGCTTACTGTATCAATTGTGGGATCCGGACTAATACCACGAGAATCGCACTCGCGAGCCTTTCTTCGCGCCCTTAGCGTTAACACTACACACATACCTACAGTCCGGGATGTACGTCCACCGCACTGTGCAATGTCCGTTCTCACCTCGTCAGCGAATACGCCAACTACGCTCGATGCTTCGCGCGAATGAACAACACGAGCTTCGAACTGGGCGATCTTCGCGTGAAACGGCCGCCCTCTCGACGTCCTCGATCTTAGATCTCCTTGCTGACGACGATGCCGCAGGGCTGCACCACTCCGACGTGGTGCAATCTCGGCCTCCTGGGCGTGGACCTGCTCTCGTCCTTCTTCAGGAGCTCCTCTATCGAGTAGGGGTTCTTCTTCTTCTGCGGCTGCAGCGGCTGATTCTCCGCCGCCGTCGCCGCCGCCGCCGTCGTCGTCGCCACGTTTGTCATCATCGTCGTGCTCGAGCCGCTGTTCTTCGCCTCGAAGATCCTGTGCGACTGCGTCGGGTCTTGCCGGCTCGCCTCGACGATGGTCACCGGGCTCTCCCGCGCGTTGTCCAGGTTCACGGCCGAATTGGGCGTGCCGTGCCTGACGAAGGCGCTCCGGTCGCTGCCGATCTTCTGGCTGAGCTCCAGGATGATCGGTGCGTTCCGGAAGGACTTGTAGTGCTCCTGCGACTCGATGTTCTCGTCCAGGTCGCTCTTGTCCAGCGAGTCATCGCTGCCGGCCGTCGAGCTCGAGCTCGACTTGAGCTCGAGCTGGCCCTGCGCGCCGTTCTGATCCGACAGACGCTCCGCGTCCAGGGGTCTGCGAACACAAATTTGCGGGGTCGCGTCTGATGCCACTTTCCTCGCGTCTCGTCGAATCGTGTCTCTTTTTTCTTTTTTTTATCTTGTAAACAGTAGAATTACAAAATTGTAATATATATATGATAGTAATTGAATGTGCTGACTTACGCGAACGACTGCATCCCGTGATGCAAATGCAGGGTCGTCGCCTGGTAGAGGGACGAGTAGAAGCTCTGATTCCACGACGGCGTGCCGGTATTGCCGGTGTTCGCCGAGATGTGCAACGGTCCCAACGCCCCCGAATAGAACAGCTGATAGTCCGTTCTCATGAGCGCATCTGGAAAGGGAGAATCGCATTCGTTACGCGTTCATTACGATGCCTGACTTACTTTCGGAAGCTGCTTCTCGGAGGAGCTTCCTCGAGAATCAGCGTGGATATCACGCCGATAAAAGGGTATTTATCGAAAATACATGCGCACGCTATTTTCTTTTTCTCGCATAATATCGGTGATAAAGAAAGACAGCAACGTCGTTGAATATAATGAGAGGGATTAAAGACCGGGGGGGGGGGGGGNGGGGGGAGGCTGCGATCGCGCCAGGCTATTGATCGCGAAAGCCGAAAGGAGAGTCTACGGTCCTTTTTTCGACGGCACAATTGGGAGAGGATCCACTTCATCGTGAAGAAGCTGTCAAGGGACGTCAGTGCGTCGTATTCTTTCCACCTTTCCGTGCTGAATTTAATCGCCGTATAAATAGATCCGCTGCGCCATGCGTGCGGTGCATGCGTCACTTTTTATTCGCCATAATAGACGGAGCCCGTCCGAAGTCGGCCCTAACAATATGGGCTTTAACGATAATTCGCGGCGATTGGGAGTATCGAGCATGCTCTCGCGTCTCGAGGCCGTTCGCTCGCAAATGAGCTACACGCGCGCGATACAAATCGAATTCGAGTACTTATCGACGAGCTGCGTTCTCGTCTCTCTCTCTCTCTTTCGTGGTGCGCGATCCCGCGAAGACGAACTCGTAGACTGTCAATCGCGCGAGGGGAATGGTTTAAAATAAAGATGAAGACGAGACGCGCCGCTTCGCAATTAGCTGCTCAAAGCCGGTAAATTGAGCAGCACTCCGAGCAGCATCCAGCGGCACAAATTGCGAGGCAAATTTTCCGTTTCGCCGGCAGAGCCGGCGACGACGACGGAGGCGGGGGGTTGCGTGTCTGTTGCTCTGGCGTGGCTTTCGCTGACGAGTCAATCACGGCAACGGGGTGTCTCGAGATCTGCCCTCTTCGTTCTCCCCCCCCTGCCCTCCACTCATCCTTCGTTCAAGTTCTCATCCCATCCCCCCTTGTCACGAGCGTCCGCTCCCTATTCTTCTCCTTCGGCGCTGGGCTTTCGCATTTTTGGACATTTATCGTCTTTCTTCTGGAAATAACGCAAAAAGATCCGTCGCAACGGAAAGCAATTCCACGCTAGAGACAGGTGTTTAGGGCATCATTAGCCTGTAATGGTGCACTCGCAACGCAGCCTCGGCCGGTGTATAATGGCCTCGCCAGGCTCGGTGGCGAAAATATGCGCCCGCATCTCTCGACTGCCCCGCTCGCTTTATCCCGCTCCGCTCGATCACGAGATTTCGAATCTTTCTCGGTTTAGAAACCGATTAACAGCCCATGTACTGGTCTATGCATCTTGTGAATCTTACCGATCAATTTACAAGACAGAGTCTACGTTCTGTGCTCTAGTTACTCTTGTAAAACACGATTTAATGGATAAAATGCATTTCCTTAAAAACAAGATTGCTATATCTCAGAAATTAAACGTTCAAGGACGACTTAAGACTTTTTTGTTTACTTCTTTTATGTAGAATCTATCCTGTGAGCTTGTCGGTAAAGTTGAGATATATTTTATACAAACCTACGCCGCCCTGATACGATGCGGAAGTGTTGCGCGTGTTTCGTTTCCTTTCTTCCCGACTGTAGTAAGTCAAGGTATGAACTCACCTCTGGTGTTCGACGGGATTTGCGACGCGTACGCGCCGGATGTGCCGCCCTCGATGGCAGGGAGATCGGTATGCAGTCCGCCACCTCTCAGGATGCGATTGACCGAAGACACGGAGGGTAGGCTCTGCGGATCGCAAGCTCCCTGTCGCGCGAGCTGCTCGCGGATCTCCCAGGCGAACATCGTCGGCTGCTCCTGCTTCATTCGCAGAATCTTCTTGACCACCGTGGGCGTTGCTACTTGCTGAAACGACAGAAACGCGAATTATGCAGACACGCGCCAAAGCCCCTCGCCCTTTTGCGCAATGAGGAATTCGTGCTTTCTATTTATCAGCGACCGTCGTCGGCGTTTTATTCGTAAAACTCCCCGGCGATTTATAACGCTCGTGCTCGTCTCCCGTGAAGATGCTTATCAGTGTCGGGATGCCGTTGCTAATCGTCTCGCGAAGTCGTCTCGTCTCTTTTTCCCCGTTCCTTTTCGTTTTTTTTTTTACAGCACCGAACAACACCGCGTTATCTCATCGGCAAATTAACACGGCCGCGCCGTCGTCGGCGAGAGGGTCGCACGCGCATATGTCGTTCACAGGTGAAGAGCGCGGGGTCGCGAAATCAGATAGCGAAAAGGTACCCTCGCCGTTTTTCGGCGTCAGCCCCGGTTCACCTGGGTTCACCGAGGGTACGAACGGGTTGGTCGGTGTTCGTTCGCCGGTGCCTGCCACGGGGCCCACCGGTTGTACCCCGAAAGCGGGGCCCCAGTGGTGCTCAATCTGGCCGCGGCCAATTTGACTTGCTAATGAACGGTAATGGCACGCGGATAATTTTATGCTAACGCGATGGAAATGTTATTCGGCCCGTACAGATTTCGAGATCGCTGATCTCTTTGAGGGGCGACGGCGGTGCGAGCGAGATGCACCAGTCGCCGGCGAAAGATGATCATCTTCTTCGCCTCAGTCTGCGCAGGGGTCCGTGTTTTTGTCCCTTTCTCTCTCTCTCTCCTGCGCAGGTATGTATCGCCGAACGAAACGGTATCACCGAACCTGTCGATTGCACCGAGAAGGAGATCCCATTTCAAGAGACTCTCTCGCGTTCCCGGCGCTTTGCGCGCCGGTAATCTGTGCCCAGTCGCGTGGACCCGATACGATCTCTCGGCAAATTGTTCGGCACAGGAACGGGTTAAGTGTCGATGCGGAGGACAATGATCGATACGAATGGTATAAAGACGGACGGTGAACGCGTCAAGATGAAGAGAGTAAAGCGAGAGAAAGAGTGAGAGGAGGTCGACGTACAATAGTGTTAAAAAGAATTATGACTCTTGAATATAAAGCAGTCATAAATTTTTCGTTTCCTCATGGTTTCCCGTGTACAGATCGGCGTCGGCTCGACGAAACTGTCCTTTTATTCTCTCAAGTTGAATCAGTGGAAATGTCACCGATTGAATCAATGAAAGAGTATTCTACCGATAATCAGTGAATATTCACTAATTTTTCACGAAAAATCTTCCATTTAATGAAAATTTTCATCGTGCTGTGGAATGTCAAGAGCCACTTCTCTTTCTCTCCTTCTTCTTTGGTTTCGGGGACGATGACATACACGCGTCGAGATGACTTTCGAGAAAACGCGAGCGAGAACGAATCGTCATTACCGACGGTAGTGTAATCTCGCAGGTGGAAGCACCACTGACGGGAAACGGGAACGTTTAAGGGCTGCGCCTCGAGGGTAGTCGGAACCGAGAGAGGGCCGCCTAATAGTTTGAGGGGGTTAGGACAAGCATCGCGTGCTCCCGGGAGCATCTCAGATTCTAATCTGACACTTCCGTCGTCGTTGCCACAATTACCCCGGTCCGACAATATATATACGCGCGTCCTAATGCGGACCCTCGCGTCGCCGAGCACATCGAAGCGCGAGCACGCACGTGCACACGCGTGAGCGCCCGGCTGTGTGCGTCTACGTGTGTCTGTATGACCGTCGGAGGAAATTGGCCAAGCAGGATGGACATCTGGTACTAAACGTTAGATAACCCGCATATACCCGAACAGGTTGACCAACTCGGTAATTATCGCGCACAAGTTGCGCGGCTCGCTACATGCGCTCCGGGCGCCCCTCGAGTGCTCCCCGACGATAAGGACAGCGATGACCGTCGGCACCTTTCGCCCCATTTTTTCCCATGCTTCGGGGCGCGTCGATCGAACGAACACGAACGAGAATCCGTCCTTCCGAGGAGCGTGGAAATTACGCTGACTTCTTCTCTTTCCGTTTCTTCCTCCCCGCTTCATTTTTCGATTCCTCCGGCGTCGCTCAAGGCGCCATTTTCCGCGTCGGCGGCCTATTCGTTTCTATTTGTCGCGGGCGTTTCAGCGTGCCGCGCTAAATCATGCATTGAAAAATAAATAGACGTCCGATCGAGCACACGACGCGGTTCCGTCGAGACCGCCCACGGCGAGATCTTAATTGCCCGATAAACGGGGAAAAACGTCCGATCGTCGCGCGCGGAAATGAATGTTCGCAGCGACCGGAGCCGTGACAATATTTATCGCGCGTTCACGGAGGAGTTCCCCTCGCCACGGTTTCGAGAAACGTCGCGAGATCGCGATCGAAGCTGGAGTAAACGTAGGACGAAGTGCGTATTCCGTCCGCGCGAGCGAGAGAGAGAGCGCGCACGCCCGTGAATAGTATATGAGAGAAACCACATTCACACACGAATACATTCACTAACACACACGTACATGCTCGTCGACGAAGCGGCGGATCGCACGATTTTTTTCTTGACGTTCCACTTTATTACAGCGGCTTCGACGGCCCGTGCATTTTTCATGAGACAATTTTCTCTGTCGTGCCGCCGGCCCATTATCCGACGCGTATCGCATTGACGCGCACGCGTACGTCAAGGAGAGAGAGAGGGAGATAACGGAGAAAGTACGTGGACATGCCTCGAAAATGTTACATACCGTACACGTGTAGATTCGCCGATAGTTCGCCGATTAATTCGCGAAATCGCACGCTAAATTGCGCGTCGTCGGCGAAGAGATCGCGCGCGCCGTGGGAGTCTCGACGAGAGAGCGCGCTTCGAAGGTAAATTTAATTAAATACCGTTATCGCGCCAAACCTCGGCGTAAATACCGCCCGAGGCGCGAAATAAACCAAAATCGGGCTTTGCGCCAAATTCGAGGAGAGAGAGAGAGAGGGAAAAAGAGAGATCGTCTACGAGCGAAGGGCGATACCGCGGGCGAGGGTGCGCCGAGAGAAAGAGAGCGCGGAAAGTCGTAATAACAGACTCAAAATGGAGGGCAACGTTATCTTGACAGGGCGCCGTTCATCTTTCGTTACTCAGCAGGAAAATCGGAACGTCTCTCTCCCTGATGGAAATCGACGCGTGATGGGAACGGGAAGTGGAGAAGGGGACAAGAGGGGGCGGTTAAATGCCGGTGTCGGGAGGACTCGACGTTGATACGCGCCGAGTTAATACTGCCGCGCAATCAAAAGGCCGGGGTTTACCTAGTAGCCATTATTTAATTATCGGCGTAATTTTAAATCGCTGTAAAAGCCACTTACAGACGGACAGTGACGTGTGCTCGGCGCGCCTCGGGGATGATATCTAACGATCTTCTCCTCCCAGGAGAGGATCCTTTGTTGCGGAGGACGGTGGGCGGGTTGGCACGTACGAGTGTACGCGTATGCAAGCCGCGAAAGAGAGCGATCCTTTATACGAGCTCTCGCGAGCTTATCGAGAGGCGAAAGACTTTTCTCTCCCCTCCCTATAACTCCTCGTTCAAATTGGTTACCATCGCCGCTTTGTCGCACGTGAAAAAGCGAACAAAAGTCGGTCGGTCGGTCGGTCGAAAGGCGCGCGGAGAGAGGCGGGATGAAGAGAGGGACGGTACAAAGAACGTTAAAAAGAACAGCGGGAAGACCGAGCCGAATTAAGCGCGGCGACCATTATTCCGCCGCGAGACTATTTTGACATACGCAAAATAAAACCGAACGCTGTAATGGCGGATGATGACTATCGTTTACATGCGCGCGTAATCGGCCTCCCGTGCCACACTGCCGGAATTTAAATGCCCTCTTCAGGGTTCCTATATGAGAGCCGGACCGACTCCCTCTCTCTCCCTCGGCGTTCTCGAACTCGCAACTCGCGCGGAGAGGAAGGTCGACGGACGCGCGCGGCGTTATTAAAATAAATTCATTAAGCCGAAAGCCGCAACCCCGTCCCGTCGTGGCGCGTCGTAAGAAATTCCCGGCGTACGCACCGTGGAATTATATTGTCATTAGCGGGATCGTATACGCGATACCGCGCGATAGCAGCGATGCGCACTCGAGGGGGCGAAACGACGTTCGCCGCCGCGGACGACGCGGATTATCCCGCGAGATAAACGCCGCGATCTTGGCCGTTAAATTTCGCAGACAGGAACGAAGACGTTGGACGTACGTTCGCGACTTTATCGGAGGCTCGTTCCCCGCGCGTTGTTGTTGATCCACCGTGGGCTGATCGACGACGGAGGATCGCGCGTTCAGCCGTCCGCCTTTCTTTTCCACGCGCCGTAATATCGATCGATATGCGGGTTTGATTAATTTCCCGCAGCGCGACACCATTCGACGACGACATGGCGTGCGAGGCGAAGCTAAGCCGCCGGTACCAGCGAGAAAACCGAGCGAAGCCATGAAATTATGCAAATGCCGCGCCGCTGCAAGGTGTTTGGATAATTGCACGCACGGTCGAAACGCAGCCCTTACTTAAAATCACATCAGGAATGTCTGAACGCGCGACTCCGTGCCGTTCGCTTACCTCCCCCCGCTTCTGTTTTAGTCTTTTCCCTCATCAGAGAGAGAGAGAGAGAGAGATGTGCCATCGACCGCAAACATACTCGCGATGCCAACTTGTTTTCATGTGTTTTTGCGGAGTTGCCAGCATCGACCCTCATCCTCTAGTCGCTCTATTACCGTGCTGTTATGTACGCCGGATTCTTACATTTAAAGGAAGAATTAGTTATAGAAGGTAATATCTAGTTGTGGCAGCTGAAACAGAGACAGCTGGAGTCGTTGCTACAGCAATTAATAAATTTAACTGGTAGAAACTACATTAGCGACTACACTAAGAATCTCATTTAGTTGAATCGAATTAAATTCTTGTTTGAATATGGGCGAACAAATTATTTGGTTATAAGAACTAAGGTTTGGTTCTATGAAACCTCTGAAATTTCGGAGAACCAAACCTTCGGTTTCAGCCAACCAAATAAATCCCACTTCGATGTATAACGTAACGATGTAAAAACAATTTATACGTACACAAGGCAGGACATATAAAAAGAAGAAAACAGTACGAGAAAAAGGAGAGAAAACCGTTGAAAAGATAAGGAAAAAATGAAGACAGGCTATGCAGGCCTGCGTAATTGTTTAATAACATCGCGTCTCAATACGGCAATGACATACCAATTGTAAATATTTCCAAGTATGGAATTTCCAAGTATGATCCATTGAACAGTTTAAACAATGAAAGGACCGCCTACATACGTCTTCAGCCTCTCGATTTTCGCCGTTCGGATGTCGCGCGCGTAATTTTACTTCCGCGAGACTCGAGGATCCTACCTTCGTCTTGCTGCCGCCGATGCTGCCGGGCCGGATGCTTCCCGTCTCGTAGAACCTCGTGAGTATCTTGGAGACACAGCCGTGGGACACGAGTAGCTGTCGCGAAATGTCGCACGGCCTGACGCCGCCCAGGGCGAGGTGCACGATCCTCTGGCGCACGCAGTCCGGCAGCGGCCTGCCATTCACAAAGACGCCGCCTAATTGATTCACCCCGGCTTGTCCTGAAGCAGAAGATCGTTATTGCGTTTAATGAGCTGACGATCTGACGCGATAAGGAGGGGCAATACGATTCGAGATTTCGCGGCGATCCGGCCGGTATTTATCGATTTTGCACGAGGGCCGGGCGAAAATCCGCTAATAGCGCGGCTCGCAAGGTCGGCGGCAGGTGCAGCGGGTCGGTCTTCGACGTCGCCACGACGAATATCACCGCAAAAGGACCTAGGACTCCCTTCCGCTCGGAGATGTATCATTATTCCCCGGTAAACACCAGGTGGGAAATCGCGCGGCCGATCGCCTCCGTGTGTGTTTACGCACGTACGTAAGCGCGTTCTCGTTGCGCCTCGAAGCTCGCTTGCAATTAACGCGCCGCGTGAGGTACTCGGCCGCTTTTACGGGAGATTATGCCGATATTAACGAGTTCGTCAGCGGGTACGAGAGACTCTTACGCAGCGACGCTCACCTTTTAGACGCGTGTTTTCCCGCGAAAGTACCCCAGCGGACTTCTTCCCGCGGTCGTCACTTATCTCGTTTCTCTCTCTCTCTCTCTCTCTCCCTTTTCTCCCTCTTGCTCCTCCCTCTTTTCCTTTTTTCCTCTTTTCTTTTTTTCTTTCTTTCCAGACGTTCGAGAGTTTCTCCGAGCTCCCTCCGGAAAGTCCCAAGTGCGCGACTAAGTGACATTTTGCCACGAGCAGCTTTCTGCCCAATGAAATCTGACGTCTTCAAAATACAGTACATTAAATCGCGATTTCAGGACCGGTAGGAATTAGCATAACGTATCCGTGACGGGAGGAAGAGTCGGGATTAAGTTTGGATCCATCAAGCGACTTGTAAAAGTTAATTAGAGGTAAACGGCGTTAAGACGCGCTGTGGTTCCCGAGGAAGAGAGAGAGGTGGTTTTTGCATTTTCCTTCTGCGTCTTCTTTTCCCTCTCTCTCTCCTCCCTCGCATTCGTGTCCCATAAAACCGTCTAATCGGGCAATTTGTATCCGCCGGCGCGCGCACAATGTAGACTTAAATCACGCAACGCGTCGAGTTATTTACGCGTTATACGCGCGATCATGTCCGCGCGTACGACATCGGGCACGTCGTATAACGCGTCGTGCGTTCCCAGTCGGAAATTTTATAAAATCGATTATTCCACCGGTGTGGCATCGCGTAAGCCGCGATTCACCGGCTGGCCGCGTATAAAAACGCCAATTGATCAGCGATTTTATGTTCCGCCGTCGAAACCGAATCGCTTAAGCGATCCTGCGGCCGGTGCACGCATTAAGGCCCAAATAAAATCTGAGTTATATGGCAGTTTCTGTTTGTCTCCCGAGAACGGGACGAAATCGTGCGCCGAAGGGGCACCGCCGCCGTGGTGGCGAGCGGCCCGGAAAAAGCCGCGGAACGATCGGTCCCCGTTCGTCGACGAGAGAGAATTAAATCCCGCGTCGTAAATCGACTTACTCATCGCGAGCGGTTCTTAATTTCCGAATCGTCGCGGTAGTCCGCATTGACGACTAGTTAATGGCATCATTACATTACGCGCCTTGGAATTTCATGGAAATTTCGGCCGATTAGCATTCGACCGCGAGTTAACCCGTGGGAGCCGTGTGCTCCGGTCATTTCTAACACAGTTTGTGAAATTTTAGTTCGAAAAAAAGGTATATCTTAATTAACGTACCGTTACGAAGAGCAAATGAAAAAATTCGCTCGTAGAATCTTAAAACGCTCTATGGAAAAAGAAAACATCCGTCAGATAACGGAAAATTCAGCAACACCAACGAAATTATTTTTCCGTGTATACTGAGAAAACCCCAGCTGTTTTAATCAAGTTACAGCTGGTAGTTCAGACGAATGTTCTCAGTAACTGATACCTTACTCCTTGTCACTGAATTTTTATTTCTTGAAGGAGAAAAATGTTTTGTTAGCACAGCAAATTATTTGTTATTATAGTGACAGCAAAAAAGATTTACCACATGGAAGAAATGGTTTTGCTGCAAAACAACAAATTTTACAAAATGTCATTGCGACAACAATAAAATATAGTTGACGTAACCATATTGGTTGGAATATTTTGCTATCCATATATCCAGCAAATAGTAATTAATACACTGAGAAACTCATTTAGTTGACTCGAACTATATTCTTGTTTGAATATGAACGAACAAACGCTTTGGTTATAAGAATTAATGGGAGAAATTCAGAGAACCAAACATTTCTTCGATATTTATTGATTAGAAAAAAATTTGACTGGTTGTGACGGAGTATATATTTTTAATCGGTTTGTTTGCTAAGAAATAAAATTTTATCTCGCCGCATCTGAATAAACGCTTATTTCTGTAAAATAAATCTTACATTCCATGAATAAATTTCGAAACCTTTTTTTTTCTCAATGCAGTAACTAACAATTTGCTGTATCGTAAAAGTTTTTTCCGTGTTGTCGCCGAGTTTTTATCCAGTCTGTTCAGTTGCAGGAATCGAACTTTGCTTTCGTGTACGCACACATCTCGCCAATGTATTTATCATGTGACACGCGTGAAGAAGATTTTTGCAATCGCATCCGTTGTTGATTTAACGTCATCGTTACGAAGGGGAGGGAGGAATTACGAACGATCTTGAGGAAACAGCCGTGTTTGCACCGTCCGCATAACGTTTAACGAATAATAACGTGGCGCGTAACGAGGAGGGATATAATTGCGATCCGATTCCCGATGATTATTACGCAAGCGGAGCCGCTCTCCTCAGCGGCGTTACTAACAACGATCTCCTGCAGCCTCTCCCGCCGTCGGGAAGGAATACAAAAGGAGCAAAGAGGGCCGGGCCGTAAATGCCGTGAGGCCTCTTATATAAATCGAGCCACGCGCCTTCACGTAGACATCCGGATGCACCGGACTGCGTACCAAGACGATCGCTAATTATTATCCGCGCCGACTAATTATGTCATTACCTCGATCACTAACGTCGCCGACGACGACTGTCCGGCCGGCCGGTCGCAAATAACGATCTCCGGGCCGCGCGTGTTCGTTCGGCCCAAAGAAAAGGTTTTCGTCAATCTTTTCCGCCGCCATTAGCGGCCCGATTCCGCGAATCCGCGCTTTATTTGGCGTTTTACGGGGCTAATTGACCGGACGATCGCGATTACTCCCCGTGATTCCTGCTCCCCGTCGGAGCTGCCGCCGCTTCTCACGAGGAAGGCCGATTATTTCCGCGATGTCGATTTTTACACGTCTCTCTCTCCCTCCCCAGGGAGACGTAGTAATTCCGCACTTTATGTAGACGCTTTTACAACCGGCGGATAAAAATCGCGATCATCTTCCAATTAGAGCGCTCGTCAGCGCCGTTTATTCGCGCCGCCGCCGCAATCCGCGTAAGAGAGGTCATTAGTGGCGTCGCTGCGCGCGCGAAAGAGCGAAATTACGAAATATTCATCTCTAATTTCAGGTGCGCTCCTCTCGCGATCGCAATTGCTCGTAATGACTGTTGCTCGAAGGCGTGACGGATTGCCTTTATTGGATAATTCAAGAGTCGGCCGATCGAGACAGCGCGCACTCGGTAAGGCGACCCGCGTTTTCGGGGGTAAAATTACTTCCGTGGGATGCGAGCGGTGTGTCTCGCGTGTTCGCATGCACGTTATTCAGTAAATTGGTCGTCATAACGGTCGCTATAACCGGAAATAAAGATCGAATCGGGCCCGGCGCCGCGACGATCGACCCTTTTGACGCGAGCGCTTGGAGTTTCACGCTCCGTGTGGCCTCTAAACTGCTAATTAGAGGTGAGCGCGTTAAGCATCTGCGTGGTCGAGTTGAATCGAATAGAACGTAAATTTTCACGTCGAACATCTCTTTAATTTCAATGCAAATAGAGTTCGAATCGAAGATTTTCCGGGGTTTTTACATTACACGCTAATTTGAATCGCACCAACTTATTTGGCAAAAGTGCATTCTTAAACATATAATTTCGTTGACGGTAAAAGAATGACTCTGTAAACGAAGCAGTCGAGAGACCGACTAGAACCGCCGATGACTCGAAATTATTCGCATTCGAGCCGTTTAAATTGAAGAAACAATCAAATCCGCAGTGATTCGTCGATTCGAGCGATTCGCCGCTAATACGATTCTTACGTAAGTAATTGCACCCCCGCATCCCCTAATGTCCTCGGTACGCTCCCGCCAATCCTCTCGCGATTACGCCGTGGGAATTATACACGCTCCGCGGACAAGCGGAGACGGATGCGTGCGGGCGCGCAGCGGGCCGCCAAATTATTATTACGGCAAAAACCGGCCGAAATGGTGTCTTTATCTAAGTGCAAATCTGCCGGCGGATCTCACGAAATAATGGAGCCGCGCGTTAACGGTGCACCTCTCTCGGACCATCGTAAGTACGGACGATCCGCGCGAGACAAAAAGCGCACACGCGGAAAACGAAGCGCGCGGAAACGCGGCGAAATCGGCGATGGGACGTTCGGGAATGCGATTTGCGCGCGAGTATTACCGCGGCGCGAATGCGGTAATCACTATTAATGGCGCGGTCGCCTTCGCGATTAAAAGCGCGATAAACCCGGCGCTCTTCTCGTAAACGACGAATCGGATGATGCTTGGTTGAATAGGTGTCCTCAGGAGATACCGCCTCGCGTACTCTCCCCGCGTTCGCGGAGAGATATCTGCGCGTGATAATATAATAATGTTACAACGAGACGTTATATTCTCCATTCGCCGAATTAATCAGCGATTAATTCGGCGAGGTGAAACGGACGAGTTGGCCGCGCCAATGAGAAATGAAGAGATTTTTATTAGCCGGAGCCGGAACTTGTGTATAATTTCGCGTACAAGTTAAACGGCCACGTAGAAAGGTTTTCGGCAGGATTTGACTCTTTTCTCCAAATTTATGCGTTTTCACCTTGACTTCTGAACCCGCTACCGAATTAAATGCGTAGCTCGCTCGTTAAAGTGTATTCTAATAATCTCGGGGAAGTGAGACGCCGTACGTACGAAATTTCTCGTCGCGTCTCGATGTCGCTTCCACGAGATCCGCTATACTTTCTATAAGTCGAATCAGTGAAATAATATTCTACCGATAGTCGTTGAGTATTCATTGATTTTTAGTGGAAGTGTTTCCACTTCAGCTCTTTTGTACATGATTCATCGATCTTGGCCAGTGAACTGTTTCTCAGTGAAGATACGCAGAGAGTGATTATTCCCGCCGTAATTATTTTGCACGATCGTTTCCCGACGAGAAGATTAATTCGCGAACGAGTCTCTGTTATTTTTATCATCACCGCATTGCGAATTACGATATCGCGAGATATTAAGCAGAGAACGACGTTATTAGCGATCCATATCCTCTCTCGTATCAGCTCACTGATCCTTTTACATTACAGAATTCAAACTGTGTCAAACCGACGCGAGCACGAAGTCCCTTCGAAGCCCTTTCGCGAGCGTATTAAGAAGGGGATATCTTTCGAGATATAATGCTGGTTAGCTTAGAATTAGCCCGGCTAATGCCGGCCAAGAACGATCGCTATCGCGCTGGCCATTTAGGCCCTAACCAAACTCTACACCTGCCTACCTGTAATCACGATCCGCGTCCATGCTAACAGATTTTTTTCTCTCGCTTGTTCTCTCTCTGTCTCTTTCTTCCTTTCAAACGAGTATCGGGGCATCATCGCGGTGCCGAATCAATGCCAAATAGCGTGTATCGCGAATCGTCCAGCTATCGGGCCCGACATCTGTCTTAAAAGGGACACACACGCGACGAGGCCGGCCCTCCAAATGGGAGTGTATTAAGATGGTTAACCACGGCGGCTGTTATTAACCGTTTATCGCTCCGGCGATTATTCCCGCGACTCTCGAACGCGGTGATAATTGGGAGGTAACATGTGTAACATGAACTTCGGGGATGGCCGGGAGAGGCAACATTGAATTTGCGAGGTGAGCTTCGGGGCTGCCGATAGCTATCTGCTCGCAGGGATATAATCTTAGTACGTCTGCGATTTTCGACATTACCTCGCCGACTCGCTAACGAGCAAGGGCCCGAAAGGGGGCCCGACACCGACGATTCCGGCCCGCGACGAATTCGGCATCGGCGCGAGCCCAAGTGTAAACGTTTACGATCGCCCAACCGGTTGACCCGCCGGCACCGGCCGGTCAACCGGCCACCATGAAACGTCGGAATACTTTCCCCGATTTCGAAAATCGCGACCGAGTGTGCAATCGGAAGAAAGAAAGACCGATCGAGAGAGCTCTCCCGCTCGGGGTAGACGAGCGGAATTTTTTTACACGGATATTAGGCCAACGCACAGCGAAGCAGGGGCGAGCGGAGGGGCTGGCGGGAGAGAGACCATGGTGGAAGGGGAGGACAGGAGATTGTAATTAAACTCGTTTAATAACAGGCCCATAGATCTCGGCGTTCGATCCACGGTATAAAATTCTTCGTTAATTACTGTCAAACTACCTTCCAAATCGTAATTTAGCCTCCGGTGCGCCTCGAGCCAGCCTCAAGGTGGACGGATGAGAGCGAAAGAGAGAGAGAGAGAGCGCACCGTGGCGCGAGGGGGCAAGGAAGAAGGGAGAAATTTTAATTTTTACTGCCGATTGCGCGGAAGAGTCGTCCTGTGATCTCGCCGACGGTAGCTGACCCCGTGCCGCCCGAACGTCCCAAGGAAACCATAACGACGTGTTACATTCCCCCCTTGCATAAATCAGGAAGCGGCCGGGCGAAGCTATAATTCTCACGGGCGAATCGCGAGATTGGCTATTTAGCAAACTGGCCGTCGCTCGCCACGGCTACGACGTCGGTGCGATGTCTCTCGCGCGAAAGAATTAGCATACGTTATGCGACATGTACGACGTCGAGGTGGAATAGAAAGATAGAGAGAGAGGGAGAGAGAAAGAGAAGGAGGGAGAAAAACGGAAAGATCGTGTGGTATGCTTCTTTGGAAATTTCGATCGGTTAGAAAAGAAGAAAAATGTACTCACCGGTGTGCGGCATGGTGACGGACGTTCGGCTGTTCCGTGTGTGCCTGAAACAGAAGAAGAACACACGCCCATTTTAGAGAGAAAAACCCGGAGAATGCGTGTTTAATGTGAAAATACCAACACCCGGCCAGGTGTCCGAATCCGGGCATTCTCATTATTTTAAATATGAATATTTAAACTTTCAACATAGAATATACACGTGCGTATTAAATGTATGTACGTACATTCATGGTCGGAAGTTTAGATATTCGTAGTTAGAAACCAATAAGAATGTGTCCAGGTTCAGGTGCACGTATTGGTATTTTTACCTTATATGCAAACGACAAAATGAAGCATAGCGCTCATCGTGCTGGATCCAGCACGCCGTACGTATCGCGCGCGCACGTACACACACACGCGTCATGTATGCGTGCATGTTTTCGCCATGCGACGTATTATAGAGCGCGGGAGTATAGCCTTCGCCGTTAATGAATTTAAATGTATTCAAAGGGCGCGCTTGACGCTTGACATGGCAACCCTTAAATATGCAACTGTACCGATAAGCCAAAGCGCGGCAAAATATTGCCGGTGGCGGACCGTGACTCTCATTCCCGAACGAATCGAGCCCCGAGATCGCTCGAAGGGCGGCGAACGACTTCATTTTTCAGCCCTCCCGTGTGCGTCGTTACGAGCGCGTTCGTTATCTCGCGGCTGTTTATTTCGGCAGACGCGCCCACCCTCGCGCGAGACCGGGTCTTCATCTCCCTCGGCCGATCTTTCCTCCGTCGTGAAGGCGCGCCTTTCCGCGGGGAAATCGGGAGAAATCGCGATTTGAGAACTCGCGACGGAGAGCGGAAAACTACGTGGAATGCGTGCGTAGCGTGGCGTGTACTTTGTGATGCAAATTAATGCACGATTACCAAAGCACCCCTTGCTTCCCGGCTGTGTGCGCGCCTCGCAGGTAGCGACGTACGTGCGATCCGCCTCCACCCCTTGCGACTCGATGCCTACCCCCGCATTAGGCCTGGTTACACGCTCGCCCCCGCGAGCTCTAATCTGATGTAACTATTACATACGTTACGCGGTATTCATACTCGAAATGGCCGCGGTGGTAGCGATGAAAACTCATTTCTCCGCGGCTCTAATCCGTGTCCTCACGGCCGACTGGCTTATTCGTATCGCCTCGCGATCGAGAGCACTGTTATTCTCTTAACGTCGAGCTCGGCCGAACAGATATTCCAGCTACTACCTCTCTCGGTGTACAATTCTTTCCGAGGACATTCTCACTCTCTTAACCGATACGGTGAGAACTACGTGAAAAAAATGACCTTTGGAAAGGTCCATAAAGATCGGGAAGCGTCCGGAGACGAAAAAAAGGCAGATTGCATGGTGGATACTAAATCCCGCCACGGAGCGATTTCAAGGTGTTAAATTGTGCTCGTTAAAGGCAGAGGCTTCGACGTTCGTCGTCCGATCGCGACGAGGACGAGCGACGGCGAAGAATGCACGAGCGTTTTTGTCACGGAGCGGTATTACTTTCGGCTCGCGTCCCGAGTTCCGCGGGATGAAGCCTCCCGTAATGAGGATTGAGCGATTATTATAAATCAAACGAGCCCGGCGAGCGAGCGCCGCGTTTCTCGCATGCCGCGTGTTTTGCCGATGTTACTCTCGCGAACACGTGTCCCTTGCCTCTCCTTCCTCGTCGCAAACACACGCCTCGACACACTCGCTCAGCCTCTCTCATCTCTTAAGGTAAAAGCCGCCGGGAGACGTACGTAACTGTGGACATTCAATGATCAAACTCGCGTATGGGCGAATGCGATATCTGGTTTTTTTCCATCATTATCGAAAGCTCCATATTACGCGCGATCTTTCAACTTTGAGAAAACCAAATTCCCCTCGATAAGAAGAGGACCTCTCTCACACACTCTGAGTGCGGAGGAAAGAGGAAACAAAAGTCGAGTCGCGGCCGGAGGAACGCGCAAAGGTGAAACGTCGATCGGTCATTTCCCATCGACCCGCCACGGCTCGCGTTTTCCGCTGACGGGCTCGGATCGATTTGAGAACCGCCGCGCCGCGGTAAATCGCCAGTAAGGTCACGCTTTTACGTGTAAGCCCTAAGCGAAATCTAGTTTTTGTTTATTCATTAGGCTACCCCGCGCTTTAAGTGGTACGTGGAGAAGGCTTCGCCGCAGCGCGGTGACCGAGGGGCACGTCGAACGGGGAGGAAGGGGGGACCCGGGGGGTGGACCGTATCACCGATACGCCACCAGCCATAAAAATCTGAATATATTAGGCCTACATGCGCACGACATCTCGCTCGGATCGTGAACACGTTACCCGCGATAATCTACGCTCGTTTCCAGCACACTTTGCACGTTTATGCGTACACCCGAGGCGGCTACCGTGCGAATCGGTATACCTTGCCTCGCCGGCGCCTCTACCCTTCGCGCGGTCGCTTCTGAATCTAATTACCCCGTGTATCCCAATTAAGAATAGTTTTGTTAGTCGCGTCTCGGTCGAGCGGAAGGGAATCGGCGTACTTCCGCGGCAGGATAATCGCTGTGACGCTGCGAGAAGCAATGTCGTCACCGACGCTGGATTTTTCTCCCGTCGTTTTCACCTCCGACCACTTCGAGATCGCGTTTTAATTTGATATTCGTCTAATGAATCACGGACACGTAATCAAGGCACAGGCACGCTGCGTGCGCGCTTTATCCGCAACAATGTTCAAGGTTGAGCTCTCGAGCGACTTATCAAACGAAACGCGAAAAAAAAGGACGAAGGAAAAGTTGCGCGATTCGAACGCTCGCTCGTGGGTCGCCGCAGAAGAGACTCTCGGAGATCGGATATTTCGAGTGCTCGAGCGTCGAAGCGCGGTCGACGAGCGGATAAGCTTTCGAGAGCACAGCGCGGTAAGCAGGATCGGTCAGTGGCGCGGGTGAGAGAGGGGCGGGTAATTAGAATAATTCGGGCCGCCGTGGTTCACGCCACCCGGACGAATTTGCATTTTAAATGAAGCGATGGCGTGCCAGGGGCCCCACCGTGCCGCTCGAGAGAAGAAGAAGAGAGAGAGAGAGAGAAGCGGGGAGCGGTAGAACTTTGTGCTTTATAAGGAACTTTAATATTTATCGCTTATATCCCGAGCGAATAAGTATATGTATATATCCGCCCCTTCCTTCCTCGGGGCCACCGCAGTCACGGGACTCGGTGGTCGCTCATGCTCGTGTTCATGCTCATGTTGAAGCATAGCCCGCAACTTCCTTCTCGTTCCTCTTTCGTCTCACGGTCCTTCGCTCGCGCCCCCTCCCCCCTCCCCGGTGATGTCGGATCATTATCGCGTAATTAGCACCGCCGATTTTCACGTTGCGTCATCGCGCACGCGACAGATGATTCCGATTCGACACTTCGCCCCGGGGCTCTCGTCGTCGAGATATCGGCGCGATACACAACGGTTCGCCGTACGGGGACGGTTTTCGTACCTTTTCCGTTCTTCTTTCGTGGAGAGAAGCGCGGATACAGGTAATCCGTCCGGGTGTTTGGGCGATAAGTATCGACGGGGATTTTCGACGGGAGAGACATCGGCGAGGAGAACGCTCGCGCCACCGTACGCCGAATTACGGCCCGGGAATGCCGTTTATTCGGGTCAGATTATTATCGTTTTAGCGCCGAGGCGAGCAGTAATGTGTAAAATGTGTCCGCCCGTGGAAATGGACGCTCCTTCGTCGTAATACGCAATCACCGCCGTGACCGGAGAACGCGACACACATTCAACGCGCCACTTGAAAACTATTAAGATAATTTCGAGCGATTCACGCGCGAGGAAGAAAGGTAAAAACGAGTATTTACGATCGATCGGTGACTCGCCGAAGCGGTCCAACGGAATGAATCGTCGCCACGATCGCCGGCCGATAACGGATTTCACGTCGAGTCGCGCGAGGGGTGAGTTTTTCTCCGACATCCGCGAAGGAAGTTCGAACGTTTATGAAGGTCGACATTGAGTTACGGCGAGCGCGTAACGATACGAGCAGGTACGCATAGGCGCATAATAAGGCGCGAGGCGGATCGCTCTAATTGGCAAGAAACCCGGCCTCGGATAATTTATTTATTCAAGCGGGGCGCACACAATTACACGCGGAAACGTCCGTCACGGCGGCCGGTCCCCGCGAGAGAGCGAGAGAAAAGTGGACCGCGTATATATGTACCTGTTGATTTTTATTGCTGCTGGCCCGCCGCTGGTGCTCCTCAGCTTCCGAGTGGCATCCGCTCACCTCCTCGAGGACCTGCACTCCTCGAGACCGGCTTCGTTACGACACGCTGGTGTCCCGCTTTCCCGGTGGTGCGTTCCTCCTCTTCTTCTTGAAGTCGCGTCAGTGCGCCGACATTGTACAACGTCACGTTGCACCTCGCGCAACGTCCTGCGGAGACGATTTCGCGCGCGCCTCGACTCGCGCAGGAAGTGACTTCGCTTTCACGGCAATGAGACGTGGATGTGACACGAAAGCCGGAAAGACAGAAGGAACGACGGAGGGAGGGAGACACGCGAATGACTATATAATAGTACACCTACGGAGACACGTCAGATGCCGAGAGGAAGGTTTCTGCCACCACCTTCCGCTGACGTCGAGCCCGCCCGACGATCTGCTCTCTTTATCTCGCTGCTTCCTCTGTTTTATTCCGCTCCAAACGTGCGCGCTCGTCGTCGCCTGTCAACGCTCCTCTCGACGAAGTCGCCGAGCGTATGTCTCCCCTTCTCTCTATTATTAAAGACTTGTCGCATCGAGTACACGTTGATCCTTTCCCGGTCAACGTTCGCGACCCGATCGTCTCGAGAGTCCTCGGCAGGTTGAGCTCTCTCGTCGACCGAACTTGCACGCGATTATTTCGTTCGTCCGTAACGAAGAAGT
This sequence comes from Dinoponera quadriceps, assembly GCF_001313825.1. Lineage (NCBI taxonomy): Eukaryota > Metazoa > Arthropoda > Insecta > Hymenoptera > Formicidae > Dinoponera > Dinoponera quadriceps. The sequence continues at coordinate 1,502,669 of NW_014554796.1, forward strand.
CTCGACTCCGATTATCAAATCATCGACGGTGTCGCGCGTTCCACTTGCACCGAGAGACCGGCTCACTGGTAACCACGCGTTCAACTTCCGACTGTTCTTCCCGCCGCCGCCTCGAATTATCCGCACTGGGATCCGAAGGTGAGCTTCGCCCCGCGTCCCTCCATCGGAAGGCGCGCCCCCCCCCCCTCCCCTCCCTAGACTTCTCTCTTCTTCCCTCTTGCCGACAGGTTGACGACGCTTCTACCTCGTGCTCGAGCCGCGCAGCACGTGCAGCTACTCCTGGTAGGAGTCGGCGGAGTGGCAGGTCCGCGCGACGCGAGGGCAAACGCGGTGGACGACTGCGGTCGGCCGGCGAACGCGCTCGAGGAGAAGGACGAGCGCGCCGAGGTGGAGGCGGAAGGGAGCGGGACGCAGGTACCAAGCGCGGCAAGGGCGCGAGAGATGTACGCGCGGCGAGGTAGCCGTGGCAGAAGTGCGAGCGGCCGAGCGAAGAAGAGGCAGAGAGACGGGTAACGAGAGGAAGAGAGCGAGACAGAGGAGGAGGAGGAGTAAAGGGGGAGAGGGGGGAGAAAGGTAGATAGACAGAGAAAAAGAGAGAGAGAGGGGGAGAGAGAGAAAGAGAGGCGGTCAGGACAAGATGATGTGGACCACGCGGAGGACACGGCGTGTCTGAAGTGGGCTCGGCCCGCAAACGGGGGTTACGGGCTTTGCTTTCGGTCAGGTCCCCCGTACCCTCTGCCTGCCACCGCCCGTGTCGTCCGCTCGGGTACGCACGTCGCGCGTGTGTAACACGAGCAGGCGGGGAAAGAGAGAAAGAGAGCGTAAGAGGGAGCGAATACGAGGGGTGACGGGGGAAGGGAGAAGGTGACGGTAGCGTGTCGTCGCGTGCTGGATGTTGCAGGCCCGCGTGGCTCGTGGCCCGAGTTGTGCCCACGGCTGCGAACTGCGGCCCGTGGCTCCCGCCGAGAGAGAGAGAGAGAGGGGCGGCAAGATTGGAGGGGTTGACTCGCTCGAGGAGAGAAAGAGAGAGTGTGTGCGCGCCTGTGTACTTGGGGGTGGGCGGGCAAAACGCGCGTTCTCCCTCGTACTGCTCGCCGTTACCTCGCCTCCTCCACCGGGTTCCTCCGAAGGGCTCTTACTCCTCCTTCTCGCGCCTACCACCTTTTCTCCCTTCTTCTCGCGCTTTCGCTCGTACGCACGCACGCACGCACGCACAAGGGTAGTCGGGAGTGGAATCGCTCTTTCGGAGGTTGTTCCGTGACGTCCCCCTCCGCGTATCGCTGGATGTAATTAAAGGGTTTCCACGCGGGACCCGCAGCGGCGTATTTTGTCGGCCCGCACGAGATACGGCCGGACGATAGTCCTCGAAGAGGGTATATATCGATTATGCGCGTTAAAAGACGCTCGGGCCGGCGAACAGAGTCGATTCGGTATTTCCCCCCGCGCGCGAGACTAGTTTCTTCTTTATTCCAGCGCACGCCGCCCGTAACTCGTTTTTCATTTAAATCAGTCGCGTTACCTCTTATCGTGCCCCTTTTTTCGCCGTGTCGTTTTATACGCGGCTCGCCGCCGCGAGAGCTCGCGGTCGTTATGCGTGACAATTACGTCTTCACAGCGTGCGGCGGTGTTACGTCCAAAGTTTTTCAACGCTTCGGAACTTTTTCACTGTGACGCGCACGCGAACGCAAGCACGATTTCTCTCGCTCGGCACGACCACCGCAGTCCTTGTTGATGCAATCATTCTCTCGGACGAATTTAACAAATTCATTTACGCCCTGCCCCCCCCCCCCTCCTCTTCCCAACCAGTAAAATCCAATCAACACGTGTATTCGTTTCATTCGTAATCTACACAAGAATGAGCGTTGTCTCTGTACGACTCAATTCAGACAACAGAAGAGACTATATACCTGGCTGCTTCTTATTCAAGACTTTATCTTTACCGACATACCGCCTTATCTTGCCTGCCTCTTCCAGCCCTCAAACAGCCAAGTATCCTTGCACACGCCACGCTCCCTTTTTTTTTTTCCAAGGCGTCGGGCTTCGACATTGCAATGCGTCTTCCTGATTCACGACGTTAAATCGCGCGCACACGATCATGATCCGATCCTGAATTTTCGGGACGAAAATGTTCAATGTCGATAGGACGAGAGGCGGACGATCGCGTTTAACGCTAAATGCGTGGCGCGAACCTTTGTCTGTCGCTTGAACGTTCGCGAAGAACACGCGAGAAGACATGCGAGGTTGTGTAATATTCCGCAATTCCTCTTAGGAAGACGTAATCGGCTGGATGTTCAGACACGCGAGTGCCCGCAAAAGCACCGATAGGTCCTCCCGAGTTCCACGAAGATCCAAGTACCAGAGAGAGAGATATCGAGCCGCGAATTCCCTAGCCGGTACCGAAACCATTCGAGTCCCAGTCCTTGGCTGAGTTCTTACGCAAGGGGCGTATCTTGTTTCGACAATTATATACCCCGGATCCCTTGTCTCGTGCGCCGGCACCACTGTTTAAACGGCTCCTCCACGGGCGATCCGCGAAATGTCGGGTTCGATACCGTCTTTTCGATCACGAAGGACGCGAAGGTCGGACGGTACATCAGCACGATTCGAAAGGTTCCATCAGTCATCCCGTCGAGAAATGGTAATTTGTGGGTATACACGCGCGAATATTTAGCCGGCCGATTTTCGCGTGCCTCGCTTTGCTCATCCTTCCGCGTTTTTCGCTCTAATCCCCCTCCCCCTCTACCCCCTGTTTCTGTATCGAGTATACGTAACAGAAAAACGTAGCCGGATAATTAGAACTGAGAATACCGCGAATTTATTAGATACCCCGGAGATAATCAGGGGTTCCCGAACGTACACGATCCCTCAGAGAGAAAAGAGAGAAAGAGAGAGGGGGGGTCCACTTCTCGTCGATGAGACACGAGTCAGCGTGTCGGGAGTACACAAGTTTTCTAGTGTTTAACGTACGGGGTGTCGAATGACAAATAAACACGAGGGTAACCGCCGTACCCGGTCCCTGTAACGACCCCCCGTGGAGTGATTGTCAGACCCTTTGACTCCTGGCACCCCTGTACTCTTGTGTATCCGGACGACCGCAGGTTGCACTCGTTCACGGATCATCGCCCGCTAACTGGTGTTCCAGGCTCGTTGCGGTCGGCCCAAATGTTACGATCGCCGGATTTCTCGGGCGCCTCCGCGCGACCGTCTCCTTTTGACAGTACTTCACGTAGGAGACGGGAAGCCGCCTCTACATGAGTTTGAATTAATCGAAGTCGATGGGACCTTCCACGAGTGAGCTTTGTGTTTCGGATTACAGATCAAAGCGGCAGATCCATTTCGCGCCTACATATCGGTATATCGTCCGGTCGCATCTCCAGCGTCCTTTGTTTGCTCGATTTGCGCGAAAGTCGTTAAACAGGAAGAGCGATGGAGAGGTAGGGAGAGAGAAAGGACACCGAATTTTAGGGCGATTATTATTAGCCGCAGGTAGCACACTTCGGAACGGAAAGTAGGGTACGAAATTACGTTACCGGCGTCTTTATCAGATTCAACATAACAGCGGCGATGGGACAACCCCTAACAAGAGAAGGATCAGATCATTACGACAAATTAATTTATGGTCGTTGCGCGAGCGCGGCTACTCCGAAGAGGAAAATTACGAGGCGTATTTGACTCCCGGCCGGTGCGAATATGTCCCGCGTCAAGACAGGTGAGCGATTTCAATCCTCGGTACATCCTCTCTCCCTCCGCGTCCGGCCCGGCTTATCTGACGAAATTTGCTCTACCGGCACTTTTCCCCCGAAAGGCCGATATTACTCGTGGTTAAAATTAGGTAATATCCCGCCCGAAGGATTTTCGGCTGGCGCTTCTTCTCGTAATCGCGCGAAATTTGCGAGAAATCTCGAAACTGCCCCCGTTTAATTCACACGCGCACGATACGCACGATATCCGTCCCAGCGAAGCTTACCTGCCTCTCTAGATCGCGCGATTTTTTCGACGGCGATCCCGAAACCGCAGCTGCCGCCTGTCAATCCGTCGAAGATATTAGGAACGCGCTCCTTCCCATTTTATTGTCCTAGAGAGATCGTTCTTTTTCACCGCGGCTATAACACCGCAGATTTCACGCTCGCACCTCGATCAAATATTAATCTCATGGATGAAACTGTAATTTATGAAGAGGCGAACGGAGGGGAGGCGCGAGAGAGTCCACGGAAAAAAGGTGACGAAGTGTGTGCAAGGTGCATCCGTTGTTTCTACGAGACTATTAGGACGAGAAGAGCAGGTAGCCCGGCGCGCACGTCGGACAAATTTTCAGACGACTCTCCCCCTCTCTCCTCCGTTAACGATTTCTCGAGCGAGCGAGTTTCGACCAAATTCGGGCCCGGAGAAACGACAACTGCGTCGTTCGCGCGATTAAATTATCATTCGCGAGGCCATTCTTTTTTTTTCCGCGATATCGCGCATTATATTCGTATCAGACGGATATGGCTGGACGGGATTAAACTGTTACGTCCTCTTCCACTTACTTACCCCGTCAGATACCGAGCTTCGAATTCCGGTCGAAGCCTGAGGCAGCGTCGATTCCCGGAGTCGTAGGATCGATGACCAACGTAACCCCCCGAGCCGCGGGGCGCCGGTCTCTCTTAACGACGATGATAATATCGCGCGGCCTGAGTGGCCCGATGACACCCGCGCTGATAGAACCCGACCCCGGCATTGGTCGGCCCGCCGGATGGATGGTATTAGAGGGTTTCGCCGATTGGCGGCTCTTTGGAACGCCCAGGAAGGATGCGCAGCTGCCAGGACATGCGTAATCCGTCCGCTGATCGACGTCGAGGGAGTAAGCGCGACGTAACGATCATTCCCACGTAGCGGATGCGCCGCCACCATTCTCCTACCCTCTAAGCGACACTTGACGCATTCGCGATCGTTCCCCGTCGTTGCTTGCCGAGCGCGACGAGCGGCCACGTCGAATTCGAATCGATTCGTCCTCTCCAGTCGAGTCCATTTCGCGTGCAAAAAAAGAAATTAATTGCGACGGAGACGAGGCCGGGATTTGCAGTCGTGAATGCGAATCAATCGTGCGCGAGTCTCGCGACAAATCGTTCGATTTGCTCGCCGAAGAGCTCGCAGCACCGTGGGCGTCGCAGGTGTTGCAGCAAACAACATGGAAACCCGCGCGGGGAGAAAAAAATCTCCGCTTTTCGGCCGCGCGGTTTCGGGGAAACTGAGCGCTCGGAGCGCACTGCGCGAGCCATGAATTTCGATAATTGCGAACAATTGCTGTATTATCCCAACAGGTGCCAATAATGGGCGGTGCCCTCGTATCCGCCGGCCCGTAGCTTCGTTATACAAACAGTTCGTCCTATTTATCTCGGCCGTTTTTCTTATATCGCATCCCGCCCGAAAAAGCGCCGCAGGCCGCGAAGCGCGTTCATCATCGGCCGCCGCCCGACGCGAGGAAACTGATCCGTGTACCCGAGCGTGCACTTTGCTTTTTTTCGCCCATCTTCTCTGAGCGCGGCTTTAAGCAGTCGTGAATCTTTTCTTATCGGTTAAAACGAGTTATTTTGCGAGAAATAAAATACATACAGCCTCCGCGAAAGACAGTCATGTGGGAACAATCATTAGAGCCTGCGAAAGGACTGCTTCGCTCCCGAGTCGAAATTTTGAAGGCAAGTAACTCTGAACTAGCTCTTAACTCGGCTCTTCCGTTCGGGTCTATTTGACCCGAAATCATTTTTGTTTAGCTGGTACATTTTTATGTGATGAGTGAACGTTCTGCCATTTCATTCAACTTTGTTTCATAGCTTAGTTTCAAATTAATGTTCTTGCGCTATGAGACAAAGTTGTGAAATGTCAGAACGCTTACTCGAGTCGCGTAAAAATGTAACAGGGAAATAAAAATGATTTCGGATCAATCAGAACAGAACTGAAGCAGGATTAAGGATAGTTAACGCCTACTTAGACGGTCTATAGAGTGATAAAAACCTACTTCGACGATACTGACACTTTTCAACTTCTCTCTTAAATCTTTAATTCTACAGAGTGAATTTCAATGTTACCTTCAACTATCTATTTTGACGCTAAAACAACGGAAAAAGAAATTCTTGCTATTTTGAAGTTGAAATTTTGCTATCTTAACTCCTGCTATGCTGTAGAATTAAAGGTTATGAGGCCAAAATTTCAATTCGGGTTCTAGGGAGCTTCACAGGAAAAGAGCGGCAAAGAAGAGAGTTTTAGCCAATCACTTTAGCCTTTAACCAATCAGAGAAGATGAAGTCACGTAACGAATTGGCTTCTCTGTTCCTACGAAGCTCTCTGTTCCTACGAAGCTCATGCGCATATTTCACTAAAAAACAGGCTTGATTGGATCTATACCTAACAGTGGATTAACAAGCAAACGCGCTTCGGTTGAAGAAGACAAAATTTGTAGTTCTCATAAATCAAATTTGGTTCTTGCAACCAGAACTTCTGTTTCTTTCCACACGTTTGGTTGTTCATCGTCAGGTAGATCCCAAGTAGCAAAAATGCAAGGTGCCAAATGACGTTTTATTGACGAGACGTCATTAAGACGCCATTTGACGTCATTGTATTACTTGAGATCCAAGCAAACTTCTCCCAGTGCAGTTCCAACGCAATCGACAGTTAAAATTCTCGCGATTGAGTTTTAAGTCCGACCGTTTGTCGTAACGCGACATTCGGCATGCCGTAGTTCCTTTTTACAACGAGTTCACGGTAAGGAGACGCGAAGCGCATCCCTCCTCGAGGGAGGAGCAAGGAGAAAGGGAGGTATCCTGGCAAGAACGGAATCGTAAAAAGGGAGAGGGCAGTCCCTCCTCGCCAATTACCGGCCGTGTGCCAGAAAACGTGCGCAAAAACAATCGCTGAATAAGAGAAAGAAGGAGAGCGGACGGTGCTAAGCGCAACACCTCGCAGCTAAACAGAATCAGCCACGTCGTTAAAGGCAGGCCCCGAAATTGTCGAGCGAGGTAACGAAACGCCGCGTTTATCGCGCGAAATTACATCGTTGTTGCCTCGGTGTTTGCTGCTGGACTGTCCGGAGTGTCAAAATTGCCGGTGCCGCAGGACACGGGTGTGGTGTCTCCCCGAAGCGCGAGCGAATCGTTAGCCCGCGCGCATTGTTCATGTTGAATCGCGGTTAATTATCGCAACTTCGAGCGTCCGGAGAGATTCTCCGGGGTCTCGTCTTTCCTCTCCATCTTTTTCCCTTTCTTCTGATACCGCGGGTAATAAAGAAGCAGTCCGTATGACCGGCGCGCCGCGAGCGAGAGAAATTTCGTTCGAAATTGATTACCGCTGGATTTCCTCGGGGATAGTAAACGAGGTCGGGAAGGACGAGAGCGGACCTTCCTCGGTCTTCCTCGAGCGTGTCTAATCGTAGGTAACCCAGCGTGTTTTTGGCGACTTCGGCGCGGCTTTAATAGCTTCCGAAGCGGCGGGAACTATTATTCTTCGTGGAATAGACGAACCCCGCGAGGTATCTCGCACCTGCGCGCTCGAAACGGTAGCGAATTTCTCCCGGTGAGTGACGATAAACGAGGACTAACTTTCGCGCACATCCGATCGTCTTCCGGCGCTCGTCGTCCGTCTCTTCCGTCCAACGCGTTACAAACGGCACCTCGGCAAGCGCCGGTGAGTCAACGATCGGGTTAAGCGCGCGACACGCAATTACGAACTGTATCGACGACTCTCACTGACGGACCATACATATTGATGACACTCAGAAGAAAAGAAAAAAAAACCGGCGCGTTTACCTACACTTGACTCAGGGCGCACACCTGATGGACGGATGCGAGCCACGGGGCGATTGCATTTACGTGTTAATTATGCGCCCGGTCGCACCCCTTCCCGTCGGCGCAATAAAGCGATAAATTACAAATCAGACCCCTCGGTCTCGCGGGCAAAACATCGCGACGCGTTTCGTTTCGTATTCGTGCTTCATTATTATATAGGCAGATGCTAAACGCCTCTGCCCCTTTCTCCGTTTCTTATCTTCGCCGCCTTCCTTTTAAGCGCGCCTTTTCTAGCTCTTTTTTCTCCCCCTTCCTCTTCTCTCCGCCTCTTCTCCGCATATCCTAGCTCTCACGCCCGCCAAGCATTTTTAAAGCACCGGTCGCGCGCACGCGTGCTCGCCAGTATACCCGATATACCGGGGGAGGGGGGTGAGGTTCTTAATGAATTTCTACGCGGCGGACGCGCGGCCACCGAGATATTAATCGAAGCTGGGGTAAGGGCGATGTAGCTCGCTCTCTTTGATACGATTTGATACGTTCGCGCACGCCCATCGTTATTTGAAACTTCATCCGGGTATCCATCGCTTCGAAAAAGACCAGCCGCGGTACTCTCTCTCTCTCTCTCCCTCTCAAGAGAGAGTCTCGATCGAAAATACCGAAATAAAAACTCGCGAAAATAAAAAGCCGTCGATTCTCGGGCGGGCCTGTGAATAGAGTGTGAAATTTGCATTAACTTTGTTTACGCGTGCAGCGCGCGTCCGCTCGCGGCATCGTCGTCTCTCTCTCTCTCTCTCTCTGGCTGTCGTAAACCAAAAAATTCCGATCTTTATTGCGCGGGCATCGCGACGACGCGGGACGTATCGAATTTTTGCGCGCGAACGCGCGATATTAAAACGTCGAAAGTCGAGATCGGGACGGCGGATTTCCTTTTGCTCCGTTTGCTCGATTTCTGTCTGGCAGATCCAGACGGCGATACCGGGCGCAGATAGCGAGAAGAAGTAAGAAGGAAAGTAAGACGGCACTTGCTCGCTCGGCCGTTCGATCTGATTTGCGACGGCACGCCCAAAAGCTCGCCCCGAAATTTCAACCCGCACGACGATGAAGACGACGTGCGGCGGCATCAATTTGCGCTACCACGCGCGCCGGAAGACCGCACGACGACGGCGACATATGCGCTGCGTGGCGAATTATCGCTGTAATCTCGACATCTTCATAATTTTAATAACGACCTCTCAATTTATTACAGTCGTACGCGCGAACTCGCGATATCCCGTTGGTGCGATCGGCATCGAAGATCGCGCGCGCTAAGACACCGAGTACACGCGCGTTAACACTCAATCGGACGTCAACTGCGCATAAATTAGCATTCCGTCGATTTTAATGCCACACGGGACGTTTTATCTCACTCGTGCGCCTGTTGAGGAAGGACCTCTTGGCTTTTAAGCTGGAAAGATGTAAAATTAGAACGCGTCTTCCGATACTACCGATAGTATATAGCATCGATATTTTTTATACAATACTTGTATTTTTTGTATCATATACCACCAAGCGATACTTTGGCAGTATCGGATTGGTATCGGTATTGAATGAAATTCGTTTCGACATCAATAAATGATGTTAATACTGAAGTGATATCTAAACATCCTCAAACGTGGCGCGTGTTTTGAGAGAGAGAGAGACAAAAACAGTCTGAGAGAGAAGAGTCAACAACGAGGAAAATACCGACGGTTCTTGCAAGTGGACACAGGCGCGACGAGGTGCAAAAAGCAGTGCGAAATAATAGTGGATCGATTTCGTAGCTATGACTTCTTCCCGGAGGATGGCCGAAGGATGCACGTTGCCTTTTTTGCCAACGGCGGTGCACAGCTCGATTCGCGGCGGCACGCCCATCGTTACGCAAAAACATTTCGTCCGCGTAGCATTTTAATTCACGTGTGCTATCAGATCACCGACTGCGAGGCGGGTATATTATAATATAACTTTGACCGATTAGCATGTCTTATGGACACTCTTGCGATTAGTTCCTTCTCTCCCCCCCTCTCTCTCTCTCTCTCTCTTGCCGTCTCGCTCTTCACCAGAATCCGACACGAGAATAACTGTTCGCCGTTTTAATCGCCGAGCGAGACTCCTCTCACCTGCTGCTCCGAGATATACACAGTCGAAATAACTTTATATTTAATTAAGGAGGAACACATGTAGAAATGCCGCGAGAAATTCTTAATACGCTATTTATGTACCTATAAAAACGTCCTCTTCAGCCTTGACCGAGCTACGTCTACGTCTAATTGCAATTCAAACGATACCTGAATCATTATTTTCTTATCGACGCGTAATGGTATTGGAGATCGCAATCGCCTCAACTGCTCCACCGTCACCTCCTTCATGCTGCGTTTCTTCTCGCTTTTTCATCGAGTGTTCCTTCCATCGCACAGACGGACCGATTCTCTTCTTGTAAACAGGCTTCTCCGGATCGACTTCGCGATACCATTAAAGGTGCCAGGAGGATCAGCGTGTAGGCTTCCCGGGAAGGACACTTAATTTATTGTGTTGGATCCCGAAGAGAGCCGCATGCACCGTCGGGAGACCTTTAATGCACGAAATCCACTGCGAAAAGAACCGAGAAAAGCGGCGTTTTCATAAATTCATAAGCCATATATATATATATATATAAGATATGTATATATCGACGGCGTGCCGCTCGTCGCAAATCTTAAGAAAGCGATAAGCGTACATGCAGATTCTTCTCACGTGTGTGTCTTTAACGCGCCGTCTTGTCGGCTGTCGAGATTACTTCGGCTATAATTTCGCGTAATATGTGGACATTCCGAGTCCTACCATTACCGATACTTAATTGGATCCCGTAACGCTCCCGTATCGTAATTTCATTACTTATCCTTTGCGCCAGATTGCATTTATGGAATTTCACCGGCGAGCCCGCAAGGTGGGTACACGTTGCGAAACGTGGAAGCACCTGTGCGCGCTTTAAATAACCGCGGATCGATCCGGGATTTAAAAAAAAAAAAAAGAGAAGAAAGAGAAAAAGGTGTACATGTGCGCCGACATTCGACCGAGATGCGTGCGAAACGCGCTTCGATTAAATCGTAACCAATTATAAGATCGGGTTACTCGCATTATTTAAAAATCGTAAAAGCGCTGCTCCGAGAAATCGAATCATTATACGTCACTTCGCCGCCGAGAATAAAGAGAATGCGAAACGTAAACGGAATCGGAACGGTGAATTTAAGGGGAATTACGAAAGTTTCGAAAAGCCTCGCCTTCGTACGTTGGAAATACGTACGAAGATCATGTTTGAAGAAACCGAAGATATTCGCGACTTTCGACATCGAATCCGAGTACTCATAATAAGAATATAGACACCGTGTGTCTAATTTCTGGTTGGCTCCGCCATGTTTGAGTCAGCTTCCAACTGGGATGCGTCAAAGGTTGCTTTCTAGCAATAGGCAAAAATCGTCACGAGTGTAGTTACATCATTTATTATCCTTTTCTTTACCAGATGTGAAATAAGCATATGACGACAATAAATGATGATATAACTAGACTTGTATCTCTTGCTGAAAAGCGACCAAAGTTATCGACTGAATGACAACACAAGCAAAGATTTGCCATCCATAAAGTCTACGAAGTTAAAAAATGAGTTTGCGCGTTTCGTATTGTAATTAATTACTAATTTATTTTGGTTTGCACCTATTCGAATAATATTTGAACATTTCGCGTATTATGGCTGTGCACTCCCGGTTTTTAACTTAAACATGACAGCCACACCGATGGTACTTGTCCTCTTATTATTCTATCACGCGCAATCTGGATCCTCGGAGCCGGTAGACGCGAGCCATGGCGGGGTTCTTAATACATTTTTGGATCTCGTTGCACCTGTTGCTGCTGAAAGACGACAAGAGTGGTCCGGGATAATTACGGAGCAATCAATTACGAAAGTTCAGAGCGGGCGGGCGCTCCGAGTACTCGCTCAATTACGCGAACACGACACACACACACACCGGCACGAGTATAGTTACGTGCTCGCGCAGATATTGACACTCGATTATAAGTTAATTTCTTAATTGCCGAAATCACTTGCTCGCTCGCCCATCGATCCGTTCCAATTTCTCCGTTCGTTCGCATGTCACGGTGACATTACGATGCGCGCGAACGTGCGATCGATACACGAAAGCTCGCCTCGAATCACTATAATGACGCGTTCTCGGTGGCCGAAAACAAACTGAGTGTCACGTCGATCCGCGGCACCGCCATCTGCGTACAGAGTAGAGCTGTCATTCTTTGTTTATTCGTCGTATCGAAGTTTCGTTTTTTTCGAAGCTTCGAGTACGAAGGAAAATGACATCCCATAGTATACAGAGGACGTGCGTCTCGCTTTGTTTTGTTCTCGCTCGGTGAATGTCACCGCGTCGAACGTCGAGATACTTCAAGCTACACGTATTTATTTTGCTCGAGAGATATCGGCCGCCGAAAATATTTTTCGTCCGGCGGGGCCGGAGGAATAATGGAATGGTGCACGCGTGACGTTTACGGCCTAACGGTGCTTCTCCAGGGCATAATCTTCACCGATCGAAACTGTCATTCAGGGAAGCGAGGTAATATTCTTGGCGATCGTAAAGGAACAAAGATTTCCGCAAACCTTCCTGTCGTCGGACGTGAGCGAACGGCTCAATAAGCTCGCTCCGGATAAGCGGGGCCCATCGATCGATCGGGCGGCTTCATCGCCCCTCGGGTCGACCGCGAGGAAGCCGGAATTCGCGACGCGGAGGATTCGTACGCGAGCGAAATTCGTCGGATTGCTCTCGACGATGAAATAAACCGTTCCCCCTTCGGGGAGCCGGCTCGCTTCACCTCGTTAAAAGGAACCGCCGTGGCGGCGTAATATCTCATTACATTTTTGCCACGGCGCGTAATGGCCTCTCGATTTACACTGGCCAGAGCACGCTCATCCGCTTGCTCGCTCGCTCGCTCCCGCGCCCGCTCCGTTAGGTGGCAGCCAATCGAGCCGATGAACCGTGGGCCGCGGTAAACCCCCGGCGACCGGAGCGTTAACCAGTAACCAGTCACTTCCACAGTAATTACGGGGCTGGCTCGCATTCGCGTTTTATAGGCGAACCCTGCGACCGAGATGAGACGAGACGAGATGAGAAGAGAAGAGAAGAGACCCGACGGGATGGGAAGAGACGACTCACTCGCTCGATTATTGCATTACCCATGCATAGGGCTTGGCAATACCACTCGGCCGAGTCATAAGCGTCCGCGGAATTACCGCGCCGAGCCGAGACCGTTTCTTCTCGTCGGATTCGCAGAGCCTTGTTCTCGTCCACTTTGCCTACTTTTCTCGCTGTCAAATTCACGCGTAGACCCTCGAGAGCACCTCTAAATCTTGACGAAGTACGCAAATCCGACGGAGCAACGTCTCTCTCGACGTCCGAAAACGATCGCCGCGCGCGGCTCACCGCGAGGAAAGGAACATTTCGCGACCGTAAAGACGGGTTTACGCCCGTCGGCAAACACGGCTAATTCTTTATTTAGAGAGAAGCAGTTAGCACATCCGGACGAGACGGGAGAGGATAAAAAAAAGAACGACGCGAGGACATATCGGGAGGCAGCGTGCAGCTGGCGCAGAAAAAAAGGCCGAGACGTTCGATCTCCGTTGTCAGACGGATTGTCCGGAGCTAATTAAGAAATCGAGTCCGAGAGATGGTACAGGAGGAGGAGGAGGCGCGTGCGAGAGCAGCTACGCGATCGCCGGTACCCACTCTTGATCGATTAATCCGAGCCGGACGCAACACCGTCGGGTTAGAGAGCATCGTCGAGTCGTCCGCTCTTTCCGCGCTGGGCTCGCTCGAGACACCGTTGTAAGCCGGATATTTATTGAGACAGGTGATCACGAAGTGTGTACACGTAACCACCTCCTTCCTTTTTCCATCTTCCCTCTTTTTTCCCCCCACGATTCGCCCGTGGAATCGAATTTACTGTCGTAGGCGTGACCGGCAGCGCGGTAGCACCGAGCCAACTTTCGCGCTAATTACCTACGCCGAAGAACCGTAGGTTTATAACCGTACTTTATAGGCGGCGATTCGGACGACCGTTACTTCGCTCCGCCGCGCGCCCGACGAACAGCGAGCGAGGGTGGAAGAGGGTGCGCGGTCCGGTTGCACCAACGTTATTTTGGCGTTGAGCAAGACTTAAATGTGCGTCCGTCTTTATTTATTTATAGAAAGAAGGATGTTTAAGTCTCGCTTAGAACGAAAATAACGCAACCGGGCCTTAGGACTTCAGCAGAACGATCGACTTTTAAGACACCGTATACCATAAATTTGGATCTAAATTATCGATCGTTTGCTTCCTTTTATCGTACAGTCATTGTGTCTTCTGGCTGACGTTGGGCGTAAATGATGACGACGACGAGCACGTCGACAGAACGCGCGGCTCGAAAGAAGACATCAATCCGGTCGTCTGGAAGCAACGGTCTGCTCGTCGTCGGCGAGCATTCGTAACGACCGCGAGCCGTGCCGCGGCGGTAAACGGTGCCACTCTCTCCTCCTCTTCTCATTTATTTCTTCACCCTCTCCTCCCCTCTTCTTATTCCTCGTCTTAACGCCTTTACGTTCGCGTTGACGCGCGCGAGCGGGAACGCGCCCGTCGTCTTCGGCGCGCGGTTGTTGATCGGCCGGTCGCTCTCTCACTCTCCCGAGGTTTTATGCCTCGGCTCTTTGACTAAGAAGGTTTTTGCGCCGGCTTCGTTATGGCCTTCATATGAGTTATGCTAATTGAATGTATGATAACCGGCGACTTTAATTGGAATGTTACCGAGCCGCCACGCTGGCCGCCCGCGCGCGCGACTCACGATCGCGTGTTTCGATTTTCAGCAGCGTTTACTGCGCAAAACTGCGGATCGTCGCGAATCGAGCGAGCCCGCGCGTTTCTGAGACACTCGCGGCTGCCCTGATTACGGGCAACCCTCGAAATCGAACGAACCAAATGCGCTTTCGTTGAAGGAAACAGAATTGCCGGCTGTGGAAACTGAATTTGAATTATAAGCAGTCAACCAAAACGTGTTTGTTTCGTTCACTGTCTGATAAATTCACATTTTTTTCTTCCGAAGCGGGAGAAGATACATCGTTATGTGTGCCGACCGGCCTCGCATATGCGGCCGACGATATCGGACTCATTGATCACAATTTGGTCGTGAAATCACGCGGCCTTGCGTCGTAACGTCGCGGCCGCTTTTTAAAAATTCCCCGAAATAAACCCGTTTAAGGGTACGCGGCGCCCTTAAGATGAAAAAGGACCGAGACACCGAGGAGACACGTGTCGCTATCTTTCTAATTCCGTATGACGTTTGCACCTGGTGCTTCCGAGCTGACACGTCGGCAAGCGACTAATTCCAAGGACCAACATTTACATCTTTAATTAATAGACGATGATATCAAGAAGCTAACGATAACAAATTGAACGATTAAAGTATCGCGTACCCCTTTTACTCGAGGACGTAAGGTGCCTCTCGTTAGACGCGCGCGCACTTGTGAGCCCACCCAGCACGAAAAGTGGGAATGATCTTCCGATTAATTCCAATTACCTCGGATATCATCGACTTGTTCGTTATGCCGCTTTCGTTTCATCGATAGCGATACGTTCGCGCGGTAAATTAACTCAGCAGGTGAAATCTATGGGACATCAAGGCGGGGGATTTCGGGACGAAAAAATTAATCCCCACGGATCAGCTTGTAATAAAGCGATGATACGCGAATGAGGAAAAGAGAGAGAAAGGTCCAGAGAAAAATGGAAGCTAGGTGATTTCTTCGCTGATTTTGTGAACTTCGCGATTATTCCGCAGAACGATAGAGAAAGAGAGAGAGAGAGTGGAATATGATCGCGCCGGGCGATCATCCCGAGGACAAAAACGCGGATAATTGAGCCATTACACGGAAATGCGTAATAAACGGCAGAAGTAATTTTCCGAGTATCGAGAGACGTTCTCCTCCGTGGCTCGGTTGACTCTAAATTACCCGTGGCTACCCCCTTTAAGTACACTCGGTAGGTATGCCGCGTCGGATTCTCGCTTTTTGTCGTCTCATCGGAACGTATCGGGGCTGCGCGTCGTCGTCGTCGGATAACATCGATTTCTACCTGTCTTTTTCCGGCCGCAGCCCGCTTAAGGGATGCGTCCAGATTCCGATTTCGGTGCGGTTCGCCGCAGTTCTTTTGTGGATCATATCTCGCGCGCGTCCCGAACAATGTCGCGCTCGTAGATGCCGGGCGATAAAGGCCGGGCGCGAAGCAGGTGAAGAGTATGAAGATGCAGCGAACACAACGGCGCGCATAAATCCTCGATTGCGATTGCGGATCGGCGCTCGTTACGAGGATCATCAGTTCGAGTAGCCATTAGCCGCCCGGGGCGTCTCGCGTGTGTGTGTGTGTGTCGGTGCGCAATCGAGCTCGCCGGTAATTCGATGACTTATTAAAGCGCACGCGTTAAATGAGCGCAGATACCTGATAACGGGCAGTAATTGATTGTATTAAAAATCGGTACTTTGCCGAGGTCGCGATTATGCAGATCGACCGGTGGCGCGCCGCAATATAGCGCACAGAGAGCGGTGTAATCACTTAGCGCGGCGCAATCTCCCGATCGCGTTTATCGGATCGGACGCTCCTCTCTTGACGGCTCCTCTCTTGACTTGACGCAAGCGCTAAATTCCGCACGTTGCGATAACAAGTACGGCGCAATCGCCGTAATTAAGCGCCGGCCTGCGCGAGTAAAGTCGTCGAGTTCCCTTTAATGCTCGAATCACGTCGAAGGCGAACGCCCGCGTCCTCTCGCACGGCGGCGCGCACGGTAGAGCCGACGGACGCAGAGTTGCGAATCAATTTACTAGCCAATAAAATACAATTTACGCGTGATACACGCTCGAACGAGCAGCGCCGGCTTCGGATGCGTCGATGCCCTGAGCGAAATCCCCTATCATTTTTATCCGTTAATTTAAAGTCCGACTTATGCGCATATCGTGAAAATTCAAACAAATCAATAAGGAGTCACGCGGAAATGGCGGTGCGCTTTGTACTTTGGATAAAGAATAGAAGAAACGGACGTATTGCTGGGTTATCGACAATCGAAGTAGGTGTAGTTTTACGAAGTGTCACAAGTGAGGTTATCGCACTGAGAAAAAAAGACTTGAAAATTTATCTATGAAATATAAGATTTATTTAAGTGTTAAACGTTTCTTTAAATACGGCGAAATCAAATTTTATTCCCAGCAAATAAACCAATTGATAAGAAAACTTAGGTATATTTCATAAAAATATGTATACCGTCATCGCAGTCAAATTTGTTTCCAACTATTTAATATGGAAGATAATGTCACAAGAAATGTTTACTTTGCAAAATTTCAATTTCTTTTTCTCAGTGCGGAGGCAAAGCAATGGCGATATACTTGCACTGCGTATTCAAGTCTGTTATGTTAATCGAGTCTTTTCTCACACATTTTTTGTCGCATAAATGTACGTATAAAATGTTTCTGAACATCCTTTTCTTTGCGACAGGCCACCCGAACAACTGACCGCCATTCTAATTCAATTATCATGCTGTATTAAAATGAAACACGCGCGGTGTATTAATAAACAAATACAGCGATAGTTTTCTCGATTACTCGATGAGACACGTCATAAAACTCGCTTCGACTCGCAGATATCGCTGGTCGTTTTGAACGCACCTTTATAATGTCACGTACTTTTACCCCATGCTCGTTCCTTACATTCTTTATTTAATGATCTTATCGTGACTTTCTTACCGTAAATTCGCGCCGATTTATTCGAATCGGGATCGCGCGGAGGGGGAAAAATCGCGCAGGAGGAAAGCTCGATTTAGCGAAAATCCGTTCTCCGCGAGCGGCCGAGCGACGACCCTCCGCTTGTAAAAGGTTACACCACGGAGCGCGGACGATGTCTGCGATGTCGTAAACACAGATCACCTTTATGGTTAATACATTATCACGGTGACGTGTAAGTAATAATGTTTCGGGACGATGCCAGATGCGCCAATGTCACACTCCATGGCTCGGCCTATGGCGCTCGCCGCAGGGGTCCCCTAGGTCGTCCCTATCGAGGATCCTGCGCGATTCCTGCGGTTTCCCGATGCATCCGCAGTGCGTGGTACGTGCGTGTGCGATGCCATTATGCGCGTGTTACTTCCCCGCGACGACCGCAAAACTACCCGCGATTGATAATTACGCCAATTATGCCGTTAGGCTGCTTATTCGCAGATCCTCCTCCGGAGAATCCTCCCGGTCGCGCGCGATTACGCGAAACATCGCGAACGGTTACTCGCGATGTTAAGGCTCTTATAGGATACGTTTTATGGACTCGTTCGGAATTGCTTAATTATTCCCTACAAAATACGAAGGAACATCTAGAGACTAATTGAATGATTCCGATCGGAATTCACTCCGAATAGTTCCATAATACCTGTCCTGGTCCCTCGCCGCAACTGTCCTTGTTCGATGACGTGAGAAGCGAGAAAACGCATGCGAAGAATTCTTGCGTTATACGTCCAAATGGAAAAATATACCCGCCAAATGACACTTGTGATCGATTTAGCGCTTTTGTAAAATTGTCCGGACACTTTTCTTTTACTCGATTTCGCCAATGTTAATTTTATGTATTGATTGTTCGAATAAAAGAAAAAGCGTTCGAATCGATCACAAATGTCATTTTGTAAGTAATTCGTTAGAAAGCAATTTTTTATTCCACTTATCATGTTACGAAAAATGTTATGTTATTCTCTCACAAATAATATTAACCCTCCAATAACGAGGTGAATTTTTAATGTATCTAAGAGATCTTGTTCATTTTTCGCGTAATCAATGTTCCAATATTAATATTCCAATGGCGCTATAATATTTGCTCCTAAAGGCCTGTTAGATTTTTCCGTGTTTCTCATGAGTTTCGAGATGCCTCCCGGACTCGTCCCGAAATGACGCTTGCGCCGAATTCATTCCGCCGATTTCTCTTCCATATTATTGTTAGCATCTCCGCTGGAGAATACATACGCCCATCGAGTCGTTGACACGGAGCAATCTTGAAATCGCACGCACCGGTCGGAAGACAATTTCCGGGAGGGACGCGAGGGGACGACGGACGAGGGGTTCGAATCGCTCCTTAGGCGTTTCGTAAGAATTTCGCGTCCGCGGCCGGATTCCAACGACTGGTTTTACGTCGAAACTGCAAATGGATCGGGGTCTAAAATATGTCGGCCCAATTTGCCGGTGTCTGCCGCCTCTGGGCAGCCTGGAGCGGCGGTCGCGGTCGCCTCCTTACTCTCTCGTTAGTCGCCCCGAGCTGCCCCTTATACACGCGTACTCTTCTCTCGCTCTCCACCTCCTTCCATTCACCACCGTCCGGCCTCCACCTCTTTCGCTTTCCGGCCCCGCTTAAAGGAGATATATGCGGTATCTCCCCGGTGAATTCGATCGGCACCGCGTACAGGTGCTCGCGAGGGACGCCGTACGGTAAGTACGAAGGACGACTTGTCGCGTACCGCGCGGGATCGTGCGTGTCCCGGAAAATCTCGGTTAACAGATTTACGCCGCGTTGCGTGCGCTGCTCGGTAACAGGATCGGGGCTAATTACGGGCACGTTTTCATTTCGCGATTCCTCGAAATGAATTGCGCCTCGCTCGGGTCGGGAGGAAACGCAATTTCGCGACGGTCAAATTTGTGCGGTGTCATGAGCGTGATGCTTTCAGCAAAGTTCGTTTCTGACGAGAAACGTCGCTTGGCAAAAAGGAATCTCGAAGTCGAAATTTCACTTCTGTTAAGTTCTATTTAGTTTCTACGTTAAGTCTTCGCAGGTCTTCCATCGTGTTCCTTTTGACGCTACAAATGGGAAGTTACTTCCACTTTCTCTACTTGAAGACTTAAAGTAGAATTTAGGGCCAAAATTTCGACTCGGGATATCTCTCGTACGTCTCGTAACACGTAGGTAAATTACCGCCGCGTTATCTGTGGACGAGAAATCATCATTTACAAAATGTGTTACGTGTAAACTATCGGGACACGATCACGATTTGATCGGTATCTTTCGAGGAACGTCCATCCGATAGTAATCAATTTACGACGTTTCTACATTTTTCACGTCAGCCCGACGAGCCGGGGCCTCGTCGATGCAAGCAGGCAGATGATCGAGATTAACTCTAAATTTAGGTCGGTCGCGTATCGCCGCCATCTCGTAAATTTGGCCGGACCGACGGTCAATGTGGAGTCACCGGGCTGCATCAGCGAATTTTCTGGCGCAGCGCTGCGCGGGAGAAGGACGAACGAGCGAGAAGATAAATCGACCTCGTGTATTTCGCGACTATCCTAATTTATTACGGATCAAAAGTCGTTACGATAATATCAATTAAACACGATGGCCGGCTCCATCGGAAGAACCGTCGACGAAATGTTAAAAGATTTTTAGTTTGTTCCCGTTATAAATTGTCCACTTCATTTGAAAATAAGGAAAATCACGGCGTTAAATCTCGGCGTTTCCGACCGCATTTACTCTTCAGACGCAATTTCGTCCAATTATTTGCCCGCCCATCCTCTCCCTTTCCCTCTACTTCCCATCGTAACTCTTCCTGCTCGCGATTGAGGAATTAAAATTGTTCGAACTCGCTCTCGTAGCGTCCGTCAAGAGGACGTTCCTGCGGAAGAAAGAAAGGAAGAAACGGTGCGGCGGACGAACGCGACTAATTCCGAAGGGTGCATAAAGCGCGTTTTGCCGTTCGCCGGCAGTTTTGTTTGGCCGAAAGTGATTGTGCTGCTGCCGGGACACACGTATACACGTCGCGAGAATCATCCAATTATGGCACGGGGAGAAATACCGCCGCCTGATTGGATAGTTAAGACGTTCTACTCGCGCCTGCACGCACTCGGCCGAACCGCAAAAATAAGACGATCGCGCGCTCTCTCTCTCTCTCTCTCGTCCTCGCGGCGACGCGAATCAAGTATCGTGAAGAACGTTCCTCAAAATTGCGGTTTTGCCCGGCCGCAAAACGTCGCGCGGCGAGACGTGTTATCTTTTCAAAATGCTGCGTCTCTTTGTAACGCCGCGCCGCGCTGAGTCGGCGCGAAAAATAAGAGGACGCAATAACGGGAGAAAAAAGGAGGAGAATTCAAAGTAACCTGTTGCAATCGAAGAGAGAGAGAGAGAGAGAGAGCGAGGAGAGGCCTCGTAACTCTATTGCAACCGCGTAACGCCGCTATCGAGCGTGCGAGCGTGTTAATTAAATTAATTGCGGCGGCAAGAGACGGCCGTTCCAGGTTTGCACGGGGGCTTCCTCGGCAGCCTGCAATTTTGTATCGACTCGCGGAAATCGTCCAATTATGGACGCGCGGAGAGCGAAGGGGGGGGGGGCGCCTTTATCGGTTAGTTAAGACGTTTTACCGGCACCCCTCACCGGGGCCGCTGCATCGCGATTCTCTCTTTTCTCCCGGCCGGAGTGTGTATAAGCAGTTTTCGCACTCCAATATCTCGTAACGAGCCCATGTAAATAAGCTGCGCGGCCGGGCGTTAAGCGCCGGGAGATGGTGGCGTCAAGAGATGGTGCGCGCGGTCGGTCCAATTACCGTAGAGAATTGGCGGTTAACGCGAGCACTCGCTGGAAATTGAACGATTTTTCAACGCGGCCCAGGTGACACACGAGCGAATAACGTTGCATTTTAATGTAGCTACGCGGAGCAGCGGAAGACAACGTTATCATGCTCGTCGTCGCAGCGGCGCGAATCTCGACGCAGCCGATCGCGAAAGTCGTTCTTCCCTGAATTCGACCCTTTAGCTGCGCGTATTCATTAAGGGCCGGTATTCGGCCCGTAATCTTAAATCTCCGGCTTAATTCCGGATCGTTATCGATAAAAGTTATAGCGTTAATTATCTTAATTGTTCCGATCTCGGCCTCGCGTTTTCGCCCGCGCGTTTTATCGCGCCGGCGACAACTCTGTAGCAAAAAATAGTGCGAACGAGCGACGAGAATCGTCCAATTGAGACACGCATAAAGACGCGTGAGACATACTAGTTATTTATACAAAGTTGCAGAAGAAATTTTATATGTGTGATTAATGTTTATGGTATTATGTTAACATAACAGTGTTTACGTGACATAACATTTCGAGGGTCGAAACTTATCAAGTTCGTCGCCGAGTCTGCGTTACCTCAATCATTGAATTGTAACGTAATTTCCGGCAAAGAGCGTTTCCCGCGCCATCGGGCATTGCAATTCCTAAGATTTAAGGGTCGTAACGACTTTTAGTGGGAAAAACCTTTTGTCAGAAATTATGTAATATTTTATTCTATTTTCAGAGCAAAAGGCTTACTGCTCTTAACGTAGATCCGGGCTAAGCGTTAGTAGCGAAAATTCCGCAGCATCGAGAATCTATGGAAATTTAGTTTGGTATTAGGAAAAGATGATCAGTGAAGAGGTTGCAGGAGGTAAGTCGTGCGAGCTCCTCGCACATTATATTCTCCTGATAGGAATCTGTGAAAATTCCACACATCGAAAACCTATGAAAATGCAGTTTAGTATTAAGAGAACATGATCAGCGAAGAGGATCAGGAGGTAAGTCGTGCAAGCTCCCCGCACATTATATCATCCTGATAAGAAGCAGTGAAAATTTCGCACAGAAAACCCATGAAAATTTGGTATAGTATTAGGAGAGCATGATCCGCGAAGAGGTTCAGGAGGTAAGGCGTCCAATTAAGACACGCATAAAGTCGCGCGAGAGATACCCGCGGGAAGATAAGTCGGGCGAGTCTCTCCGCTCTACTTTATAGCGACGATCCACCTAAAATGTTGCGAGATCCAGTTCTCGATTCCGACGATTGACTGCGAATCGCGTGCGCGACCGATCTAATTGACTTTCGCTTTTCCTGCGACGCGATAAAGGAAGCGGATTCAGCGCGGCTTCGCCGGCCGATCGCTGATCAATTAATGCGTTCTCGCGATTTATGCAAGTCGGGCTGCGAGTGACATAACTTCTCGCGGCCGCGTAACGCTTTTCAGCGCG
Source organism: Dinoponera quadriceps (assembly GCF_001313825.1). Classification (NCBI taxonomy): domain Eukaryota; kingdom Metazoa; phylum Arthropoda; class Insecta; order Hymenoptera; family Formicidae; genus Dinoponera; species Dinoponera quadriceps. The sequence goes on from NW_014554796.1 coordinate 1,525,485, forward strand.
CGGGAAACAACAAAAATATCTCACGATACACATCGACATCCGTCGCCGGAGGTGCGCCGATGTTGCGTAACCTGATTAAGAGAAGAAAAATCCAGAGCAACGGGCGATTGAATTTATCCTTACGTAAACGGGACGTGGGGCGAACGGCGGGCCGGTGAGAAAATCAGGAGCGCTTTTATCCGCGGTTTTATCGTTTACTCTCAGGCCCAGAACCGTTCCCGGTGAAAGAAAATCATCCAATTACAGACCGGCGGCCTTATCTCGGATCTTTCAGATCGCTCGGGCGAAAGAGCGCGTGTGCCGACGGGAGCCCCGAGGAGAGGGCGAGGTGGCAGGAAGGGTGGTGAGGAAGACGCGATAGGTGTGGGCGGAGGGGGGGGGGGTTCAATTATTTCAATCGAGCGGTCCGAGAAGGCGAGAGGGGCGGCTCGGTGTTTGAAAATGGGTGTGAACGCTCGTGACAACTTACACAGTGTTATCTGGTAGTAGCAGAATGCGCCGGTAATCCCTCGGTAAGCCCCCGCTAAGCCGGGATCCACGTGCCACGTGATATACGATACACCTCAGGGCTTACCCTTAACAGGCGGCAGACACAGTTGCATGGAAACGCAGTGCGGCTTATTCGGGAAGTGCGCGCATGCTGCGTGCGTCTCGTCACCGGACGTGCGTTTCGATCTCGACCTCCTCTCACGCGATCCCCAATGATCGCGCTACGTCGTCATCCGACCGGCGAATCGGAATAAGCTTCCATCTATTTCTATTATTTTGCGCTTGCGACCTTCGATACTTCATGCTTACCTTCTCGGTAGTAGTAGTTTGCCTTGTTTGTATTGTTACGTATTCATTCAAGCGCGAGATTCAAGTATTCACGTATACCGGATTTCGTTTTCCCTGACATGCTACTAACTTTTTCATTTTATGTGCACAAAAGACTTTGCTCTCGTTAGACAGATAAATAAAGAAATAAAGCTGAGACTCGATCGATTTAATTGAACGTTCAATGCGAATCTCGCGATAATCGCGGCTAGACGCTCGGGGGAATGTCGAGCGCAAAGGGTTGCCCGCGCGCGATAACGCGCGTTCGTTCGATGCCAAAAGCGTCGAGGGGCTGCGTAACGCTCGCAGGGGTCGTGGCGCGTGTCAGATCGATCTGCGGGAAAACGCGTTTAGAGTGTTTACGTTTCGCACCGAATCAATTGCGTATTTTGTAAGCACACCGGGAAGAATCGCGTCCTCCTCGCGTCGCGACAGCCGCGTGTACATTTCACGGTGGTCGATCATAAATCTCGCCGGGTACTTCGGGATCGCGCGGACGCTAATGTCATCATCGCCCGAGTAATATCACGTTAGAAAAGTCGACCTCGCTAATTCCATTTGTTCCCGCGGAGTCGCCGTAAAAAGATAAGAGGCGCCTTGGCATCGTGTAATTTCCGAAATAATCGACGCACTTTGTGAGATCGCTCGGGTAATTTCCGTCATTTCGGCGCGCGCTCGACGGATAAATTTGTTTTGCGCAAGAATCGTGCGGGGATTTTCATAATTTGCCGGCCACGCTCGCCGGTGCAACGCGAACGGTCGCGGACGGCCGCGGGATCGGAGGATCGACGTTGACGACCACAATTACCATCAATGGTCATCACAGACGGCGGACGTTCCCCCGATCACGTCGTGTGTGGGACGTAAATTTCGGGTTTCTCACCTGTGCGCGCGTCTCCCGTCCGTATTTATTATGATGTCTTCGAATGGGCACGTTTAATCGCCGAAACTCGACTGCATCTTTCGTCGTAAACTCCGGCGGTGGCCCCGTCCCGTCGAAAGATCGAATTATATAATAACGAGTTATCAACGGACGGATTGGTACTTCGTTTTAATGAACCCGCCGAGAGTTTCCTCTTTTCTCACCAGGAACACGCCCATGATCGCGCGTTGACGAGTGTAAAAGCCGCCACCCCGGAGATCGCACCGAAAGTCAAAATTTGGATTCCGCATTGACCCTGCAAATTCCGTCCCGAATTACCCGGGACGAAATTAGAGAATAAATTAAATTCTATATGAAGTTTTTACACAAGGAGAAGAAAAGCGCAATAACTTCTCCGACTCTTGAAGACTTCATGCGAAATGAAAATTTCGACACGCCAGGAAGACACGAATTCGCGCAGATCCCGTCCCTTTCGCTTCTTCGGACTGCTCGTCCGGTCTCTCCGTTCCATCGCCCTGTGCAACAACCTCTACTCTCGGTTAACCCGGAGGTCTTCATGTTTCCTAGATTTCTCGCGAGTCCCAGCTATGTATGCGTGCCAATTTCATGGGAATAATTTGCAAATAATTTGCGTTACATGAGTCCCGCAACAAAATTGCATACGGAACGAGAGAAAGAAAAATGCCTTCGCAGCAACGCGAAGCAATGGAGAATATTACGAGAGGTATATGCCGGCATATAAAGACAGAGGAACGAGGTGAGAAGATCGAGGCGAGTTCGGAACCTTTTCATTTGTTTTACTGCGCCCCCAGGCGCGATCGGTATCGATAGAGTTATTTTGGTCAGACAAGCACGAGCTCGATCGTAACGGTCAAAGCGACTATGGCTGAAGGTACACGGGCGTGTTGCAATTATATCTTCAAGGCCCTCGTCCGAATTCCTTCGCGTTGCGATTCGCCCGATTCGTTTCGCAAAATCCTCACTTTTATCTCTCGCATCTCGCGAGAATTACTTTATGCGCGAGAAAAAAGTGAAATCTCGGGCGAGCGTGACAATTTAGGACGCGATTCGGAATTAATTCAACCGGTTATCCGGCGATCGGCCGAAAAGGAAGAGGGAGGAAATGAAAATTTCTCTCTCGGCTCTTCCCGAGTCAAAATTTTAAATTCTCAATTTTTTATTCTTAATTCTACATTAAGTCTTCAAGGGAAGGGAACGGAAATGAGTTCCTACTTGTAACATCAAGGAGCACAATGGAAGACTTAACGTGGAACTTGAAGCTAATGTGGAACTGAAAGAAATTAGACGTTAAAGTGGGATTAAAATTTCGGCGGAGATCCGTTCGCGCGATAACGAGCGGATCGACGGGCGGTTATCGCAGTCGATATATTGTCCACCGTGTGATCGTGAGGTTGGACATGACCGAGCGGGCTCGATTGCGCACGTGTGCTAACGCGTCATTAGGACCACCCTTCGCGCGGCGGCGGGTGCATTTTTTTCCGAAGTGTAATGACACTTCGTGCGCGGGCCATTTAGCCGAACCGGCAGGTAAATTGTCCCGGGCCCCGAGGTGCGACCGAAAATGACACGCGCAACGCCGCAAAATTGCGACGCTCTAAGCCAAATCTGCGGCTCAGCCGCAGCGTGCGCGCTCGCCGAATATTCGCACGAATATCTCGGCCCGCACACACCGTGGCAATGAGTGGATTTGGAGCTACGGGGAAGGTCCTGAGGAGGGACTCAGGCGAACGTTCACGCGGATTCCCTACCTCCGGAGGTATCGAAACCGCGGCAACAAAGTAACGCGCGAATTGCACGCGCGCGTAGGTAGTAACGGCGCCACGGTGATGCAACGACGACGACTATGAGGACGACCGGCTGAACCCTCCGCGCGCCGCTTCGCATGCCGCGATACATTATGCGAAGCGCTCCCGTAATAATAATAGTAATAATATTAATAGCGAAATGCTAATAATCTCGTATTACCGGCTGTAATTGTACAGCTCACTCGACCGCTCGGCTGCCGTTCCGCGCTCGCGCTGCGAGCTGGAGAGCGAATTTTTACAGTTTTCGCTGTGCGAAAACGCCTCGCAAATTGCGCTCGCGCTTCCGTGACACGGTATTAACGCGACGCACGTGTAATAAGGCGCCATTTAACGCGCACTTTCAAAAGTGCAACCTACCATCCATCCTCTTGCGATATGTTCTCGGAACCGCCGATGAATTCATTTCGAATCGTTTCGCGTAGAGGTGAACAAAATATTGACAAAGTTCGAGTCGAAATTTGGATTCAACATTAAGTCTACTGTATTAGGGCCGGTACTCGTAATCGGATCTTATACTTCAGTCTTAGGTATGTCTTAAGTCTTCATCTTCCGATATTTCGTAGCCAATGAAATGAGCCGTACAGCATCTGGAGATAAACTTAAGACGGTCTTAAATATAAGATCCGACTATGAATACCGACCTAAATCTTCAAATGAAGAAAACGGAAACAACTTCCTATTTATAGCATCAACGAAGTACTAATAGAGCTTTTTTAATGCTACAAAGGGAATTTAAATCTCTCGGGGGTCTTCAAAGGTCTTCTATTTTTCTCTTTTGATGCTGCTAAATAGGGGGTTATTTCCGGTTTCTGCATTTGAAGACTTAATGTAGAATTTGAATTTCCCATCGGGAGGTCTAAATTTCCTTCATAGTTTCAAACGAGGATTATTAGTACCCTTTCTGATGCTACAAACGGGAAGTTGTTTCCATTTTCTCCTGTTGAAGATTCAGATTTAACGTAGGATTAAAATTTCAATTCGGGTTTAAGTGGAGAAAACGAAAATAATTTCTCACTTGTGGCAAAATTGGTATTAAAGGAAGCACAATGGGAGACTTTTGAAGACTTAACGTAGAACTGAAATTTCGGATCAGGATTTGCTTTCAATTCTCCTCCTTCGTCCAGCTCGTCGCTCGAGTACCTCCGCAGGAATCTGAATGCGGACACGTGTCGCAACGTTCTGCGTGACGGAACGGACTCATACGCGGTCCGAGAGATCTCGTTGGTTTTAATAAGCGGGGCTGTTGGTCGGCAGGTCGATCTCGTGTTCCCGACGGAAGCCGCAAAGAGCGTGAGCACAGACGAGAGAGAGATTTTTCGACGTAACCATAGTCTCGGCACGTCACAGATAATGGCTCTTGAAATCGGCGTTCCAGCTCTTCTTTAGGTGGCCACGGCACGAACGGGCCTGGCGGATTACGGAAAACCTACACCTATAACCTGATCGTATCCGAGAGAACGCGCGTCGGTCTCTCTTTCTCTCTCTCTCTCTCGGGATCTCGTCGAGGGACGTTCCTCGGAGTGGTCGTACAACACCGCCAACTTGGCGATATCCCGGAGACAAATCCGCATTCCTCGCCGGGGAGGACGAGCAAGGCAAGAAGCCGTCGTCGCGGATCGATCGAGGCGACACGACGGGACAAAATGATCGGTAGCGACAATTTGTGTCTCTGAGTGACGACATCCCGAACGTAGCGAGGCGGCGGCTGATGTAACGATTTCTTGCGCGCCGCGCGTTCGCGTATCCGAGCGAATCTCCTTTTTCCTGCGCGCGATTGCGCGTGTATTACGGGGGAGAATGAATTCAAACGCGCTCGGAAGATCGGCCTCCCGACGATCGGGTTCTTGAATTAATTTCGCGAAAGGGCCTACTACTACGAGACCCGGACGGAGCCGGTCCGAATTTGCCTAAAAATATCCCGCCAATTAACCACGCGGGAGAAACCACCGCGTATCCTACGTCGAATCGACATCGCTCGATACCGGAGACATCGACTTCTTTCACTTCACGATCCTAAGTCGCGCACAGCCGGAGCCTGATTTACATATTTTCGTGGCCCTGCTGTATATATATATCGGTATAGCGCGGGCCGAGAAACATATTGCGACCCTGAATGTCGGGACGATAAAACGCGTCTAATCCGGACGGCAATCGTAAACGTAGCCTCAAATTTATACACAACAAATCGTAATTACGACCGGGGGCACGTGTGCACTCGCGATCGGGGCCTCAATCAGCCCCCGGCCACGGGCTCGTCTCTATCTGAGCGGGCCACGATTTACGAGAGCCACCGGGTACACGAGGGAGCCTCTTAGAAAGTCAATGCGAAATTTCAGGGCGCCGCCTACTTGCGCTTAGATTGGCCGGTAGAAGCGTCCGATGCACCTATTACCGCCAGGACAACGCGTCTTCGTCTTCCCCTTTCTCGCTTCGTTGCCTTTTTGCGCGCTCGTCACACGGATCGAGAGGAGAGGAGAGAAGAGAGAGACGGGAAGAGAGAAGAAGCGAGCGAGCGAGCGAGAAAGCCGGGAGGGATCGCGGGGGAAAAAAAATGAAAGAGGGAGGAAGGTGCACTTCGATCTTTGCCTCCGAGGGGACAGTTGCCCGCGTCGCTTGTTCACCTGCCTTTGAGAATCTAAGCACACGAAATCACGAATGCCCATTAGCCATCGCGCCTAAGTGTGTCCGGCAGCTTCGATCGCGGCCGTCCTACAACGTGCACGGTAATAGCGCAACCGCCTCGTGTGATCGTGTCGGGCATTTCGTGAAAAAATTAGTCGGATTTCGTGCAGGAGAGTGGAGAAAAAAAAAAGAGAGAGAGGTGCCGGCGCGACCGAAAAAATAAGAAAACGCTCGCTCGCTCGCGCGACCATTTCTTATTTATGAAAATATATTCGGGACAGAAACGATGTACTATTAAACGATCGCCGGCGATTTTCCGCCTCATGATCTGTACACGGTACGCGACCCGTTAGAAAAGAAAAAGCGACTCGTTAACCGCGTGCCAACCGTACATCAATTATCATTTGAAGGCGGATTATCGCGCCGCGAATAACACACTTCGACTTTCTCGCCTCGCTGGAACGTTCGCTGAAGAGCTCGCTTCTCCTCGATATCGAGCGTTCAACTAAATAAACATCTGCTTACTCTCGCTTATTGTGTTACGCGCGGAAATGCTTGGTCGCCGCGTTATCGGGATGACATAAATCAGGCCGCGAGCGAATTTCCAAGCGAATAATAAATTCCCCAGACGCTCGGATTGGACTTAAAAACCGTGAAGCACGCATATGTTCCGCGCGATGAGACGCGTTACAAAGAGCGCAGCGCGGTCTGGCGCGTGCATGCAAAAGTTGGCGATGCTAGTTGAGAATAATCGAATTATAAGGTAAGTGGAAACAATTAGCATTGTAATTAGAATTTCAAGAATAATTATCCTCCTGTTTCCTGTACTTCTTCCTGAAAGTTCTAGCGTTATATTTCTATCAAGATCCTATCGATTGTTATTTTTTTATCCGCACGCGGAGAAAATGAATCAACTGTCCGTGTAATAAAATTGGAATTTAGTTGCCAGACTTGGTTTTTAGCTATAGGGAGCTAAAAACTACACAAAAAAATTTGGCAATTAATCCGGCGGTGAGAGCGCAAGTCGACGAGGGGAAGCGACACCTTGGGTCCCGGTCCTTGCCCGTATAACGAACGCGGTCGACGACGCTAATACAACAGGTAACCGGGTAGCCTTCCGACGATCGTCATCCCCGATAATGCGCGCGGCCGGGGTATCGCAATCGGACGACATTAGACGCACGTCCACTATATAATATAGCCCGGGCAGCCGAATGCTGATCATAGGCTATCGTATATTTAGGCAGATGCGACAGAAATTGAACGTCCTCCTGGGCTCCGCCGTTTATCGTCCCCCTTCTTCCTTTCTCTTTCCTCTTCGAGTCGTACTCTCGATCGTCCGATCGCCGAACCGCTACACTCCTCTCCCTTTATCTCTCCCTCCTCATCCGGCACCCTCCCGTTATCTGACGTGTCGTCGTCGTCGTGTGGCGGCCACGCGACACATATCGGACGAACGTGTATCGACCGACCGGTGTATATCGGCTCTCGTATCGACAGGCGGGCCTAACTGGGTTACAGAATGCATTAATGCGCGCGACTCGATTACAAGGCAGACGCGATTGATTCGGGTCTCCTAGGCCTCGCCGAACGGTGCGAGTAATTTGCCAGATTGAACGTTTCCCGGCCACCGCGCAATTTAAGGATTCGAAATCGAGTATAAACGGCCATCCTGGAACGATAGAGTCCCGCCCGTGACACGGTAGAGCTGCGCGAAGGAATAACTCCGTTCCCGGTGGAAATTGAACCTCGTGGCTTCTCCAGCCGCGAGGCGGTAAATTTGCGTCTAACGTCGCTAGTAATGTAACGCTCACTTCTCTTAATAGCTGGATGAATAAGTTAACTGATGGTTAAAGAAATTGCAGTTACGAGGCGAAAAATCACAACCAGTCGATAACCGAATAATGTAACGCTCATTGCTATGTCTTAAGATTTCCATGGTTATACGTTATTATACGTATACCCCCTCAATATTGATTCGCTACTTTTAAGTGCCGATGGCGGGTGTATACACGGCAAAAAATAAAATGTTAATTTCAACATTTCTCATATGTTAATAAAATGTTAATTTCAACATTTCTCCCAGAAAATATACTCTGAATTTTAAGTATCGAGATAACTCATTTATCGCATGCTCACAAATTGTAAAAGTGTTAATGAGTTGACACTAAACGTGTTTTCTTCCAACGCGCGATATTAATGATTCTGACTTGAACTTTATTCGTAACAGTAATATTTGATGTTAATTTAGAATATCATCATCTATTCTGTCATGTTTGATATATAGCGGCCAGAGTGAAATCAATCAGTAACGAACTAGCAACGAGCTTCGAAATGTAATCAAACCTGTACCAGCTGATTATTAACTTTTGACTCAAGCCGACTAGACAGATTTGTATTTGGACGTAATGAGGAATGCGAGCTGCCACGATTTGTCGGGACAGGCTCCCGCGATCTTCTCGTGCGGATTGCGATATCGCGTTGATCCTTCCTCCAATCCCTTTTTTCATTATCATAACGAACCGCCGATAATTTACGACGCGTTGTGTGTGAGAAGGAACGCCTCGAAATGCATTTAAATTATTTACGCCATGTGTGCACAAGCCCGCGCGTATCGCTCGCGCTCACGTGTGCGCGGCGAATTATCAGAGACAATTTCAATTACATTAATAACACAGAATTAAATTCTTAATGTCTGAAATTATTCTATCGCTCTCGGACACTTCGCCAGAGTGTCACAGGATCTTACCGCGCGATTATACACGACACCGTAATTCTCGTAAAATTAGAATAATGATACTTTCAGAGATTCGCATTACGGTGAGGCGTTTAACCTCCATCCCGCGAGCTAATCGCCAGCCCTCCATTTCGATAAGATCTTATTTCATGACGTCATAATTTTAAGACCGGCCTTCCACGTGCAATTAGTTAAAAACTAATATCATGCGATATGCAAAATCGAAGGGGACTCCGCTGGACGGCCGATAAGCAACGGCCTCGAGGAGAACCGGGACGTTCCCAAATTTCCTCAGGACGATCTACTTTGTGATCCTGATTAATTTCAAGCGCGAGGGTACGTAATCAAGGGAGCGACGTCGACGACCGGCAAAAATTTCGACGGCGTTTTGATCACCACCCGTCCGACGTCAGAGTGCCGTCAAGATTAGGGAGGCACGCTCTTTTTAAGACCTGTCTGACGTAAACGAAGGTAAGAAGGTAACCCCTGATTTTCGCAGTCTGGCATTATTTCGGGAATTCGGGCAAGAACGCGGCCGGAAACTTAATCGTTGAATATTATCGGGATTAACTATCTGCGCCGCGCTCTACGAAGACGTCTCCGCGCGTTCCTGGTGATCGCGCCGAATGACGCCGAGGTAGAGCGTGTGCGCGAACGAGGCGGGTAATCGAATTTTCTAGTATCCGCTATCTATCCGTTAACGATCTTTTAATTAAGGCCAGCCGCGGAGAGAACGCGACAGCGGTGCGCCATCTCCCTCTGGCGAAATTACAGACCCGTCGTGCCCCGTCGGGACGTGACCCCGCGCGGATCCAAGCCGGTCCTAAATCAAGTCAGTGCCTAATTGCCACCGATATATTTTATACGTTGCCTCCCGTGCGCGCCGCGGACGATACATCGGTCGGCGCGCACGTTTGCAGCACGCGCCAGCTAGCCAGCCCACTCTGCGAGCTAAACATTTTCGGCAAAACGACCGAAAAAGGGCGAAGGGGAAGAAAAAGAAGAGGGGGGAGGGACATGGGTGAGCGAAAAAGAGAAGGAGTAAAAGGGAGAGAGGAGGACGTCCACGATACGCCGCCGACTGCACCTGATGATGCGCTACGTACGATCCACCTATCCGCCGACTTGCTGCCCTTTTTACGAAAATTCATCTCGTCCCTCCTGAGACACGAGGCGGACCAGTTAATAAAAAAGTTACGCAATCGCTGTCTCCCGCGGTCAATTAGCACGCATCGACACCTTGTCGGTTGATCGGATTTTTGGTGACGATAAATCAGTCATCCTCGCCACCTGTCGCGCGCGCGCGCGTGCGGTGTCTCTGCTCGCTTCCGTTCGCCTGAGTTTTACCGATGTAAAGTATCCGTCGCCCCCGGGCGGCTTTAATCGGCGCACTCTTTTTTTCTCCCATACGCAGAAGAGGGCACGTCGCGCATACACGGCCTGTATCGGTGATATCACCGCGTGTGTGCGTAATGCATGGTAATGGTTTCGCGGCGAACGAAAGCAGTTTTCATCATTCCGAAATCGCTGCGAGACGTCCGAGCTGCCGTGAATTAAGATTAAAGACGTTCCTCATCTCCGTGGGCTCCCCCTAATGACGGTAACCCGGCTGGATTACTCGATGCCGTCGTTCGCTACTGTTACGAGCGGCCAGGGGCTTACGAGTTAATTACAAAATTACTCCCTTAGGATTTTAACGGACGTGCAAGGAGAGAGCACCGCGACGTCAATCCGTCCGGGATGAGTTCGTTAACGCTAAATCACACGGATCCGTCGGGCTAATGCGAATCGATGGCCGCGCGAGGAACAAACGCGGAAACGCGGAAATGCCGAGCGCGGCTTTACGCAACCGCCGAGAGCGGGACGTGTGCGCCCACCGTGTAAAGGTAAATCGTAAAGACACGCACGGCTACGTACGAAAAGCTGCGGAACGGAAATCGCCTCGTAAAGACCGGCCGGAAGACAGCGTTAGTCGATAATCGTAAATCGAGTCGTGCGCATAAGAGATCGATTATATCGCGCGGGATCCGAGCTGATCGAGCTGCAGACCGCTTCTTTCGAGAAACGGAGTGAAATTTCCGAGCTTGCAGACGCGCTGAAGAACGCAAATGAACGAGAAAGAATTGCACGATGCGCTTAACATTTCAGGCGCATCGCGTGAAAATGTACGTACCGCGACCGCACGAACGAACGTTGCGTGCCTACATTCTTATCTCATTAATGCCCATTACAATAACGTACACACACGCGTTCCCGACGGATATTTAATTTATGGTTGTTTCTTCATTTTATCCGACTATATCCACAGAGAGTTTTGCTCTTATTCTTACGCGCAGGTCTCAGACGCAATAGAACGATGTATTAAGTCGCAAATTATAGCCCAGACGCGTTCTATTCGGCAAGGGTTGCGAATTACGGCAATTTTCGATCGGCATCTTCCGATGCTTTCGAAAAATCCCATTCGGGCGGGCGCAATTAATTTGGCGGAACCAACAGCGACGTCAACGCGAGTCGAAGAACAAGATCGGCACGGGCGAGAGCCATTCCGTCGCGGCCCGACTATTACAATACACGGATCATCGGACGCACCACTTAATTATTCTTCGTTCGATATGTGATTTCAATATACGCGGAACATGTGCAATTATTTCTAATCGACTGCAGCTGCATTCCGCCGGTGCGGGTCGCTCCCATATCTGCTATTTCTATGCAGTGCTGCTCCCCGTATCGAAAGAGACAACGTCGCGATTTAATTTCAAGTACTCTAATTACTCGTCCAAGGCTATCCACTTCTCTCCTGCATTTAATAATCACTTGCGAAATAAATTGCGTAAAAACATTATGTACACGCACGGTTTTATTATATTACTCAACAGAGTCCCGGAAAAGTTGCCCCGCGACGCGATGCACGAATGCATAACGCCTCAAATAAAACGCCAGGCTCGACGAACGTCGCGGAAAAATAATAATCTCGAAGAATAGAATTAATTACACAATAAAGTGAACGTGCCGCAACTTTGACACGGTCGATGATTACGACAAAGTGGACACACTCGACACTAGGTTTAACGTGCCCCGCGAGTCATTTCACCGTTTACACGAGGTGAATTTATTGAAAAGTAACACAAATATTATGTAAAAATTTAACACAAAATTAATACGTTGATCGGCATTAAAGTATAAGTTTAACACTTACACATGTAGAATATCGGCACAACACAAAATAACACAAACATAATATATTGAACTAACACACAGGTACGTTAGAAATTGATCGGAAAAATTTTAACACCTATTTTAACACAGGTAACCGATTTTAGCCAAAATGTAGTAAAGGTTCAAGAGAGAAGTTAAAGAGTATCGACTATCCTTAAGAATGTGAAAATTCTGGGTGATTTGCAGGAGCACCTTCGCGAGAGGAGCACGTCGGAAATCGAGGCCGGCGGCGGTAATCCGGCAGCGACAGATTTATTATGAATTTGTCACCGCGCGCGTCGCCCGGAAAATAAGGCAGCTATTGACGTGCGCGAATAATGCGCGGGACCGGTGTCTCTCGTTTCTAGGACGGACCCTGTACGCGGGATTCCCGGATCCCCGGCGGGCAGATACGCGACATCGTTGGACGGCATGTTCTTGGTAATTGGTTATCGGATCAGATGGCACGATTGGTGGCAGCTTGAGAGAGCGGGCATACATAACGGGCCGAAGTCGTGCCGATATGACCGGGCCGTCGGAGGTACGAACATAATCACGACACGTTGTCGACGCGCGCGCGTAATACGGCTCAAATTACATGTGCCGCCCGACGTGATAATCGTGCCCTCAACAAATAACGGGCCCCTAAACTTCGGCGGCCCGCCCGTGCGGAGCGACGAGAGTTGTCCGCCGGTAGCGCCGACGATCTTTGATCGTGCGGGAGAGCGCGGATAATGACGTTCGCGGGAGAGATCCGCACTCTCTCTCTCTCTCTCTCGAAATCATCGATCGGAAGATCCTCTCCTCTTCGGGGGATAACGGAATGCGAAAGGTGCTTTCGTCGCCGGGAGAGTCGGTCGATTTAATGTTACTGCTTACCGTGTTTGTAAACAAAAGAAGGAAAATAGACATATGGCTTCCTCTGGTCGCACACGACGCCGCGAAAAAAACGCGAGTCGAGTTGCGAAAGCGACCGGCCGCTTGCGAAAATATCCTGCTCCCCGTTGCGACGATTACGCGCGGGAATAAATGAAACGGAGATATTTCGACGGGGAACATATGGGAAACTGTTCCGCCGAGAGTGCTCCGTGTCGCAAGTGGGAGTTATTAATCATGTATGTAGCCGCTCGGCGATTTTTCGTCATTACGCTAATTCGTTAGCGGCGCGCGCGTTGCCGTCCGCGCGAACTCGTCGCGAATCGGATGCGATTTGCACGATTCGCGTGCACTTTCATCCATCGCACACCTCGCGACGCAGGGGAGAAGAAAAAAAAACGAGCTCGGCGAGCGCGCGCGCACATGTGCGCCGAAGTGAAATCTCCGTGACTATCCTATCGGATGCTCGCTCGAGGAATATTTGCGATATATTCGATGTAGTCATAACGGTCAACTTTCTTCGGCCGAGCGCACATTGCTCGCGAGCGTAATATTCACTGACGTTTTCGTCCCATGAGAAATTCACACCGAGAGGAGTTCGCCAGAACGAGACGACGGAAAAATTCACGGTCGGAGTTTCGCGGCGAGTAATTGCGAGTAATTGCGCGATAAGATTACCATCACTCGTTGTGCTCGTCGAATGCGCGCTCTCAAAGAACCTCGCCCCCTTTTTGGCCTCCTCGCGTCTAGCAATAAGTTGTATACTGATCGATGGAGAAATGAAAGACTATTGAAAATCTGATGTATCCTTAGCTGAACCCCGCCGTAATCGGCGAATCGCTTAAGTTTCCGCGTCCGACGATTCTAATGAAACGAAAATATTTGCCTTCTCTGCAGGTATTCTAATATCTTGCTCGAAGTTAATCGCATATTTTAAATATCATAGTAGTCATTACACGCGCGCAACACTCTACGATTCTGTGTATCCACTTTTGCAAGTACGGCAATATTCTTGAATTGCTTGCGCTCCTACATCATCAAGCCCCATACAGAACGTCCTAAAAATATCCAAAGACCGATGGTTCTGTTAATTTTTGAAGTATAATGATTGAATAGAAAAATATAATTGTTACATTATCATCAGGATTGTGTTCAAGTAACATTTTGGTCCGCTACGGGCTCAGAATCCATAGAAAAATGGGTGAGATTCTTTATAAGGTACCGCAGATATACTGCGAATTGGCCTTTCCCGCCGATGTCGTAAATTGCGCTCCTCGAGAGAAAGACAGAAGGGGAGGGGGGGAAGAGAAGAGAGAAGAGGATTTACGCTCGCAAAAGTCACCTCGTCGTCGCATTAGCCGAGGCAACGTCTTAATGGTGTACAGCCGAAACTGCAGGCTGTACCCCTTCCGTCCAATTGCACGGTAGTTAGAAGGCAATTAAAGTTACATAATCTCCCGCTCGCTCGTCTTCGCGCACGGCTCTACGGCATCGGCATCATCAGTAATGCGTTAGTCGCGACCGAAAAGTCTTCTTCTCGGAACCCCGCAGGTGCTCACCTCCCGCCCGCTTGTGGCACAATCCCGTGCCGCTGCAGGTGCGGCACGCTTTTCATGACGGCCCCGCCAGGGACAGTTCGCGCCGTTCAATTTTCCCTAATTCGATCCCCGGCCGGGAATGTTAGTAGAGACTGAGAAAGCCCCGTCACACACGGAGCGCCGGACGACCATTTAATTACCATTCCGCACCGCCGTCTTTTACTTCCGCGTCGGGCCGAGAACGCGCACTCGACGATTACGTTTCTAACGTAATCGAACCGTCCTGGCGTTAACGCGCCTCGAACGGAACGTTTACGCGCAAAAATGCCGGTTATCGTAACGGACCGGGTATTACGAGGATTATAGTAAGATAACCGGGGAGCAATTCTCGGGGAAGACCGGGAGCACGTGATTCATCGTTGCATTTCTCTCTCTTTCTCAAAACGTTCTAAGAGCCGTTATTCCGCTTCGCGACACGGAGGCAGATGTTACTCCCGGCGCAGCTTCCGACCCGAAATTCCCGTAAAACTTCGAAAAAAGATGATTAACAACGCGCGGCCAGCGAAGCGCCACGATTACGTCGCGAATCAGTCACACGCCGCTTCCGCCCGAATTCATGGAGTTCGTGCCGGTGGAACATTAAGCGTGCAACTGCCAGGACTGGCTGGTATTATAGCCGCCGGCGTGTCGTAAAATTTCGGGGAAAGTCGTGCGGTATCCTTTCACTTTTCCATCAAACGCGCCTCGTTAGAGAGGCGCGTTACCATTAATACGGATGACGACCATACGGCGGGTTCTATTAATCAGAAATAAGCGGCAGGAAAGAGGGGTGTGTTCGGGAAAAGGCGTCGTCCACTCCGTTCGCGCAAAGCCAGTATTATTATTGACGATCGGTTAATAATTAAGGAGGGAAGCTTCCGACAGGAAGGACATCGTTCGCGCGAAAGTAAGAAACTCCGGATCTGCCGTCGATCTCACGCGATCGCACGCATTTTTTCGAAGGGCGCACGATCACGTACGCGAAAGAAGGTAAAAGGAGAGAGGAGGAGGCGCGTCGTAGAGAAACGCACGCTCCTCTCGGATTCACGCCTCGGTAGGCCCGGCCGGCGCGCACGCAACATAAAAGTTTCCAATTATAATGCACGGCATGATACTTCATTTCGTCCGTCGTCAATTAAAAGCCACGAAACGCCCGGCGGCCATCGCTACCGAGTAATTTGCACGCCGGTAGCGAGAGTACCCTCTGGAAGAGATGCCCGAGAGAACACGGGCTTATTATTGACCGTTCTGCCGCGGGCCTCATCGAGACATTCTACTGTACTGTCGGCGAACGTTGTGCGTGTAACAATTGCGAGGGTGAGAGAGAGAGAGAGATGAACGTCTCCCGATGAGATAATTACGCACGAGATAACCGTGGACGCGATACGCTAGCGCAGAGTCCGTCCAATCGTATTAACCGATGAATCCCTCATTGAAATCCAATGGGATCGTCGTGGAAACAACGACGTCACGCACGTTGACAGGAATTCATTCATCACCTGTTATCGTGAAATTTCAGCTTCGCGTTCATTCCGTCGGTACTTATCCGAATAACCAGTCAGTCATCAAACGAACGGCATCGCGCATATTCCCGACAGGAAAGACGCGATGACTATGCAGCGAGAGATTTTTACAGGCGAAACGCACGGCCGAGCGTCGTCGTCCGACACGCACATCGGACGTCCGAAATTCTGTCTTAAATTTCAGTCCTATGTTAAACCTTCAATTCTACAACCTAGTAGGAGCTAAGGTAGCAAAATTGATTTCAACTCTAATAATATAATATAATTCTACCACGACTCTGATGATATCTCAAATTTCCATTTTCGCTGTTTTAGCGTCAAAATAAATCACTGAAGGTAACATTGAAATTCAATCTATAGAATCAAAGATACAAGAGAGAAGTTAAAGTGTCGGTATCGTCAAAGTAGGTTTTTATCAGTTAATAAGCCGTCTAAGTAGACAGAAAAAAAACTAGTCTTAAATCAAGAATAGATATTCTCATACATAAGCAAGAATATTATAATCTTCTGAGAAGACTTTAGTCTTGCATTGAGCTCAAGTAATACTCGCGTCAATACAAATTCAATCAAATCGAAATTAAAAGTCTTCTAAGAAGATTGTGATACGAATATCTATTTTTAATTTAAGACTAATTTTTTCTGGATGTAGGCGCAAACTATTCTTAAGGGCGTCAGAGTAGCGTGAAAATTTGATTTTCCCTACCTTGCGACATCGACCGCAAATTCGCGTAATTTTCTCGCAAATCGCGCTCTCCGTGCGAATTTCTCGGCGCATCGGTTAATGCGCAAAAGTGAATTAACCGCGTTGCAACCGTCGATCGAGGCTAGTCTCATTCGAAGGCGCGAGATACATTTATCATCTTTACCGTAATATTGATCGGAAAGGACACGAATAACGAGCAGGTCTGTGTAACGAGCGTTCGCTCCGAGGCGGGCCACAAGACCCTCGGGGATGCTTGAGCGGCGATTAATCGTTAAAAATTGCGGTCTATCTCGATCCAGGATCGAAATGTGTGCCGCGCATGCGACCGTATTAACATACGGCATTAGGTATTCCGCATGCGAAGCTCGCTTATACAAAGCGCGCGTTCGCACAGCTTTACTTGGATTTCTACAGTAATTACACGCGCGTAATAGGCACCCTCGCGCGACGTCGATACGGTTAGCGCAAAGCTCGATTTGCGCCGGGAACAAGTGGCATTGAAAGATAACGCTAATGACAATGACGCCAATACCATGTCCGGGAGCACGCGAGGTCACCTGAGCCGACATTTCGATTCTACATTAATCATAAGCGAATTCCGTGGAATTCAAAGTGAAAAGTTTCGAGATACCAACGCCATACGGACTATCTTACCACTTTGACGCGATGCCAGTTAACGTAGGTAAACGATTATGAAAAAAAGGAATTAGATATCTACGTAGTAAAACTGAATTTAGTTAACAAACCTAGTTTTTACCTGTGAGAGCTAAAAATTACAGATACAAAGGCAAAAAGAATCTGCTAAATTAACTCAATTCAGTTGTATCACACGGACAGCTCATTTTTACCTGTAGAAGCTAATTTTTAGCTGTGGGAGCCACTTCCCTTTTTTTTCCGTGATTATTGACAGCTCGTAACGTCCAACGAGGCGTGACAGGATAACGCAAATACCTCTGCATGATCGTGACGAGCGATTAACTGAATTCGCCGACATGTGCGAGACGATTTAGCGCGAAAATATGCCCGGAAAGTCATTTCCGCGAAGTTGTAACTCTCGTTCGGCATGACGAGCTCTCACCGGTGATCAAGCGTGAAAAAGTACACCGGGATAAGCATGCGTTAGTTTGGCCTTTAGCGAACGCGTTGCACATGGTAGCTTCCGATTTTTGTCGCAAGGAGAGACGGAAATCACGCGGTGGTGCACATTCGCCGAGCATAACTTCGTGGACGTGAACTTCCTCCATTTACTTCGCCGTCAATTACTCATGTTGTAATAATATAGAATTTCGACTTGTATTATTTCACGCGCGATCGACTTGTGTACGTACAATTTTGCCGCGTCCGATTGTCGAAGCATTTCACGTGTCTCACGTATTTGCATGCCTAAAACGTTCGACACGTATAGTCACTCTTAATGAAGAACTAATGGATGTACAGTCGCATCCTTAAGAAGTCATCTTACGTAAGTTCGGCCACGTTTCGAGAAACGTAGGAAAAAGTAATAATTAACCGTACCTGTTTTAAGATGAGATATAAGATTACAGGAGAAAATGTATCTCGTGAAAACATTAATGTAACGTTTATGCAAGCTCCGCGTGTGTACGTGCGTACGGCTGCACTCGCGGGAAAGAAAGTAACTACGTCGCGCGACGTGGGTATCAATCGCGTATGTGTTAAGATATTTAACATTGCGAATTCGGTAAGTGGCCGAACTTTAGACCGTTGTGAGGCAAAGTTGCAGGCGTGTCCGTTTCCTGGACTCGCCCAGGCGGCTTTTTACCAATGTAAAGCGAGCCACGTACATGTAATGTAAGCGATGAGGTGCAGGGAAAGTGCCAAGCTATTATACCGCGAGGTATATAAGGCTCAGCCTAGAAAACGAAGCGGTTCAGTTAGTGGTCATACGCCACGCTAAAACATACGCGAACTCGAGAATGAATATCAAGGTAAGTCGGACCCATCGGCACCCGGATGAGATCGGATGTCAAGTTGCAATTTCACTTCGGGATTCGGAACTAGAAAGCGAACGTCGCAATTACAAAATCACTCTCGCGAAACGCAACGTCACCTCCCTCTTTCTCGAACGTCTTCGTCTTCATCCGATGAAAAAAAATATCGCGAGACCGGAATCTAAAAATACCGCCGAGAGCTAACTTGACAAGCATGCGTGTCAATTTACTCGTCGTTAGCCTTCAAGTCAAAGACGGGGGAAATTAAGGAAGACTGACGCGATTTCAGATCGCCATCTTTTCGGTGGCGTTGGCCACCCACGTTCTATGCGCGAGGGCATCGAGCGAGACGGACAGCACGAACGTCGAGGCGGGCCTAACGGAGAAGAAAACGGAGAAGCGCGGACTGCAACATAGTTTCGGCGACCTAGGGGGTGGCGACTACCACGGCGGAGGCGGTTCGTACGACCAGCACGAGCACGTGAAGACTGTGACGGTCGTGAAGAAAGTGCCGGTACCGTACGAAGTAACGAAGCACGTGCCCTACCTGGTGGAAAAGCACGTGCCCTACGAGGTGAAGGTCGGCGTACCGCAGCCCTACACCGTGGAGAAACACGTACCCTACCCGGTGAAGGTGTTCGTCAAAGTGCCGGTGCACGTGCCGCAGCCGTACACCGTGGAGAAGAAGGTGCCGTACGAGGTGAAGGTACCGGTCGACAAGCCCTACGAGGTCAAGGTATTCGTGCCGCAGCCCTACACCGTGGAGAAGCACATTCCGGTGCCCGTGAAGGTGCCGGTACCGCAGCCTTACACGGTCGAGAAGCACGTGCCCTTCCCGGTGAAGGTGAAGGTGCCGGTGCCGCAGCCGTACCCGGTGGAGAAGCCGGTGCCGTACGAGGTGAAGGTACCGGTCGATAAACCGTACCCGGTGCCGGTACCGAAGCCGTACCCGGTCACCGTGGAGAAGCCATACCCGGTGCCGGTGGAGAAACCGGTACCGTACGAGGTGAAGGTGCCGGTCGACAAGCCGTACCCAGTGCCGGTGGAGAAACCCTACCCGGTGCCGATCAAAGTTCCGGTACCGCAGCCGTACCACGTGCACAAGCCAGTGCCGGTGCCGGTGCACAAGCCGGTGCCGGTGCCGGTGAAGGTGCCGGTTGACAAGCCCTATATCGTCGAAAAGGAGGTACCGGTCCCGGTTGAGAAGGAAGTGCCGGTACCGGTGAAGATACCGGTTCCTGTGCCGGTGCACATCAAGCACGACGATCACGGTGGTGACCTGGGCGGCGGTTACGGCGGAGGTGGCGACGGCGGCTTGGACGCGCACTCCGCCGGTTACGGCGGCGGTTTCGGCGACGGCGGCGGTTATGATTTCTCGCACTCGATCCACGGCTGACAGGGGCATCCACTCCGCGGGCGAAACGCGCGGATCCGCAAATCGCACGTCCGCCGTCGACGTTAATTCGCGCGCGCGCTCGCTTATCTCCGAGTCGGGATGATACTTAATTCAAAGCCGGACCGCTTTCATCGAATCTCAATCAAGGACGCGGAAGCTGTTCGACGAAATTTCCGCAGCTTCGGCGGGGGGTCCTCGCCGCGAGATTAGATTAGCGAGGGGTATATATATATATGCGGTTGACGTATCAGCTATTACGATCGACGAGTTCACCGACGCGTATAATTCTCCATTATATTTCTGAAAATCCAGGGAGGGGCGGAGGGAAGGGAGGGGGGGGGGGCAAAGGNGGGGCAAAGGTGTAGACGTACGTATGCAAGAACATAACGAATATTTCGAACGAAACGTCCTCGGACTGCGTATCACGCGGAGGAGGGATATGGGATGGTTCGTTCTGGAGGGACAATTAATCGCGCGCATCAATCAAGTTCGAAGTCTGTATGCGAATGACCTGTGTACCGTTTCCACGTTCCAAAGAAAATAAAATGAAAACACACGAGTATACACGCGTAACTCTCTCAGCGGACGTCATTGGTCTAACGTTCGCGCGAACCCGTTACGTTCGAGCGCACTATTGCTGTGAGAGGTATGTTCACCATACTGAGAAACATTGTACCTAAGTAAGTTAAGTGAAATATGATTGCGGAAAGAGTACGATTTTTTTTTATATCGAAGACTTAATAAATACTCATGTCTATTATTATTATTATTATTATTACATCTTCATCCGATTATCCCCTTCACTCCAAAACGCAA
Organism: Dinoponera quadriceps; assembly: GCF_001313825.1. Classification (NCBI taxonomy): domain Eukaryota; kingdom Metazoa; phylum Arthropoda; class Insecta; order Hymenoptera; family Formicidae; genus Dinoponera; species Dinoponera quadriceps. Next base: position 1,546,404 of record NW_014554796.1, read on the forward strand.
GACTGAAGCGATACGCGATGTTCCGAGACAACATTTGCCACGATATCACGTCGGTTACGCGCGAAAAAGCAAAGAAAAAAGGCGGAGAATAGCGCGCGATCGCGCTGTGTACGCGCAGATTCACGACGGCGCGACGTAACTGGCGAGCATAAATCAACGTCGGAGATTCACTTTCTCGAGAAAATTTCGTCGACCGCTGGACGCGGAGTTTCACTCTTCTGGATTCGTTGTTGCCCTCGGCGAGAAACGCACGCGCGCGTCACATCTAGTAACATCACGCGAGCGTTACTACTCGCGAAGAAAAAGGAATTCTCCGCCGACTGTGTGTACCGCAGCCTGAGGAAAAAAATACGTCGTCTCGAGGGAGACACTCGCGTTCGGACGAATGACCGTTTCCCGCGTTCGCCTTCCGGCCTGGCGAATAAACCGGTAGAAACCGGACGGTATTATTGACACGGGCCCCTGCGCGAGATCGTTAAGTTCCCCCCCGCCACGTGCTTCCCGGCTGTCATCCGGCGGTCGAAAAACGCAAAAATCACGCGCGAAAAAAGTGCGTCCGGGACGGGGAAGGAGGCTCGAGTTCCGCTCGAGACAGAGGCTAAGCTTCCGCGAGCACTTTCGATTCTCGGGCGAATCTTAATCGTTATGCCCGGCCGCAATTAAGAGCGCCAGATACGACGCGTTCAGGAAAGCACTTACTTTCTCCGTCGCTCCTGCCGGCCGTGCACACGTAAACGTCATACTCCGACGCATATCTTGCGAGGCGTCGCGGAATTATCGCCACTCCTTTCACCTGTAGATCCTATCTATCGGCGATTTGGATCGCCGATCGGAAATTCGCCGATTTTCCCGACGACTTCCCGGGACTCGGATTAAATAGCAACGAATGTCCAACTGAAATTCCTCGTTAAAATAAAAAATTCGCTTGAATTTCGCCCGGGTCGGCTCGTTTAACTCGATGGTGGATTATTCGCCTACGTGCGGAGGATAAAACATTTTCGACGAAATTAGGCCGGCAGCATTAACGAACGGAGTTTCCTATTTCGTTACACAGGATGGACAGCCGGCTTTACCCAAGTATCCCTCTATCGACATTATCATTCGCCGCGGCGTAATTGAAATTCACGGCGCAATTAAATACGAATAAATATTAAAATGTATACGTTGGGGGGAAGGGGGAGGGGGCGCGCATTCCCCGTCGTCGAAAAATCCGACGAGCGGCTTTTTCTCGCCGGCCGTTAATAAAATCCCGCGCGGTTCCGCGTCTGTTTGCAAAAAACTACTCGCGCCGCACGGACCTGCGGCCGTCGATTATCGGTCGCGAGTGAAATCGATGAATGACGCAATATTCAGAAGATCGCCGTGGCGAAGTCCGTTCCCCTCGTAGTTAAATGCAATTTCTAATATCGGATTATAGATGGCGCGTTATTAGAACGTAACGTAACGACAGGATTAGTTAGCGATCGCGCTGAAATTATTATCGCAAAACTGCGAGCGAACGTCGCCGCGAGATTGCACGTGTGCGGCGCGCACACGCTCGTTGGGCGAACGACCGGCTCTCTGTGAAAGTGAAAAAAATGACGACGATTCTGCGGTGCGTGAATTATAGCCGCGCGCACGGGTATCAGCTCTTTCCTAGATGCCGAGATGCACTTCCGCTTTTCTATCGGCGCTGCGGTAATAATAAGGAAGAAAGTTTCCTGCCGCACAGTTGGCGCGCACGGCTCGCCTTGCACCTGATATCCCGCTCGTCTCTCTGCACCGAAGGATGCGCACGCGCTTTTATTTCCGGAGCGATTTGCATAACAACCGTTCCGTAACATCGTACAAGTGGAGACGCGGATTGCCAATTACTCTGTGTCTACGAAAGTCCAACCCGCATCTACTCTATAAATAGTATTCTCATGCGTGAAAAAGCGCCAATGGAGCGAGCGAAATAAATCAACTCTCGACGCGCGTTGAAATTACATTTTAAATAACTCGTAATAACAGTGCCTCTCTCATGAAACTGTAAGTCGAAAACACAAGACGAAACGCTTTCTGTATAAAGAGAAAAATGTTCCTTTAAATTTAGTACACGTGTTTGCTTGGCTTTGGTTTGTTTAATATAAACAACATAATTTAATGTCAAATATTGTTTTACTTGAATGAAAATATTTTTCACTAGAGTAAACCATATTGCTTAATAAAAAAAAAAACAATATTATTCATAGAAAATATTTTATCTTCAATGAAAAAAAATTGATTTCGTTGCATTTTAAATATTGTTCCATCAAACAAAGAAACTCTTTTTAATATCGTTTTATCAGAAAGTGCTATTTCTTTCAAATAATTTATTGCTTGTGACAACCGTTGTAACGTTTGGATGAAAATACAAAAGTAATATATTATTTGATGTCAAGATATTTATTGTTTGAGAGACCAAACAACCCTGTCTTGAATCAAACATTCATTTGTTTGCTCTATTCCAAAAGACAAATTTGTTTCAATTGAAGACATTTTATTAAATCCAAAGAAATCTTTTCTTCCGTGTCCTTGTACGAAAAATACTTCTTCCACCACAATTTCCAAGTATTGCAGCTCTTTCACAGGGAGAATCACGCTCCCTTTTCTCCATATTTGAGCAAAATTCTTATTTCTACAAAGTAAATTTTGCCTTTATATTTTTATCGAGAATGAAGCGCGCCGTCCTGGTGAGGGTTGCCGCTTTACGGCTCTCCCGTGACAAAAGGGGAGGCCAATCGCGTAAACTAGAAATTTCTGCGCCATTATCTACTTCAGCTCCGACATTCCAACCCCGTTCCACGTTTGTTCGCGGAAGCTGGGACGGCCTCTTATCCGTCGCTGCGGGTGTCGGTGGCGCGACTGTGAAGCGAAGGCAATTATCGTAGCAAAACTTGAACGTGGCAGCGCTTCGAGGATGGGCTTCGGCGGTGTGTGGGAGTGAGTGTTTGGCGTCTGATACGACGGGTCAGGTCCCCGGGGATTCTCAGAGACTCAAACGGGAATATCCCGCCTTCCTCTCTCTCATCGCAGTTAATTACCAGTCCTTCTCGGCCGCGCCGCTCGAATCAGCCTCTCTTTCTCACCCCGTTTCCCTTAGCCTGGCTCTCCTCGAACCTATGTCGCCCGTTCATAGCTGCCGTCGGGCGATTCATCCTCGATAATTCACGACCGTGTCGTTTCGTGCTGTGTTTCAGGGGGCTTCTTCTTTTTCAAGAAAACGGCATTTGAATCGCACGGAATCGTCGCGTTCGATAAAATCGTGGAACGGAAGTAATTTTTTTCGCAAGCATATTTATGCAAATGCACGAGAAATTATGTTCTTCGTTTCCCGAAAAAATAACGGCCGATATCGATTTATACTCGGATTATTACTGTCGTCGTAATCGTTCTCGAATCGTGATAAAAATTTCTACCAATTATTGTAGGCCAGACTTTCTCTGCTTTCTATTAAGCGTATCTCAAAAGAGAGAGAAAGAGAGAGAGAGAGATGCGCATCTTACCCGAGGCGTTCTTTAACACTACGAAAAGAACCGTGTGCGGATATCTGAGAAACACATTTTTTTATGCGATTAATGGATTCGATTCGTGCAATTCATCCGCACAGAATGTGCCTGGCACGACGCGCGTCAAAATGTACATTCGCGCATGCTTTCGCACAGTGTGTCATATGTATATGTGTGTGTGTGTGTAGAAAGGTTGCGTATATACACACATACATATATTTTAAGAGTAACGTGCAATCAATAGGCGACGAGGAAACCCCCGTGGGAATCCAAGCGAGCGAATCGTACCGGGATTGAACGCTTGAAATGGAATAATATCCAATAATCTGGCAGCCGAGAGAACGGGATAAAAAGGGACGTTTTATCGAGGCATCGCAGCATCCAAGCGGTATCCGACCATTTCCGCCAAGCTCGCTTTCGCCCGTTCTCGGCTAGCCGGCAAAATTAATTATTGATTTCGGATACGCGCATTCAGCCGGCGGACGCTTTTAATCGAAAACGAGCCATCCGTCGCACCCATTTCCGACCGCTACGAATTTAACAACGAAGCGGTCTGGAAATGCCTGTATTATACCTTCACCGTCGTGGCGAAAAGCCTCCGTATCTGATTATTCATTATAACTCTTTCCACGCGACTCTGTTCGAGGTATTCGACGTACAACACCAGATGGAAAATATATCCGAAAATCAATCCTTTGCCGATTAGCGAATAAATCGATTAACATGTCAGTGCATTAAATCAAACATTATTTTGTTGCACGTATTTTCGCAAAAAAAAAAAGATATTTGAGACTTCGAATTGAAATTCATTTCATGTCCGTTTTACGCTACGACGATACGAGAGGAACAAACGGAAACAGTCTTGGAGAAATATAATATAAAGGAAGGAAGGAGAGTACCTGGAGATGCCGGAGTTTCTCTTCTGGACTGTTTATCAGTTAAGGGAGATAGAAGGCTGGGATATTGGATTGTTACCGACAGTCGGTCTTACGAGATCTTCCTCTGAGTCTCTGGTGTTATACTCGTCTATCAGCTAAATCGGCCAAAATTCAAACAATTATTACGCAAAGTTCATTTTACGTCAAGTACAAAGCAAAATATGAGGGATGCAATGTGAAAGACAATATGTGGGAGCACTATAGGAGCACTATAGGAGAATTTACAAATCCACTCCAATGCTTTCTTTTTTTTAATATTCTTTCTCTAAAGAAGGTAATTGGGACTGTTAAATATAACAGGAGTAGAGCATTCACCCCGTGTAAAGTGCAGGTATAATTTACAATTATGCTGTTCCATGTAAGAAATCCATTCATTCTTTCCGTGACTTCGTATAGTGAAAGTATTCGCAATACCTCATACATATGCAATAAATTCTTAAGCAATGTCTTTAATCACCTCCTGTAATTCGGCTTTAGAAAACATGTGAAACAGTTGCCCAGGTGTCATCGTCATCACTTCGATATTGGTGTCGTTGAGTTTTTCTTCCATCACTTGCTTCAATATTGTTAGCGCAGCTTTCAACGCTTCCTTAAGAGTCATAGACTGCAATAACAATATATATAAATATAATAAAATGTTGAGACAAGTGTACAAGATTCACTGAGATTTAGCAACTAGACCAAATTACCTTGTGATACACTTCTTGAAGGTTCTGTTGCGCGCCTTCGCTACCAGAACCTATAGCCTTTGCGTCAAACTGAACGAAAGTACCGGATGGATCCATGTGATACAATTGTGGGCCTTTCTCGTCGATCCCAGCAAATAACATCGCTACACCAAACGGTCTGGACATGGCAGTACCATCATCGTCGCTATCCCCGAATTGTATGGCTAAGTTGGATACGGCTTGAGCGGTTGACTCCACCGTCATCTTTTCATTGTAAACGAACCAATGATTCTGACATTCAACTCGAGCTCTATCGATCATTGTCCGTGAATCTGCCATTAGACCGGATGCCGCGCATCCTATATGTTTGTCGATTTCTACTATTTTTTCTACAGTTGTCGGTTCCATTAAAGTAGAGGTGATGCGTTTCTCCACTGCCAGGACCACTCCTTCCCCTGTTGCAATTCCAATGGCGGTGGAGCCAAGTTTTATGGCTTCTATGGCATATTCCACTTGAAATAATCTTCCCTCCGGCGAGAAGGTGTTTACGCCACGATCGTATTCCGAACGCGTTAGAAACATCTGAAAGCAGAGACGACGAGTGCTCGACACAATTTCCCAGAAAAGTTTTGAGGTTATGCGGCAATACGCACAGTCAACAAATTCAGTGCACTATGGAGCTACGAAACACTAACACGTGACATATAATTATAATCTGCATTGGAATGTCTTAACGTTAATAGGAATAAATATAAACTTAAGCTAACGAAACAAATAACTCGAACCGAGTTATCGCTTAACCAAGAATGACATGGCAAAATGAAATCGTAAGTTCCGTAACGGAAACCTACTATCGTGACAAATGTAATATTTTATGTTTTATTTTCGAGAGAGCTGAATTACGATTACCTTCTGAACGTTTTCCTTCTTTACTAATAACGGGCACGAATATACGAAATGCCGACTTGTAACAAACGCCAGTCACCGAAAGTTGCGGATTGCGTACAGTTAAATGTAATGGCGGGGACGCAGCAGCAGTAGCGTAATATTAAGGAGGTATACCTCAGGAAGTAATCGTGATAAAAGACATCAAGTATGTTCTTTTTAGCTGCAGCGTTTGCACTTTCTGTGCTTAAAACAAAAGGGATATATATTCCAGCCTTGGTGGAAAAAAAAAGAGAAAGATTGGGAGAAGGTGTAGAAAGTGCAAGCAAATAATAGGTTAACCAATGAACTTCGAGGTAACAGGATGGTGATTGGTTGGCGTACGGTACCAACCACATTCATTTATTACTACTCATTTAGGGTCCTCTATCCTAGTATGTCATTGATGACATTTCACAAGTGCACGTGGTGGCGAAACTAACCTTAAGCGAACGTCATAAAAAATATAGAAACGATATTTTTGGAAAATGACAACATCTATTGTCAATACACAGCAATTAAAAGCGATTATAAGCGAGGAAAATTGGGATCAACTATTTGAACTTGTTAAACCAAAGCACTTTGTCAGGCAAGAGGCAGGGTGTGTATGATATTTCGTTAAAGTATCGATAGATGGATAATTTTATAAATCGATGTAACATTTCAGAGAACTACCTGATACAGCTATTTTAGCACAGATATGTCAGCTACTTATTAATGAAACTAGCCCTGACACGGTTAAAATTTTGTGTTTAAAATGTGTGGGAAACTCCTGCCTCGATATTTATAAATACCGACAGCACACATTAGGAAATAGAGAACCTGATAAATATAACAAATATTTGTACAATAAACTAGCTGAAAACAATGTGTGCCAACATGAGGAAGACTGTGGTTATCCACATATTTCTCATTTTCCTTACGATGGAGTCATAGAGTGGACCATAGATTATATTAATGCTCACGCTGAATATACAAACTGTTTGACTGCTAATGAATTAGATATCTTTAGGCTCAGTATACAATTTTTATGCAATTTATTTACATATGCATGTAAAAATGCAACTTTTGTAGAGAATGAAAATGTTCTAAGATACTTAAATCATGATAACTTGAAGCAAGCTATTACGTAAGTTTATACACATATTGTATACAGTTAATACTGTTTACATATTTTTATAGCTAATTATTTAAATTATTTTTAGAAATAGCATTCGGTCCGATCACAAACCTCTTGTCAGTGCAGCTTGCATATTTGTACACAATGCACTAAAGGAATTACAAGAAAACTATTTCACAGACGATGAAAAGAATCGTCTGTGTTCTCAATTGTCGAAACCAATCAAAGAAGGTTTCACATCCGCGAAAGATGCACTGTTGCACATGTTACATCGTCCTAATGTATTTGAAGCTATGTATGATAGTATGGCTATGAGTGAACAATTAGATTTACTTCAAATAATTTACGACGAACTCTGGCAATCCACATCTCAGGCTGTACCGATACTTACAAACGACACTGCTGAATTTCTAGCGTTAACATTTTGCAAGAAAAGTGATCTCATTTTGAAAACTGTAGACACGTATATAAACAGTATAGATCCCACAGAAGTTATTCTTATACTCAACATCTTGGGACTCCTTACATTAAAGCCGTACAAGATTTCCGAAAATGCTAGGCCTTTGCTTATTAATTGTAAATGTAAGTCCATAATTTTTCCCCCCCATCTACTCTAATCAGATATAAAAACAATGCAATATAACTGTAGTATATTTGCAGATCTTTTAATGTCCTTACATATGATGGGGAAAGAATCAAACAATTACTTTACTCCGATAACGAATTTAAGTCAAGTGGCACCTAATGTTCAAAGGAGAACAATTAATGTAAATTTAACGACAAATGATGCTGGTGTAAGTGAAGAAACTACAAATCACGATCCACAGGATCATCCTGTGTATGGTTTCAAATCAGGACTAATAAAAGTTATCGGAAATATGGTATACAGAGACAAAATGTGTCAAGATTTGGTAAGTAGATTGCACATATATCTTTACAGTTAAATATTAGATATAAAATTTTCAAGAAGACAGCAAATATAGAATTACCAGAGTACTGATGTACCTGGCGTCGATAAAGAACTTTTCTAATTAATCTTAAACGCTTGGTTCAAGCGAACCGTCAAGGTGCGCCTCATGATTTGATGTGACCACGAGACGAACTAAAACGCGAAATTGAACCGAGGTCGATACATCTATTGAAAGAAAAATATTTATTATTTGTAAAAATGTGCAACACACGTGTTGAATTCATATCATCTTATCACATCGGTACGATTTGCATTTTTTTTTAATTTTCCATGATAATTTTTTTTATTATATAACCGATTTGTCACATCAACTTGGATTTATAATTAATAACCAATGCCTGGCATTTCGCGGTATCTCCTGCAACACGATAAATTATTTTTCAGCATATGGACGTAATTGCAAAATATAAATTTACCTTTTGTTACGCTCCGTACGAAACAAGAAATCGATACTTCTCCCACCGATTACATCTCGCCTGAGTGATACGAAATGCGCGGACAAAAGATACGCAGTTGCACGCGTCCTGTCGCGTCGGACAAAGCGAAATTAAGTGTCCCGTTTAACTGTGAGATGTAGCAAAGTAATCGGAATCTGATACGCGTTACAAGTTTAACGAATTCGCGGGATGACAAAGTTTGTGTCGCGCGCATATCGACAGATAAATTAGTTATGATGAATCAGAGCGGAAATCTGAGCCTGCGGGCGGAGTATTAATTCAGCCTTTCAATGTCAAGGATGACAAAGACATATATTGCTCTTCACGATATGGCAGAATGTAGATACATTTCTTTACTGATCGCACATTTTTGTAACATATCGTCGTTAGTTCAGAAATATTTTTAGTTTCATGAGCTATTTATATGTTGTTTGAAAAACAAAAAATACATATATATCTAATTCCAGTTTCGTGAAATAGATGGAATTCCACTACTTTTGGACTGCTGTAACATAGACGCGAGGAATCCGCGTAAGTTCAATTTCACCTTATTTCATTCGCTCTAGTTTTCTCTCGCTACATTTTTACCTTTCCCGATCATTTCCATACAGTTATATTGCAATGGGCTATACTCGCTTTGAGAAATTTATGCGAGGGAAATCTCGAGAACCAGGAGATCATTAGAAATTGTAAAAAGGAAGGCACGGTGGATAATACTGTGCTGCAAGAGATGGGATTGACTCTGCACGAGGACACGGATGGCCAATCAATTCGTATCGCTCCTTTACGTCGCGATTAGGAAAACTTACTATCGCAATGAGACGAGCTGGACTGTGACCGGCAACTTGTTATAATTATCAAACTATTACTCACGATACTTGCTTGTATCGATAATGTCTCGGATAAGATACAATGATCAGTTTATCGGTGCGTATGAATAATTATTATTCGAGCCAGATATCGCGCGCGCACGCAACTGGAAATGTATCCTGCTACACGCGCGCTCGCTGAAAAACGATCCCACAATTACAACACGCGATCTGTACTATTAGGCGAAATACGATATCGTATTGCATAGAGATATTTTATCTACATCCACGGCTGAGTGATTTACGATACAATAAAAGCCGCTACGAGTTCATGGTCTATTAGGAGCTGCTAATGTAGGTACAACACTACTGCCGCTGGATCGCATTCCGCAAATAGAATTTATTTTCGTCAAATAATGATCGTCCCGTAAAACATTTCGCTGATACGCGCGCAATATGCGATGATAGACTCGCTCTTTACGGAGCGCTCTCGAGGAAATCAATAAATAAATTAGCAATAAGCAACTCTTTCCGGAACCGACATTCCCTCTCCCCCCGTCCTCTTGTGAAACCGTATAATTATGACACGCACGTTCAAATAAATAATTCCGTTAATTAACATCGTACGTCGCACTGAATTAATTTTACCTCTCGCGCCTTCACGAGCCGCGATTTAAAACGATAATTTCCCACGTCGCGGCCGTATCTCGCCGCGAACAATTTTACGATGAGGGACGATGACGTCGTCCCGTAATAGGTGTTTATTAATGTCATCCGCGCGCACTAGCAAGAAATCATGGTGGGTGAGAAATCCGCCTGCGCGCGCCGACTTATGCGTTAATTATACCGGAAGTTTCGAAACACAACAGTTACGTTTTCCTTTCTAATGGAATTCTCCGGGAGGGGAGGACGATGGTGGTTTCCAACGTCGTCGCAGGCGCGCAACGGTATCGCGGGTAATAATCGGTAAATAAATAATATTAGATAATTATCTCGAGGCGTACGCATGCACGGTCCCTATTTTAACGGTAACGGCCGCTGTGCCGCGACGGATTTACGAAATGTAATAATACGTTTCCGGACGTAATACGCAATCTAATCGAGCATAACCAATCACTGATTTATGGCGCGCTTTCAATAAAGCATGATTTTGCTCAGCAAAAATAAAATTATTTTGCTGTCCATATGTCCAGCAAATAGCAATTCATTTTTTTAACAAACCTTTTTGCTGTTCGTACAGCAACTGAGAAATTTGCCGTATCAGTAAAATATTTTTTCTTCCCTACATACAGAATTCGGAACTAAGTTATTTGGTTGCAATAATCGAATATCGGTGGACGTATATTAACCAAATTTCGATACTTGTCACCAAATCCTTCTTTCATTACAGGATATTATCGGATGACTCGACTAGACTACTCTGACGAGACGCCTCTCTCAATTTCGCACGTTTCGCGCATGAGAGCAGACGCATTAAACGCGGCATGCCGCGCGTTTGAACTTCAATAAATTGCTTTTGATTTAAATATCGGCCCATCTCGGGCCGATCAATCTTGGACGGCGCGTAATGGAGAGCAGTTAACGCAAAATTTATCAGTTAATTACACACGCGGTTAATTGCGAGGAGTAATTATTTCCGTGCAAAAAGCGTCCTCGTTACACCTCGATAGCTCGCACACGCGCGTATCCTACGTACGGGAGGAGATCGAGGAAGCAAGATGAAATTCCTGCCACGTGAGTAGTCTGCGTTGATCGCGCGGTCAACGTATCGATAGCGATTCCTCGCAGTCTATTTTCACGAGAACGCACGAGCTTTCTAGAAACCGAAGTAGGAGCGCAAACAAACGTGACGCCGGTGAAATACGATTATATTGCGCGGGGAAATTCTACTGTTCCATTTGCGCTTCTTTTCTCTTTTCGAGTGTAAGCTTCGTGGAGAGGCCCAAGTACACGAGCGCGACGCCTACGTGCGATAAAATTCGTCCCGGAGTAATTGACTGAATTCAATGTAATGGCGCGTTCTGTGAAAAGGGGGAAAAAGAAAATGATGTTCTCCGGAGCAGCGGCGCTCTCGAGGATTTCGTCGATCGCCGGAGCCTTATTAATATTCATAGACGCTGACGAAGGAAGCGTAAAAAGCGCTCGGCCGTACGCGAGATCGCTCGGGTGCGTAAATTCTGACCGCCTCCTTGATAATCAACTCGTTGACGCAATAAATTCGAAAGACCAGAGCCGCTCGGGGAACGAGGAATAGCCAACCTCCGCTAATGTTTCCTGTTTGTTTCTAATTATATCCTGAGTTATAAGGGAATAGTTTATCGCAATTTTCGACTTAGAGTGAAGTACATTGTGTGAAAAAAAGAAGAAAACGTGCGGCCGAGCGTGTGAGAGCAGTCTCACTTTTGGCATTCGCGGTTCTCTTGTTTTCGAGCTGCACGACGCGATGCGCGCAAATAATCGGCCCGATTAGCCCGTGGCAAACGAACTAGATTCTAGCGTTAATGGACGAGAACGGAGCCGAGAACGGAGCCTGCCGTCGGTGCCTAATAAGTCGTGCGGATTCTCATTGAAAAGATACGGGAAGTTCGAACGGACTCGCCTACGCGGGGCTTCTCTCAAAGAGCCGACGCGCACCGTGATGTATTTCCCTCGTGTGTACCTTGCGCATATTGTGCCGTCGCGTTATTCATACGGAAGAATACGAGCCGAGGGTCGTGCGCAACGCGCGCGCATGGTCGTCTCGCTTCACCGAAAGCTTGGAAGCCGAGGTGAAACAAGAGTCGCTCATGGAATTGCCGTGAATTTTCGTATTTGACATAGTTCGTATGATAGTAGAAAGTTCGAGCCCCGTCAAGATAAGCACGTTTTTCAAGTACAATATAAATTAAGCCGATTAAAGATAATTAAGAATGTTTCGGGCAAAATTATTGACAATACTTTAAAAACGTAGTTAAGATAATAAATATTTTTTCATTGTTTCTGCAGTTAGATTGCTCCAGTGGAAGCAGTTGTTGCTATTAAGAGACTTTTGCAGCGAAATTTTACTGATTTGTATCGCTATACTTATAATTACACCGATGGAAACCGTTTTATTATGGTTCTCACAGCCAGAAATTTTGTTTCGTTCAACCAAAACGCGTTTGGTTGTCCACTTTCTGGTCATTCGACTATAATTCTTCATCAATGTATGGCCACTAGTGACTATTGGCTGCTTCTCAGTGATAATACAGTTCAGAGAGAAAGAAGATAGTTTTGTTTGAAGAAAATCGGAAGAAAGGCTCACTTCACAGACGCCCAAGCCGCAACAATGCCTGCATCGTCGTTCGAGAGGATCGGAGGAAAAAGTCGGGGGAAAATGACGAGACGTTATGTGCCTAATCGTAAACGCAAACAGGGCTCGCACCGAGAGCATATGGACCGCGCGATGTGTTTTAACGACTGTCGCACACGGTGCATAAGCCGTAAATGTTACGCCAAGCCGGGGATTCGTGTAATAGCCACTAAAAGCGAGGTTCGTCCCTTTATGGATCGTAAAGGCAGGGATATTTGGAACGGGGGAAACCGTCGAATTGACCCGCTCGCAGTTAACTTAAAGAGAGTGAGGCACAATCGCGTCTCTTCTTCGGGGTGCACCGAGGCATCCCCGAGAGCGCTCTCGTCGACTCGAGACGATTTCCTTCCGCGAACCATTTTTCTCTCAAAATATCTGTAAAAAACGTCGCGCCGATTTTCTATCACGATACTATCACGGAAAAAAAAGGTGTCGCAGCTAACAAAACTGAAAAAGTTTTGCTGTTGTAAGTAAAACTTGAGTTACGATTGGCAGCATCTTTTCCCCAGTGACAGAGACGGGGAGAGAGATATCCGGTTTGACGCGTTGGACAATGTTATACCTCGCCGGCCGTTACTAATTATTGCACGACTCGCTTTCAGCCGCGTTTCAGTTTACGCTCCGGGTAAATTAATCCCCGTCCGATTTCGGGGTATTGTCCGAGCGATGAAAAGTCCGCTCTAATTACCCCGTGTAAATGGAGCCTCGCGTCGATTCCTCGAGACGGGCGCGATGTTATCATGTAAACAACGACAATAGGGCTTGCCAGCCCTCATGATGGCCGCTCCGATCCGACCGTCAAGTTAATTAATCGCGCCGAACGATCTCCATTGAAATGGAATCTGGATAAATTTTCCGTGCTGATGCTGCCGGCTAGCATGTGGGCATTATCTTTACGACCTCTCAAAGAAGAGGACGTCCACACGGGGTCGGGGAGGAGGGGACGGGACGCATGCGCGCGATACGGCCGTCGCTGGAAACGGTGCACCAAAACCGGAGAACCTGTTATCAGAGGAACAGTGGCTGGGACCTGGGCCAATTATAATGCAGCCGAGACTCTCGTCCGCGACGTCGTCGCTCTTAATTTCGCGTCTTATCCGTACGCGTCATTCGCCGCGGGCTGTATCGCGACTCACCGCAGCCGCGTGTTTATAATTGTATCCGGCATCGGTCTGATAACGTCGCGGATTCGGAGGAGTAACCAAACGCAATTGCTCGCGTAACCGATCTTGCTCCGCGTTGTGGGTATGAACGATAGCCGACGTGACGAAGCGTTTCCCGATACGGTGGTGTTTTCAAGCGCATCGAGGTGTAAAAGTGTCCAGCGAGAAGGCGAGCCATGCCGAGAGAGTGACCCTGGGAAGATGCGTCCCCTCGCGCGCCGTCGTTTTCAAAATTTATCGCGTTATTAGCGGAGAGGAGTCGCGATGCGCGACGGCCGAGATTCGGCAGACTTTCAATTTCTCCGGATACTCGCGTGACTGTGCACGGGCGAACGCACGTGAGTTACCGGTGATACTCATCGTGGAGAAAGCGGCGCTTTATTATCAAACGGGACCAAGCGGCCTAATTTGTTCGTCGCGCGGCAGCGATGATTTATGAAAACGACGGACGCGCCGCCGCTGATTACCCGCCGATGTGATCGGCCGGTTCGATCCGGAGCGCAGGTTGTCGCGAAGAAGCGAGCTGAAGGTAATCTCGCCAGTGGTGATGAAACATGTGGCGGTTGCTTAATCGCGATACGACACAATGAGGGAGATCCGATGCTTGCTCCTAAGGTAAGTCCGCGCTAAGGTTGCATTCTCGAACCGCGATGTTTTCTCTCCTAGTGCCGTCAATTTCGTCTACCCAGGGTCTTTCAATAACTGCACTGTCAATCAATATATTATCACTGAGAAGCAGCCAGACGGATAGTGATTATAGTTGTAAGTATAGCGCTGCGAATTAATGAAATTTTGCTGTCAATAGCTGTTTCCAACGGAGAAAGTTAATTGCAGAAACAGCAATAAAAGATATTATTTATTACTTCTTTTTATCATCTTAACTCCACTCTTACTGTCAGTGATTTTGCCTGAAATATTCTTATAATTATGTTTAATTGATATCGTATTTGAAAAATACGCTTGTCCGGATAAGACTCGAAACCTCTAATTCTCGAGTCTGTTACCGATTCAAATTAACAGTGTAAATGTGCGGTTAATTTCAGACGTTACAAATTATTGATCTTTCTAACCATAACAGATAATAACAAATCAATCCGAAATCAGCCGTATACGCTCAGAAGGGCTACCGAAAGACTCGGGAACCCGGATAGTCAAAATCGACTATTATTCCTTATGTTCCCCGCGGACCGAGCACACGCACGTATGCTCGCAGAGAGCGTCGCTTATTTCGCGCGTTTATTGCCCGCCCGCAATTATCAGGTAGTCGCGTGAGAAGTATTATCGCGAGCACTCGCGCGAGGCTTCAAAAGCGTTAAATCACTTATCTCGAATGTTCGCCGTCGCGTTTCCTCGCCTCGTGCTAGCACTCGTGCGCGCGCTTTCGACGCGCCGTCATTTTCTCCCGTTCTCACGATCTTCACGCGTCGTGTTGCTTCTCTTTCGATTTCACTCACGTCGTTTACCGTCTCCATCGCGTGGCGGCTTTTAAAATCATGTATTTCCGTGGGTAGGCCAGACTTTTTTCTCTCTCGGCCGAGAGTCTCGTTTCGCCGTCTCCGCGGCCGTCTCTTTGCCAGCCTTCTCTCTCCTCTCTCGCGTTCTCTTCGTTCTCTTCGTCGCCCGACTCGCTCTTCCTCCGACTCGAGAGCCCCGGTGTAACAATGGCTGCCCTCTAATTATCGGAAGACCGCGGCACTTTAAAGAGATCCCCGAGAGCCCATCACGGAACTCCGTTTCGTTCGCTCCTTAAAATTTCTTTCTCCCCCTCTTTAGACCCGTCCTTGTGCTTTCTCTCTCTCTCTCTCTCGCTCTCTCTTTCTCATACACGCATGCATCACATACATGCACCCGGGCAGGTCGGTAACAAAAACAATCAACGTGGCGATCGTTACTCGTGGAAAATTGGTTTCGTCTCGCGAGAGCGTCTACCTACTGCGAGACCGCAACAGCAGCCGTTGGTCTCTTGTCGTTTCCTTAAATGGATTTAATAAAGCATACACCACACGGGAGAGAGAGAGAGAGAGAGAGGAGAGAATAATCGGGTTTGCACCCTGGTTGTGGTACGATCTCGTAAGGAGATCACGTAACGTCGGCTCGAAACGCTCGACTCATCCTCGATCGCGGACACGTTACACCGACAATTTGCATATCAATGATCTCTATGATCATACGAGATGTCACCATCGATGCTTCTTCGGTTTTCCAGTCTGCTGCGTGCGGAGAGCGAGATTATCCGCGACGTTGAGTCCGCTCCGAGAGGAGCGCGCAGGTTCATGACGGCGCTTTCCGGTCGGCGAGAAACATCGTAGAAGGGAGGAAAGCCACGCCGATAAAGAGAAAATAGCGGCCGTGCGACGAGAAGCGCGTCGGAATGGGCGTAACCCAAGCGAGTTCGCTTGTACCTGTTGCTCGTTGCTTCCTATTAAATACTCAGCCGACCCACGCTAGAAAGGAGTCGTTCTCGCCGTGTTGGCAACCAATGACCAAGAGGAGAACGGCCAACGATCTTTTCCAACCCTCCGCTTTTCTCTCTCTCTCTCTCTCTCTCTTCTTACTTTGACTTCCCTGCCTTCGCTTCCTCCCGCGACTGATCGCCAGTCATGCGCGATTTAGTCGATTATCGTCGAAATCGACGATCATGTGCGTGTGTGTAATCGGCGCGGGTTTCCGGGTGAGAAGGGGACTCTCTAACGAAGTCCACCGCTTTCTCGCGGATTCCGTCATCGTTTGATTTACGAGAGCGCGATTTCCGGCAGAAGATAGAAAATCGCGCCTGACCTCTTCCACGCGCGCGTTTTCCGCGCCTCTATGAAATGATTAATAACGCCTTCTTCAGAGACGCACGGTTTCCGATT
The DNA here is from genome assembly GCF_001313825.1 of Dinoponera quadriceps. Taxonomy (NCBI): domain Eukaryota; kingdom Metazoa; phylum Arthropoda; class Insecta; order Hymenoptera; family Formicidae; genus Dinoponera; species Dinoponera quadriceps. Next base: position 1,563,128 of record NW_014554796.1, read on the forward strand.
GTCTAACTTCTCTTTCATCTCTTTCTTGCCGTTATCATTCATGCCACTCTTGCTCATTCTCTCCCTCTAGGGTGGATTACTCAATCACCCCCTTTGTTCCTATTTTTCTCTTTCTCGTCACATCCTAGATCGGGGATGTTCACCCCATCCTCGTTGGATTTCGTTGCTTCCTCTAAACGCTCCTCCGTGATCCTCTTTCACCGCTTCGTGATATCTCTTTGTGCGTTTCTACTAGCGGTTTGTATTTCGAGCAGATGTTTGCCGAGTACAATGTATTTCCACACGGGCCGGCCAGTTTCGGCTTACCGACGGCATTGTGCACCGCCGAGATATAAAAGATTGAGGTAGGCCCTCCTAGGGCCCCTTGGTAACGACACCGTGAAGGAAACGTGTTTACTCTATTTGGAACGGACCGCTATCTCAAGGGGATAGAGAGAGAGAGAGAGAGAGAGAGAGACGAGTCGAAGTTTCATAGGAAGATGTACAAGGACACAAAGCCTCGATGATCGCTTTGTGATAAATCTACGCGACCGCACGACGCGGACGTATAGTTGCGACACCGGTGACAGCATTATTACGTCGCATTGTCCGTAAAGCGTCGTAATTAAATGACGATATAAATTACCCGTCATCGTAAAACTAATGATGTCCCATTAAAGCGCTACAGCGTGAAAACTGCGCGCTCGAAATTCACGGTGGGCTGTAAACACTTTTACGGTGTCCGTCTGCCGCCCGCGTCGCTCGCGCGACGGAAGAGACGCCGAGAGGACCGGACGGGCGGATAAGGCGAGCGTAAAACGGGAATTCACAATGACTACACATTGTATAAACCTCTCTTGCCGTACGCATTTTACACATCCTGCGTGTGTACCTGCGCGCAAGATCGTGTGACGCAACGCAGCTTCCGGCGCGATGCTATTGTCGCCCTTCTCCCCCCGCGCGGCCGCTTAATCATCGAATTATACCGAGCGCTTATCTAAGATCGTAGGCAATTTTAACAGAGCTATTTATAGGCACTCGCAGGGAAAACACGAGATTTTAACGCATTTCCACGAATGAGTTCTCTTCCGAGCTCATTGGCGGCCGAATGCGTCACTCTGCTCGGCCGGACATGTTTCCTGTTGTTTGTTCACCCGGATAAAATGATGGGGCAATACTGTTACAAATCGCGTCGTCTCTCATCCGCTAACGTCGACGTCGCGACATGGTTGGTTACTAGTCCATTCGACATGTCAAATTTCATTAGCGAATCCTCGTCAGGAGCGTCATCCGTTTTTTTTTCAGACACGAAGTTCGCATATTTTCTGTAGCGTTGCCGGGGATCGTGGTGGTCGGTGAGTCGCTTTATTTTTTTCCCCCCGTTTTGATAGCACCGGATCGTCGGTCGCGTACGCGAACGGCAAACCCGAGAGAGACCCCCTTAAAACCGAAAACATATGGCGTACAATTACGACGTAATGATATATAATTAATAGAATTCGCTCAAGGGCCTCCCCTCCGGTTGTTATACGGCATGCATGTTTCTTCGAAAAGCAGAGGGAACCGCGTCCATAAGCGACGACTCGGGAGATCCGTCCTCTGAATAAAATTCTCATCGCCCCGTGTGTATGTACTTTCGCCCACCGTTTATATACGTATCGCTCGTATTTCGCATGTCACGGCTCTATAAAGGCTAGAAAATTGTCGACAGTGCAACATATTAATTTTCCAATGTCACGAACGGCTCTCGGCTGGCACCGGGAAACTTTCCTGACTGTCGGACGTTAAAGGAGGAGCGAACTCGCCCGAATGCAAGCACGTTCCCTCGTTTGTCGTAGACGGTCATTTCACTTTCAACACGCTCTTCTTACCAAGTACCAATTAAACGTAGCGTTATATTTGACGCGCAATATTCCAGCGTCGTTAATCGTGACGTTAATGCACGATCAGCCCCGGACGAGATCGCCGCGCCCTAAAAATTCTCTTCCTCTTCCTCCCGACAGACAACGAGACTGTACTTGGAGGTTTCTTCGAGTAGCATATCTCGAGCGTACTCCCGGCCGCGACGATATGTATTCCGCGGCATTCAGACAGGGCACACCCCTCGTACATCATCCTCCACCTCGAGTCCGCCGAACCGATCGACCGATCCACCCACGAAACGAAACACGCCTGCGATAGGATCGAACTTTCGCACGCGGATGTGTATCGCTCATTACGCCTCTCTCTCCTTTGTTACGTAACATCACGGGGATGCTAACGAACTTCGATTCGTCCGGTATTATTCTCCAAACGATGTTCTCTTCAACTACCAACCGGAGAGACCCGGGAGACGTAACGAAGGGAACTCTTTCGAATTTCGCGCGTCTTATTTACATGTAATTCCGATATAGACGCGACCTCGCGTGTGGGTGATAAATTGCGCGTTACAGCCGCGATATATATTCCGGAACGTTAGACACGGTATTGCCTCGAATTAAACTGATCAATTTGTTCTATCACTCCGATGCTATATCGGTACAGCGGGGATTCCGCTTGTGTGCGGCTCGTAAAGCTTTTGCGCTATAATTTGCGAGGCTAAGCCCACGTTAAAGTTAATAAATTCAAGTACAATGGGGGCTGCGCGCTAAAAAGAGCCACAACATAACGATACAATATTTTGCTCCCCGTCGGAGGACGTGGGTGTAGTACGGAGCAGTCAATTATCCCGCTCGTGCAGAACGGATTCAATTAATCGAACGATTTAATCGGGCTGTCGAGCCAATGCCGGACGTTAAACGATTCAAATTCACGCCCGGCGCCTTTCCCCGCTCTTTACAGGCCCGAGTCCTGAGTAACCGTGCCACGAAAGCTGCAAGAGCGTGGCGAATGATTCTTGCTATTCTTTGCTCGATATTTACGCCACCATTCCGCTGCTCTCGGTTGTTGCGTGCAGCCAGGTCAACGAAAAACACAAAGACCGGTATTCATAGTCGAGCCTTACATTTAAGACGGTCTGAAACGTAAGATCCGACTATGAGTGCCGGCGAAGAAATCAACAAAGTCCATCGTGATGCGTTCTATATCGCGTTTAATATCTTCGTTCGGTTCACGACGCGAGGCTGAGAGGATCGGTGTTCATCGTAAGGCGGACATTGTACGACGAAAATAATTCGGGTCTCTCGCGTTATCAGCGAGCTATCTGACGCGCGATTGACGGCTGCAACGATTTCGCGGATATAGACACACGGCGATCTGGCGTACGAGAATATCGGCGGGCAGGTAACTTTCAAACTAAAGCAAAGCGAAACGGCGCAGAGCGGCGAGAAGAGCGGCCGCGAAGATATAACGTGCGCGCGGGACAGCAACGCGGAGGAAAGGGAACGCGGGAACCGGGTGGAAACGAAACGGAGAGAAGGTAAGCAGAGAGACGGAAGAGAGTAAGAACGGGAGAGTGACAGGGAGAGCGGCGAGAGAGCTGGAGAAAGAGGGAGAGAGAGAGAAGGGGAGGGAGGGAGGGAGAGAAAGAAAAGAGAGAAAGAGAGAGAAACGAGAAAGATCAAGAGACGAGGCGAGCGTGAAGCAAAAGAGCGAGAAAGAGGGCGAGACAGGCTGAGGTAGGATCGTAGAGGTAACATCGTAGAGGCTGGGACCTGATCCCAAAGGTAGGAGGACTCGGGTTGTGCCGAGGCCAGTCCATCGCGGGCCCTCCTCTCGACCGAACGCGCTTTACTTTCTGCCCGCTCATTCAAATTCCCATGTGTACGCGCGCTACACGTCGAACTCCCCGCGTGTCGAGTAACCCCAAAGCGCGGCTGCCACCGACTCTTAGTGTCGCGAGCCGCCGACCGTGTCGTCGGTCATAGCAGTGCTGATACCGCGGTGGCGGCGGCACCGACGCCGCTGCTGCTGGTGGTGGTGGTGGTGGTGATGGTGGTGGTGGTGGTTACCTTGAGCACCAGGTTGTACCGCGCACACCTTGCACAGTTACCCTCTGCTCCAGTTCCCGCACGCGACACCACACGACGTCCGCTCGATCACGTCCGGTGAATCGCTCCGGTTTTCCCGTAGTTGGCCGCGGGAAAAAGGAAGGAAAGGGTCGCCCTTTCGAGGATCTCGCGCGCGCGAAAAGGACACTTATCGATCCGGTGGTCTCACACGCTGGCGCGATGACGTCTGCCTCGAGCGGACGGACGATGAGTAACGACGTGCCGGGAGATACGACCTCGAGGAGCGGTGACGAGTGAGGAAGGATGACGGCTTTGGCGTGTCGTCGGTGCGCATGGACGATCGACTGTTGGAATTTGTATCACATTGTTGCTCTCGAAGCGATCGAGGATTGCCGCGAGACGACGTCGACGCTGATCGATCTAAACGCTTAATGGAACGCGCGTGAACGGATCACCGATCTCGCGCGCGCTTTGGTACCGAGCGAAAAAAAGGGAAGGCTCGGACAGGAAGTCGCGTGAAACAGCTTCGCAGGGACGAAGACAAGGGATATTCCTCGCGTCGCTTTGTTCGCGGCGAGGCGCTCCGAGTCGACAAGACGTGGATTCAAAGGGACTGACACGGCGGAACAATAAGACAACGAGACAATAAGAACCGGTAGCTCCTCTTCGTCGGGAGGGTGCTCTTTGAGCGGCGGATTTCTTCGCGGCCGTTCGTCGCGTACAGACCGGCGAGTACCACCGATGGCGAAGCGGAACGAGCGCGTGACTACCGATTCATCAGCACCGGCTCGCTGCGATCGACGGAGAAGAGGATCGCGTTAAGCGTCGCGGCAGTAACGATGATGAGCTGGCCGATAAGCTGCCCCGGCGTCGAAATTGTTTGCGGGACGACCACGACGAAGGACTGCGCGAGGACAATCGGCCGATATTCTCGCGTGAGAGCGATCGCGCATTCGCGATAGAAACCTCGACTGTATAAAGTGTACCGATCAAGACGCACGGTTGTCTTTTTAATTGGTGTCGATTTGCTGACGAGAGCCGCATCCGTCGTGCGCCCATTAGGATAATAAACCGAGTCTCCTCCGGATAAACGCGTCTAAACCGGGATAGACTTTCTAAGTCAGGTCTCGTCCGGCTCGATCACGCCTCATTAAGGTGAATCGAGTAAATCGCTTAAAGTAACATTCCACCGATAGTGCGGCGATCCGCCTCAAAGAAGGAAGGACACGACTCTCAACTCGGATCACTCGTGATACTTGATTGAATTCGAGAATCTCCAGACTCTATCCGGAATCTACGATCTTAATTATCGGCAACGAGGGAGGCATCAACTGTGGGCAGCTCCTCGCTTAGTCAGCGCGAACCTTTTTCGAGAGAAAGAATATTTGGGGACGGTAAACACTTTCGGCGCGCGGCAGGGCGAGAGAGTGTTAAGCGCGCAAACACTTTAGAAAATCCAAATGTTGGCTCTGCAGTTGGACTCTTTCGCACCTGTCCGGCGCTCGCGGCTTTCCGCCGCCGTCACAGGGCGCTAACGAGAACGTGGAGTGATCGAAATCGCGACAAGCTCCGGGAACTTCTCACGACCGGCTCTCTCGTGAACGGCCGGCGTGCTGGGCAAACGGAGGAGAGAGAAGTTACACGTTGTAAAACGCGAGATACACAAGCCGACGAATTCGTGACCGCGCTTGTCGTCGAGCGGTAACGGAAACTGCGCGACCAATCCGATCCGGCAACGGAACGGGGTCGGTCCGTTTCGCACGACTTCCGCCCACCCGGCCGCTGATCGCGGAAGCGTGAAACTTTGTCGCGTACACATCCGTTTTATGCATTCAATAACAACAAGGTGATTGTGATGTAAGAGATGCGTCGCGGTGATATCGCGACCATCGCGATAGCCCTTCTCGTTCTTGGGCAGATCCAGGAGCCACGGCGAACCAGGTGAGAAACTCAGCTGCATTGCGGTGCATAAAACGCGGCGCAAGATCGAAAATAATCGCGTACGTTCGGTCGGATTAAGAGAATGTACACGCACCGTGCGAGAGAAGGGACCAACCTCACTTTTCGATTTGTGGCTGAAGCCCGGAAGAATTTTTAGATCTATACGGAAAGAAAAATTTTTCGAATTCGATAAAGTTTCTTTGATCGAGAGACAAATCTGTCCTTTGAAATGGAGCAAACGAAAGGATGTTTGATTCAACAAACGGAATTGTTTAGCTTCTCAAACAAGAAATATCTTTACGTTAAATAATATATTTCTATATTTAAAAAAAACTGCCTTTTTTAATATTTGCTTGGGAAAAAAACGAGAAAAATTCATGAAAAAAATTGAAAAATCCTGCTTTTTCCTTTTTTTCACTCATTTTCGGAAAGAAACCGAAAAATCGTGAAAAATAGAAAAATTCGGATTTTTCCGAGCTTGAAAAATGTGATACTATATATGCATGTGGGAAAAATATTAAATAACTTCTTTTTATTTCAGTGGAACAATATTTAATATATAATGAAATAATTTCTTTTACTGAAAACTAAATATTATATTTCCTCTAAATAATACTGATTTTTCTATCAAACAACATGATTTGTCCTAGTGAAACACTTTCATTCAAACAAAATTATATTCGATATTAAATTACATCGTAATCATATTAAACAAATCCAAGTTAAACACGTATACTGAGCCTGAGGAAATCTTTTTCTCCATATAGAGTCGACGTGTCTACTCTGTGGACAGGTGTGCTAAATGCGCAAGACTTTTCGCGATTGAAAAATAGTGAAATTCACATTGGCCTTTTTCTCCCCCTGTCTCGAGATACGGGTGCGTCAATTAAAATTCCCGCAACGAGAGGCGAGAAAAAACGTTGAACAAACGATCGATCTACCCTAACAATGTATTTCTACCGTATCTACAGATAATCTCGAAGAGACAACGTGTTGCAAGCCGTGAACGTTCCTCGATTATACCGTACCGTAGCGAAAAGGTTAATCGACAGTCGCCCGCGGCTAGAATCCATTTGCAAACTGCAGCGTCAATCGCGATCGCTATCCTCCAGGTAACGAGCAAACGGGCTGCAACGGAAGAAGTCGCGGAACAGGCGCGGCACGGACACGTGCCGACAGCCCGTCACACTCCGTCAAAATCGAGCGACCGTCGGAAGACTAGAGACCTGTGACGAACAATTATCAGTGACCGGACCTTCGGCTTCTCGCGCGTTTCGCAGGAACAAAGAAATATATTCCGAGGCGAATATCCACGGCAATGCGATCGACGCATTTATCTTATCCTTCATCGTTATTAACGGACAATTCCGTTTCGCACGTTCGTGAACTACTTTCTTTCTCGGCCTTCGCCGAGAGACAGAATCCGACACCGCTGGATAAAAACGATATCGCGACATTTTCTTTACGGGATCGCCATTAACATCGAGATCGGGGGAACGCGCGATCTACGATCGGGGCGCGGTAAATCGGCCGCAAATTGCTTGCTCTGGACCTTCGAAATCGGCATTTCGCCACTTTATCACGGCCACAATAAGGTCGCAGTAATAATGCAGGTGGTCGCGTATACACGTACCGTCGACACGATCGAGAGTAAGGTCGAATATCCCGTCTGCATTCGCTTTTTCATTCTAGGCACCGACGACGTAAGACACAGGAGTCTCATAGAAAGTATTATGCGTTACGGAATCGAGCCCTGGGATCTCAGGCGACTCGAGATCGTCGAAATCGTTCGGCGTTAACGAAGGTGATTGGTATTTCCGCCGTAACTTAATGCCTGGGTTACATAAGCACCGTAATGATTTAATATGCGCAAGCGCGGCCGTCATTCAGAACTAATTACGATGCCGAACGGAACGAAACGTTTATATAATGCGGCAACGCGCAACGCGTGATTGCGGACTGACCGAATTTAATGTTATGTCCGTATGAAACGGCCGCGCGGAGTGCTCGTTGCGTTTTACGAGCGGCTTTGCTATCGGCCGCGTAATGAGCGCGCTAAGTGGATGAATGAAGCTGGCCATGTAAATTGAGGCCGATCGAACTATCATCGCGCAGAAACGAGATCATTTCGTCGATCCCGCTGAATCGTCCCATCCCGCGCATTCGGCGAGAACGAGATCATAGCAACGGGACGAAGAACGCGGCTATCCGCGCGTATATAATTACGATGCGGAATACAGCCGCCGTCGTCGCGCTCTCGCGGCGACGATAAATTCTCCCTCGATGATCGTTGAAAAACTTTTGACAAAGTAAGCGGTAGTTTGTTACTCGGGGAAAGGAGAAAACGAGCGCGCGCGCGCGCAAGAAAGAGGAGTAGCTGGGGTATCTTTTTAAGGAGGTTGTATGGCGAAATGAGTTTGATAAGAATTCAATGAAACTTGCATTACGTATACGTTGAGATATAATTGCTCGTGCAATTAGAATAAGATTGACCGTTCGAGAGCTGATATTTGCGGTTTAAAAAATTGATACTTTTTATGTGTGCTCATTGAGATTAGCGTGCTATTTTTTAAATTTCTAAATACAACGGTGTCGAGTTCATAATTTATAGTAATACTCGAAATACATATACATAAGTACATCGAAAAAATTAGTCTTAAATTAAAAATTACATATATTTAAACACATATCTCTTTCTATTACTTGTGCATCTTTATTAGATGAACTGATGTACAAATATAGCACTAATATAGGAAAAATAGAAAGTAACAATATTTTCGTATTTGTAACATTTTGTATATATGTTTACCTCAACTTCGTTTCAAATTAACATTTATTACTCGGGTAGCGAAATAAATGTACAAAACGCAATGCTGCTTGATAAATACTAAATTTATAAGTGGTATACCCCTTGATATGCGCCACTGAAAATACGACGCCGGGCCTTACAACCTCCTTAATAAACGCAATATTTCGACGCATTCTCCGTCCGACGCATCTGTCGTGCCGAACGTGTTATAGATTATCAGAAATTAATGACGCAGGACAGAGCGGCGGACGATACGGACATGGTTGCACATCGTGTCGTCGCCGCAGATATCGTATCTACCTTCAGGAGATGTAACGTGACAGCTTCTTACGTGATTAAAAGTTCCCCGAGTTATCCGGGCTTAAACCTCGAAGACAACGTAACGTATCGCGTATATATGTTCATGCCGTACATATGTGTTCCTTTAATAACGAGCTCGATGCGCCTTTTTGCGTTTGCAATACGGGTTATCGCGTGACTAATTGTCGAGACACGAGTTAATTCGTTCCCGCGCGAGCCTGGACGCATAATCCTGGCTTTTGCCGTGTGGAAGCCCTTAACAATTACGAATCGCCATCCCTCGAGACCGCAGCGCGTTCGATTGATCACAATACACCCCGCCGTATACATCACGACGAGAGAGAAAATCAGAAAGATAATAATCTCCCGTCTAAACTGACGGCGATCCATCATAATCCACTGTGGCTCGAAATCCCATTAATAAAAGTGCGCCCTGCCTAAACGCGCGATACTTAACGGGACGCAGGTATCAATCTAAATTACGATTCCCAAGTGATCGTACGCGAGGAGCGTAATATGCAGGTGTGGAAGGGTCTCCATCGATCACGAGGATACGCCGTAGCCCCGAGCAGGATTCCCCCGTTATCCTGCTTGTCCACACAGGATAGGAATGGGATCGAGCGAGTCTGCGCTCGGTAACAGCCGGTCGCGCGCCTCTCCTCAGCGTCGTTCAATCAAATACTGTTGACCATCAATACCAATATTGGCCCAATGCATCGCCAATGAATTGTGCTACTAGGGATGCGTATCGCCAAAGTTGAAGGTACACGTTGAAATACAAACCCTACGTAATTACGAACGACGGTACGTATCTCCAAGTTTGGAGGTACTTCGCGATAATATCTCGAAATTCAAGGTACGTGGCTCGAAATGTCCCTCGTAATTACGTAGGATTTTTATTTCAACGTTGGCGATAAATGGTTAACAGTGAAGGTCTCGGTGGTTCGAGAGAGAGAACGAGGATTTCACCTTCCACCTTCGCACGACGTCGATCTCGAGTTCGACGCGCGCTCGGGATTACCTTACGAAAGCCTCGTTGCTATCGCTAGCGCGCGACACGACTGCCTTTTGAGAAGAAGGCACACCTCGAGGGACCCCTTGACGTTTACAAATAGCTGTGAAAAGGCTCGTACATTGTAGGCACCGGTAGGCGTGCGCGTCACTTCCCGGCGTACAGATCCCGCGACCGGAACACATGTCGGATCCTGCCGGCGCGGTGCAACAGGCGATACGACCGCGGAGCGAGAGAGCCGCCGATCGTTTATCTTCCGGCGCGATGGCGTGGAAATTGAACGATCATGTCTGCGCGACCGAAGCTGGACTGCCACGGATCGAACGTTTCGCCGTGCCGCGTCGCGGATCGGATTTAATACGTTTATGATAATGGTTACACGTCGTTCGCGATCGCCATGCGTAACGCTCAACGTGTATCCTTTCGTTCCGGTTCGCCGGATCCTTTAACGTGGCATCCGTTCTCTCCCTCCGTTCGATTAAACTCGCTCGCTTAATGTATCGTTCGATGTCGAGTTAATTGACGTGCATGCGCGAGCACACGAGATTTTAACGACAATGAATCCGCGGTGAAATTATTCACGCCGCGGATGAGACGAGGAAGAGAGAGAGAGAGAGAGAAAGCTCGCGTGCATGCCTTGTCAAGTTCGTTTTCGCCGATTCGATTACACGAGTCCTTAACGAAAGCGTCTCGAGATGAAACGATTTAGTATCTGTTTAACACGATATATATCGCGGCCGTAGCTCCGCTCCCTACGTGCCTCCGCGAGGATACGTCGACGCGTCGGTCCGTCGCGCCGCCCGGCGAAAGAGAAAGAAGAGACGGGCATTAAATTAAGATCCGACGGTGTAAAGTAAGCCCGGGCCCCGAACCCGTGGCCCTCCCGTGGCGAGGAGTGGTAATACCATTCGGTGAGTTCGGTTCGGTAGTGGAGTTCTGTCTTCATCGGGGCCGATGGTGATCCGAACGCGCCGGCGCTTATTATTACCCGGTGCTCAACGGTGCGCTCGATCGCGCAAAGAAAACGAGAGGATTTACGGAAGATCATTCCCGGCCGGGGCTATTCTGAGAGCGAAATAAAGACCGGCGGTCCGCCACGCAGCCGAGGCCGCGGATAATGGTTACAAAAGGCGATGTGCAACACATATTTGCGCTGACTCATCATCGGCCATCGACGGCGGTCGACAAAGAGTCCGCCAGCTCCAAGGATTTGTTAAACGGCCCAAAAGCGTTTACTCGTGTATGTGCGTACGCGAGTACGCGTGCGAGAAGCATAACGTTGGATTGAATTGAAAAAGAAAAAATGTGCGAGCACGAGGGAATCAGCTTCGTTGATACGGCAATGAGCATCGTACAGCAGACGCCATTAACGCTGTCCTTTTCCTTAGGCATAGTGGCGTCGAAAATTTCCAATCTGGAGCGTTATTTGTGCATCATGACTGCTGATAATTTGATGAATCGGCAACGATTCTCCAAAGCGGTCATAATGCACAAATGTTCGAAAATAACGCGCCTAGTTGGAAATTTTCAATTTTACTAAAGAAAGAGACAGCATTAATCTTCGTCCACCTGGGATCTTTTTTGACCCCACGCACTTAAAAATGACGATATTTTCTATTTTTACTTTTCTTTGGCTCTTTCAACTCCTAGAGGTACTTTTTCATATCTCATATTATTAATTTTCAACAGTGCATTCTTATACTGTTACAAGTATTGTTGATTGTGAAAAATACGAGACTGGGGTCAAAAGCGACCCCCAAGTGTGTCGCATAAAATTCTAGAGCAGATAAGTAGCGTAACAGAGTCTGCTTGGCTCTTTGCGAGATTCGCACCCACGCAGCTGCTTCACCTGACTTTCCCGGATTTTCGCGTTATTAGCAGTCGGTCCTGAGGATTCCCGAGGTTCAGGTTTCTAGCGAGACGAGCTCATCAGCCGCCGTCGTCAAAAATATAAGTAGCAACACTACTTTGCGCCGGTAACCGCTCCGACTGCCTCGGATACGACACGATTCCCGCGTCCATTCGCGCCTCATCACGCCGTGAATGCCGTGTCGGTGGAAACTTATCGCGGTCGTTCTCCAAGTCGTAAAACTGCCCACAAACTTTCGCGGTCAGCGCAGTAGGACCTTCACGTCGCGCACTTTCACAATGCAAATGCGACAAATTTGTCGGGGAACGCGAGAGATGCTCTTCTCCGGCGGGGATGGAACATACCTGCGTCGCGTCTCATTCGTCGGGAATTTTATTTCGCCCGTCATCTTTTTATCAAGTGACTCACGCGTTGCAACGAGGGTCGCACGAGAGCTGCCTCCCGAAGCGCACGAAGAAACGCTAAGCGTTCCTACCTGCGCGAAACGAGGCGCGGGGATCCTTGGAGCATCCTGCGAGATACGTCGAATTCTGCGCATCGCGCCAATCGATTCCCTCTCTCTCTCTCTCTCTCTCGCCCCGGAGAGTCCCTTAGAACGACGCACACAAAAACCGATCGGAGCCGGATCGGAGGCGTATTCGAGGAATCGCGAGCGGGAGAAAGAGAGGAGGAACATGAGGCGAGGGAGATGAGGACCGGGAGGGAAGAGGGATGAGGGCGAAAAAGTTTCGACGAAGATCCAATTAAAATAACCAGTAGTCAGGAGACGTCGGCCGAAAGAGGCATAACGAGAAGAGCGAAGGAGAGAGAGACAAAGGGCGAAACGAGGAATTGCGGTTACATAAAGGACTCGTCCACCGCGGGCGAAGAAGCGGGAAAGGTGGGAGGGGGGACCGGCATTAAAATATCTGTAAATGCCTGTGTGCGAGAATCGAGCGGTCGACAGTTAACGTGAAAAATACCGCGGTATTCCCCGGCGCGATCGTCCCCGCGAATTGATTGCGCCCGTAGAGAGGGCCGGGAGCGCCTCTAATAAATCGTCGCCTTCAACGCGGAACGGCTGCCGTCGATATTAACTTCGACTAGAAGCGCTGCCGTTGCCGCTTCGGAAACCTCGTAAAATCCGCTCGTTCGCCTGTCTTCTCGCGCGCGGCGTAGGAGAAAATTCACGAGCGTGGGCGACAGCACGGCCGCCGATTACGAGTCGGTCATTAATCGTTCCGCCCAAGCGGGCCCCCGGAAAAATACCGACGATAAGCACTCCGAGTACTCCCGGCGGAGAGGCTGGCGCTGTGAATTATCATTTAACGCCCGTGCTGGAAAGTGTAATATACTTAACACCGATCGCAAAGGGTTAAATTAATTTTATCGCCGATAAGATTACAAGCCGGCCGGGCTGCCGAACAATGACACCGGTCGATCATCCACCATTACGTTAGACGTAGGATAAGAGAACCGGCAGATATTTACGACCGCCTATCTTGGAGTCACGAGGAGAACGTGCGTGGCAGCGTCGTCAGCTGTTAGCGCGATCTATGTCTTTATTAGCCCGTCTCTCTCTCTCTCTTTCGCGTGCGGACGACGTTAACGAATGACAACTTGCGTGCACGTCCGCGTTGCATAAACGGGGGCCCCTAACTGATCAACGACTAGCCGAGGACGCGTGACGATTCGCGGGCAATTACATCCCCCGGCGATCGAGGGAGATCACCGGCTATGATTAATCGCGTATAATCACGCAAACATAATCGAAGATGGCACACGATCAAGATGTCGCGCGTCGCCGCCCTCATTGTCGTCGATCGAATAACCATAAAGTAACAGGCGATGAACGATCAAACGGCGAAATAATAGATTTCCCTTCAGAAGAACGTTCGCAGGAACGGATGGAAGAATTCCTTCCAACGCGGATTCCCGATTTCACGATGCAATTATGGAGAAAGAGAGAGAGAACCGACGCGGGAATAACCAGACGGACCCTTTGAAAAAAGAGCGTCGATTTTTTTCTTCGCACTCGAGCTAGCGATGAACCTGACGAGGCAAAAACACGCGCGCGTGCACACGCGGAGGGCGTGTTTCTTCATTCCGGATGGTATATGATCAGCCATGGGCAATTTGCCAGGTAGACGGAGCTATTTACATTTAAACTGGCGAACGCGCTTAAGTATCTACCTAGCGGACCGAGAGCGCACGTGTAACATTCGACCAAAAATAAGCGCCCGTTGATCGACCCCGGTGAGGACGTTATAATTACACGCTCCTCCTCATCGCGGCCAATGGCGCTGATAAAGTTGAAGGCTCATTATTTACACGGTATTTCGCCGTTTAGTGTATTGGAGCGTGCACAGTGTAGAAATTACGCGCGCTACGACCGCGCCGGGCCGACGGGAAAATCGCGCCCGGTATCTACTTTCGTTGACATGAAAAGTATATCCGCGCACACGGCGATTACAAATTCATAGAAAATTATGCTAATGGCGCGAGCGCGTTCGAGCGAAATCACTTGGAGGACCGACAACTTCGATCCCACTACGCCGGGATCTTCGAGTTCCTCCGCGGTTGGCGAAAGAAAAAAAAGGGGGGAGGAGAAGAACCGACCGGCTCTCTCTCTCTCTCCCTCTCTCTCCGTCGCCCTCCACGGCGCATATTCGCGAAATATAACAACATTTACCAGGCGGAAGCGCGAGAGAGGACGTGTTGGCTTGTTGGCGAACGGCGCACGCACGCGGACGATCCTTTCGAGGTGACAAAAGTTTAATATATTCAAACTACCGAGTGACTCGGGAGCAACACGCTTATCCCGATTAACCGTGCGCGCCGGATAGAGAATGCCCGCGCCTCCGGATAATCACTATAATCCGCACTTTCATTATAATTATCACCGTTTATTACGACAGACTCTCCATCGAGGCAGCGAGCGAGTGAGCGAACGAGCGAGCTTGAGCGTGACCGGCGAGCCGAACTATCTCGCCGGCATGACCGTTAAGTGCGCCAAATCTAATTAACTTTAATCCGTCGTAATTACATCGACAGCCGGTCATTACCGATTTGAACCGCAGCGGTTCTGCGGCTATTTTCGTTTGTTTGCGCGACCGCTTATGGTAATAACACCCCTGGCCGAACGTCGGCGCCGTGTCGGTTCGTGTCGGGCGTACCTCTTGCGTTTCACGAAATTGACGCCGAGCGAGTTTTACAACGCGCGAGATTGCGGTTCACCTCGCAGCCGGCTGGCTGCGATTATCTGCGATATCGGTTATCGAGAAGTCACCGCTTAATCGCCGAGCGACCGAGCGAGGAAGAGTCGAACGTGTCGTTTGAGGAACTTTGACACCCCGTACGAACGAAAGGTTCTCTTATCCTCCGCGTTATTTTCCTTTCTCTCACAACTGGTTTCGTGCGCGTGATTCCCGTGCGAAGGATGCCGCACGGGGAAGCCGCGCCATAAATCTTCAGGCGCCAGGGTTGAAATTTTCGCCACCTCTCCGGGTGTCGAAGCCTTCCTACGGAGAGACGCTTTCGGCATTACCTGCCGGGAGATCAGATCCCGAAGATACCTGGCCGCGATAACGATCTCGACAGCCTCTGCGGAGAAGTTTTCGATTTCTCCGGCCATAAAATAGCGATAATTTGTGTCTCGATACGCGCACGCTCTCCGAGTAATTAATAAAGCCGATGGGAGAGAGGAGAGCCGATTCATTGATTTTTGTAACGGTCTCTCGTCGGCGCGGGGAAAGAAGAGATGGAGTAGAGGGAACACGACGTCGGCCGTTTCTCTCTCGCCGGCGATTTTTCCCGCCGGCGCAACATTCTTCCATCGATGGGAATAAAGTTTTATCAATAAAACCGAGCAACCTCTCGGGTCCCGGAGATGACATCATACCGGAGATTGGCGGGTCTTTTTCGCCGGTCGATTGACTCGGCCTTTTAAACCGTGCGATGAGGATCCAGGGAGATGCTTTTAAAGTCGCGCCTTTAACTGCGCCGTTCAGCGGCGCAGAACCTCGCATCATCTATCCTGTCACCGGAATTCGCGTATACACGCGCGCGCTCTTCGCATATCGCGCCCTCCTCGCTCTTCCCTATAAAGTCGAGACGGAAGAATCGCCGATCGGTGGCATTACTCCCGACGTTACTCCCTACCGTGCAATCAGCGCGATAGGGGTTGTCAATTAAGCCAGCATCGCGGTAAATCAAATTCCAACGGCGCGCTCAACATCGACGTTCCATCCCGGCTGTCCCCCTCCGCAGCCACGAGCCACTGATTTCCTCCCGTGCGGCTCTCTCGCTGGTAGCCGCGCGATAGTCGTCGGACATATTTATAATACGCGTAGAAACAGCATCCCGCGTATCTCTCTCGCCTGCTGCCTATCCTTCGCCGCTTCTCAATACGCAACCGCTAATAGTATTCCCGGAATATCACACATCGATCGCCTCGGTCAGATCGTTTACCGTTATTGGCGCGGCGTACTATATTTCCCGGATAGCTTCTGTTCGCTTAACGTCCAGGGTGTACGTCGCGTTTGCGTGCCGGCACGGTAAGGTCATCCTCCCAGTGTCTCGTCCGAGACGCGCAACCTCGTCAGCACGAAGAAATCGTTCTTATAGCCGCCCGCATAGAAAATTTCTCAGGTTCCAATTGGGATTCAGAGAGATGCTTTTAAAGTGACGCTTTTAACTGCGCCGCAGAACCTCGCATCATCCGTCCTGTCGATCGAGGTTCCTCACGATCGTCGATCGGCGATTAAACGCGATCATGGATTCGCTCAGTCCCGTCGCGGGATAGAGTCGTGCGACAGTAGAAACGAGATGAAACGTCAGACAAAAGAACACTCTCGGGAAGACGCAGCGTAACGAGTTCTACCGCTATCTGAATCTACCTGCCTACGTCGCTCTCGAGTGTATCTCTTCCGATCACACGTTCCGAAATGTCAGACCCGTGACCTCCGTTACTCCTCCGCGCTATCTATTTATCTCTCGCCATCGTGCTATCGCACGTGAGTCTCCTCCCGGAGTTGGCCCGCCGCTCGAGCCGCGGCTGCCGAGCTCGTCTCGTCCACGTGAACGTCCGTCCCGTGCGTATCGCCGCCGTTACGTCCCGGTAAGTCGTATTTCGGTCTGCCGCGGGACTTTAATGAGCTGATCACTATCGGGACACCGAGTTATTCACATGAGTCATTTCTGCGGTACGGCCGACATGTGCGCCCATCTTCCGCACAGGTCCACCAGAAGAGCTCGCTCAACGTCTCGCGGATTAACATGACCCGCTGGGCGATGGGCGACTTTAACGAAAAGCTAGTTCGCGTAATTTTCGCACGGGTAACGTGAGATTTTTTCTCGTCTTTTTTTGACTAATTCTTTTTGTGCTTGTATCTAGTTTTTAGCTATCCCACGGCTAAAAACTAGATCTGGCGATTAAATTTCGGTTGTATTACGTGGACAGCTAATTCCTCTTCCCCGTGCGCGGTTTTAGCAGTACATGAGTACCAAGCATGATGTGGTATGTAAATATGATGCCTAGGTCTTTATCCGTGCACGGAAAAAAACAATCAGCTGCCATAGTTAAAAATTAGCTATTCATATAATACGACTGAAATTTAATTACCAGACCTAGTTTTAGCTGTGGGAGTCAATTCTTTTTTCCGTTTATGGAAACGATTATAGCCGCGCAACTATAGTCATAAGAATTAGTTCCCACAGCTAAAGAGCTAGGCCTGGTGATTAAATTTCAATTGTATGGATAACTAATTTTTAGCTATGGTACTTAATTCTGTTTTTCCATGCGGACCTACCTGATATTTTTCTCAAGTTATATTTTCATCGAGACGAGAAGATTAATCGTGTCGCCGCGATTATTGTAAATTTTGGTCTGTTATTAGTCGCGAATACGATACTCCCTCCTCCTCCCCTGCCGGCGCGCAATTAATTTCCTATGGGACGGCGCTTTCACTTTCTCCGCCGTTCGCCGCTTGGTTTTATTCCCGCGAATAATAAAGGATATTCGATCTGTATTTCGCCGCCGCATGTGTCCGCGACTTCGCGACGCATAACGCACTCCGATCGGCAATAAAGGTCGCGCCTTGAATTAAGCGCTTCGTTAAACTCGAGCCTTCGCTTTATCGCGCTTGCTCAAGCACGTTGACGTACCGTAAGCTGTAAAGCCCATTGGCATGAAGTACACACGGTATGTACGTGTCGCGAGTATACTCGCCCCTGTGCCACTGTGGCTTATTCGCTGTCCCACATATTATGCGCCACGGCGCGTTCGTCATCGAGCCAATCTTAATAAACAATCGAGCCTGCCCACATATTCGCGCATCGATTGCAATTTCGTGGAACCTGCCGGAATAAATCTTCTGTAATAGGGAGCGAGATTTTGAGCCGCTCTTATCCTAGAAAATACTATGCGTGTTTCTGTACACACACACACACTCTCCTTTCCAATAAAATCGAATCGATACACCCTTTAAAAAAGATCGGAGGAAGCAAGCAATAAGATCACCTATCGCCACACGCTCGTTCGGCTTAACGCATCGTCGATTCGCAGCTTTGATATCTCGGACGAAATAAACCGTCAGCCAAATCCGCCGGAATGCCTATCGAGCTAAGGCGAGCTCGTCTTGTCGCGGGGAGGGCGGCGAATGAATTTG
This sequence comes from Dinoponera quadriceps, assembly GCF_001313825.1. Classification (NCBI taxonomy): domain Eukaryota; kingdom Metazoa; phylum Arthropoda; class Insecta; order Hymenoptera; family Formicidae; genus Dinoponera; species Dinoponera quadriceps. The sequence goes on from NW_014554796.1 coordinate 1,581,615, forward strand.
CGGCGTTTAGGCGTGAAAGGCGATCGCGTCGGGCTCCTTCGATGCACATATAGTTTCCATTATGCAAATGGAAATATTCGCGGACATTCGCGCGGAGGTTAAACCGATCGAGTCGACGACGATCTCATCCTCGTGGGTGGCCAGAGGCGGATCCAGCGGTAGCAGAAGAGCGAGCGCTACCAAGCGCGTCCTCTCTTCGTATCTTTCTCTCCCTCTTTCTCTCTTTTTCCTCGGTTCCTCTCTTCCCGCGAGTCTGACAGATGAACATACTACTACCGCGCGGCCTACGTGCATGTAATTATCCCGTCAATGCGTCGGATTTTCAAGTCTCTCGAGAGCCTCGCGCGCGATACGGATTGATTGAGAAATCTCCTCTGTCATTGAGGTGCTTGCTGATGCCCTCCCCTCTCCCCAGCCTCCAATTTCGCGACGCGTCGCTCCGTCGACGATTTCTTCAAGTTGTCGAGTGACTCGCATAATTCGTTCGGCATTGCCGCGCGTGTCGCGCCGATTTTATTATTCGCTTACTGACAATAGAACAATAGATCCCGTACGAAGCGAATCAAATGACGACGAGATGGAAAAAATCAAAATACTGTATCAACGTACATGAGTGCAGCTATATGTATGTATTCACCGTGCGAAGGATGAATACTCGAAAACACAACGTTCAGGGTACGTTCAGATATTTCTCATCCGTGTGGCGGGGAAAAGAGACGCCCAGATTTTACTTGGATCGATGCGCACTTTCGGTACTTTCTCATTGGGCGTACCGGAAGTGTCGGCGTGCGTCGCACATCAAAGGTACTTTACGGACCCGTCGGCGGAGCAGTTCAATCGATGAGGCGACCCGCAATTTCTTTTGCCGATCGCATAAACATAGGCGCCTCTCGATACAACGAGGGAAGGGAGCAGGGAGGAACCGGTACTTTAATGCGCAGCTATGATATGATAATGCGCCGGTACGGGATTATGTATGTAGGTTCATGTATGATAATTTGGCGAGACAAAGCTGCATTGTCGAGACATAAATTGAATCGCTTCTCTCCTCTCCTCTCCTCTCTCTCTCTTTCCTCCTCGTCCCTCTCTTGCTATATCGCTCTCCACCCACCCTCTCCCACTCTGATCATCAGAAGAAACGCCCACCGTTCGGAGAGGGACACACTTGCTGCACCTTGATACAGCGCGCGCGAGAGACTTTCCTCTCCTTCTCTCTTCCTACGTGCGCGCGAACGGCATTTACCGCGAGTTAGTACAAATGTTCTCGCCGCGGTGCCAATCTGTGATCAAGCGAGGTTCTACACCCGGGACTTCCTGTGGTAATTCGAAAGGCCGACCGGCCTTTTTTTATCTAAGCCCAAATTGAAGATAATGAACCGTTGTCCCGTGCGTTTTTATACGGCGACGGAACGGCAGATAATGGTCTATGCGCGCAGCCTCGTCTTTGGCGAGTTATATATTTCGGGATCGGTTTTAATTTACATTCAAAATACCCGATGCGTACCGTGTGTTATAATCGCCTGTACCGGATTATCGTGCGGCTTCGCAAGGTCGACCTCACTGCGAAATAAGCAGGCACGACGCCGTTTCCCAGAAGCGGTGCATACATCACTCGCGAACGTACGAATTACAAAGTTCCAAACTGGTTTCTACGACGACAAAGGCCACGAGGTCCACCTAGGCCCGCCATCGGCTGAGGAGCGAATTTCAATTCGCCGCATACGCTTGTATCTTTGCTCGCGAAAAAAAAAAAATTGCCAAAAATCGCGACCACGATCCCGATCCAACCTGTTCGAAAGAAGAGAGAGAGGAGAGGAAATCGCGTGAGAACGTCCCCGCAAATGTTAATGCTCTCGCGACCGTGGGTCAAATGTCGAATTCGTCGGTTTCACGGGCGTGGTTCGCGCGTAGCACGCAGACGGAAGGGGAGGGAGGAACCGGGATGCTCGTGCGATTTCCAAGCGTGAATTTACAGTCCCACGGTGCCTACGGTCTAAGCTAAGCCACGAAATTATATTTCAACTAACACCGTTCTCCGGCGCCTTCGCCGCCCGCGACAAAACTCGTCTCGTATTTTTGCCGATTAACCCTCTTTCGTCGGCTGATGCTAAGTTATGAATTTCCGGCGATCGCTAGCCACTCCGCCCGCTCGTATCATCCGTACAGTATGTGGGAGTAAATCTTTTCTACCGCCTCTCCGCGTGCGTAGACTCTTCCATTATCGATGAAAATCAATTATTTAATGATGTTCATTTGCATACTCTTTGCGTACACGCATATGGTCATTCATAAAAAGGCTGCAAGTTTCTATTTATTAGTTTCGGAACGTATGTCTCGTCCAATAGGAGAATTTACTTATTTGTTTATAGCATGAACGGGAAAAATCCCTTTTTTACATAAATAAAAGAATGACAGAAACAAAAATAAATAAGACAGGTTGTCCAATAAAGTAAAATTTTTTATTAATTCTCAGGAGAGAACATTTATATACTTCCTGTTGGATACGAGATGCCTTGCGAAATTTAAAAAATGTTGGAACCTTTTTGTGATTGACCATACACCGTTTTCATTCAAAGTCGTATACAATTTTGCAGAAATGTCGGTCTTGCGATAAATTATATATATACGCGCGGAGGGGGGCGGCAGTTTGGGTTATAAAAATTATTCGTCCGTACCGACGCAGAATAATAAGGCAGAGAGCAAGGAAAGAAGGGGGATTCGGCATGCGTGCAACACTGAAAGTAAGAAAAGCACGAACAAAGACAAGAGAGCGAAGACAAGCGAAGACGAAACGACGACGGCTGTGGCGACGGCGGCGACTTTATGGAAGGAGAATCTCGATCTCCCGAGCATGAAAATCGTAAAAAAAATTAGACTTTCAAATACGTCTCTCTTTCTGGACCACCTCCGTACGCCGCGGCGCGGTCGTATAAACGGTGCGTACCCGCAAAAAGCGACCAGAAAACCGCGGCCTACGGCGGATGACGAATGTCCCGATGGCGGGGCGCACCGATTAGCATAATTCCCGTGTTAACATTTAACCCGGCCCGGCCCGAAATTTCGAAATTGGACGAGCTCTCCTCTTTCGTGCGTGGGAATCCGCGCGCGGACCGTTCCACGGAGAACGGCAGATACGTTCGCGCCCAGATAATATCGCGAAATTATGCGAACCGCTCCCCTTTTTCGTCGACTGACTCTCATATCCTTCTCTCGCTCCCCGCGCCGGCCACCTTTTTTTTTTCTAATCGTGACAGCCGGACGCGAGCGGGGCGTTGTGCATTCCGAAGGGGAAACGATTAACGAGGAAAGAACGAATGGACAAGTTTTTCCCACCCTTTTACTATTACTCGCGCGAACTCGACGGATTTTCGAAACTGCACGGAAAATACTCCGATTGCATTACTCAGAAAGTGAACGAACAGACTGAGTTTTAACTGTGGAAAACAGAATCTCCGGTAAGGATATAAGTGTCACACGTTCTTATAACCAGAAATTCTATTCTCTTCAACGAAAACGAACAACCTATCTGGTTGTTCACTTTGTGGTTAATGCGATCAGATTTTTTTTCCGTCTACCAAATCGTGTTGATTCACCGCACCATATTGTATATATCAGAAACTAATTATCCGCTGCTAATCGCTAAACAGTAAGACGTGTGAACGACGCCGGGGCATTAAGGCAGTAACGCTATGTCCCGACGTTATCTCGTATCGATCCGCGAGGCAGGCACCGGGATAGGATTTATGTGAAACCCCGCAAAATTTCTCACCTACCCCGAGAAAGGTCGCTGTAGCGCCGACTACGTTCCTCTTTGTGGCGTCAACGCCGATCTTATCTCGTACCCCGAGCCAGTCGATGGATCCTTTTAATTAACTCCAGCTAAGTATAAACGCTGGTCTCTATCTCTCTCTCTCTCTCGCTGAGATCAGTTAAACCTGCACGAACCGTCTCCCCTATCTGGCAATAACTCCGGGGTCATAATAGAAGGAATTTCTCGAGCGCCCGGGAACACGAACGTTCGACAAGTTTCTCTAGTTTCTCGCGCGTCGCACAATGGGACCTGCTCGGGTTTCCGGCGACGGACATTATTTCAGGTGGAAAAACCGAGACTGTTAGAACGAGGGGAGATATCCGTGTAATCTCAAACGAAGCTACTCCGCATCGTTCAAATAGATTACGGTCCATCGATCTTGATACGTTCTCCCTGCACTCGAAACTGCACATGAATTTAATATATGCGGGGGAGGGAGAACGACGAGTCGAAGTGGATAAATCACTCTTTCCTTTAACGTAGCCAAAGTGGCAGCTTTAATAATAGCTACGGGATAACGCGCGCGCTGATCTCGCGCGAGCCATCCGAACGAATAAGGGCGGTCGATTAAAAAGTATCGATTAATAATGCCACACCGAGCGTGCAATTAGCGAGGAGCAGTGGATGTCGGTCGGGCCCACCGCGCTGATATAATTAGTACGTCGTGATCGTGTTACGTGCGCGGGATGCATCGAAGCAGAAGTAGCCGTAAAGTTGCACGCGTGCGTGTGTACGCGAGAAAAATGAGCACGAGGATGTATGGTAACAGGGTGGAACATGCGATGTATTTAGGCAAGGAGCACGACCGAGAAGCGGAGAAGAAAAATTGGTAGAAGAGAATACGACGATCGAAAACTCGGTTGATTTAAGGAGGTTGTATGGTGAAATGAGTTTGAAAAGAATTCAATGAAATTTGCATTGAATATACATTAAAATATTATCTAATTGCTCGTGCAATCCGAACACGGAGAAAAATAATTTGCTGGCATAGCAATTTTTATGACGTCGCAACGAAATCTGTCAGTTACTGCATGGACAATAAAGCGAGTTATTAAAAATACTAATTGCCATTCGCTGGATTATTTTGCTGAATCTATAAATTATTTTGCTATAAGAACAAATTAATAAATATAGGAAAACACTATATTTTATTCTGACGGTAAAGTAAACGTGTCTTAAGAATAAATTCACTCAGCAGGATATTTCATAATAAATAAATAAATATATAAAAACGCAATTTAATTTTGCCCGACAAATATCAAATTTATGAGCGGCCTTGATTCGCAATTGGAAATACGACGCTGAAGCCTCACAGCTTCTTTAATTAAATGCGCTATATCGAGCGTATCGTGACATTCGTCGCACCGGAAAAAATGCTCGTTTCGTCGCTCGCTATTGGATCCTCGTTTCCCTTTGCTGTCGTCGCGCGTTCGAAAGAATTCTCTCCATCAGAGGGTTAATTTAATTCGTATTCAATGCTAATGGAAGGTGAAATGTCTCTGCGATTCTTCATGTGCGTAGGACAACCTACGCGACGTACCGTACGCGTAGAGACATAGCATCGTGGATTGAAGTGAACGTTGGAACGTCGGAATTCGCGATACCGCGTGCCGAGGTATCGCCGCGCGGACGCAAAGTGTGCGTATCTAATGTCTCGCGATATAAATTCACGAACGCTCATCGAGACGGCGATCATCCGCGGGCCTTCGCTGCGCAAGGGGACTCGAAATCGCGCGATGGTTCTCGCTACTTTCCAATTCGCACGAATCCGCACTTATCAGCTCTAACGGAATCAAATGAAGTGGAATAATTTTCTTTTTTTTCCTTCGCGTAATAAGACGCGATCGATCGTCGGCCGTCAGCTATTAGCCGTTTCATAGGCGGCCACACGAGTTACGCGCGGGACGACACACAGGCGAAGCCGGAGGATTCAATAAGTGCGCCATAAATACGGGAATTAGATACGAAGGCGATACAATTCGCTACGCGTGTGTGAGAGCGTGTGCGCCCGGTCGGCCACTAAATAACGCGTGGCTCAGTGGGAACGACCCACGCGTGTGCGGTGCATGCGCATGGGGGACCACTTAGTAAGTTCTTAATCCTTATCTATGCGTATCGCGCACATGCAATGCAAAGTGGACACGCGTATTGGCCGTCGCATGGGATCAAGTCGTATCCGTCCGCCGACTTATCGCCGCAGATAAAAACGCAGTGCACGATGTATGCGTGAGCGGATCGCCGTGATATCATCGGAAAAGCGCGATTTCGCCGGCTATCGCAACAAATCGTCGCGAGCGTTTCCCACTTCCTCCTCAACTTTCCCGGTCCCGAGCGCCCGTAAATCATCGACGAGGATCCACGAGGAAATCGAGCCGCGATAAACCGCGACGGCGAGTCGTTATACCGCTTGTTAAACGATCGATATGATGAAATATAGCGGCTAAATTGGCGTATTAAGATAAGCGCCTGTCCGGCTTAAGGATAAGGAAGTCAGGGGAAGCGATAAGTGGTGCTGAGATCAATTCAATCGCAATCGTTGGTACCGAATGTGTGATGCGAGGAAAAAGAAATCTGCGTTTCGCGTATTCCGAATAACCTCGCGGGAAAAACTGAATATTCTCGATAGTATTTTTGGACTTTACCGAGTGTCCCAGACTAGAAAAAAATTGGTTAATCATTAGAGCGCGAAAATTCGTACAAATTAAAATTTCTGCCGAAAGCCCCAAGTGGGCTTATGCAAACAAACGACAGTAGTTTTACACTCCCTGGAACGATACGAGTTAGAGAAAAAATGGTTTGTTGGAAAGGACTGCCCGGAAAATCGCCATACGTGTTAGTGTTTAAGCGCGCGCAATTAACACTTTACCGACCGCTAGCGGTTCAACAGCATACGCACGTCCGACCGGCCGCTCGGCCGCAAATCCTCCCTGGCGCCGGCTCTGTTTCGGTTTAGACTGTCGCGCGGGAGTATCTGTGCTTTTCGTATGCTCAGATAAAATTGCCCGCTTTCTGTTATTATAGGATAATTAGATTTAATAACTTCTTTTATTTTGATAATATTAATGCTAAATTATATTTATTTTATCTATTACAACGGTTTTCAGTTAAATAGTTATATAATATACCATAATCTATATATTGACATACTTCAAATAAGAAATAGTTTAATATTTTTTAAAAGTATGATATCGTTCAAAACAGTCGCCTCTGTGTAGTAGAACATTGCAAAATTTACAGACAAAACATGTTCTACTTCTTTTTCTTTGAACTGCACAAACTCTACATTGTCTTTGAGGTTTTACACTTCGACCGCTGGTCACTATATTTATAAGTTTATGTTTTCCGAAATTCGACAGTCTTTCGGGATGGTCTAATCTGAGTGTTCTTCTTGTGGGTTCAGAATTAGGTAGATCGTCATCTTGTTCTGTACAATTAGTTTCACAATCTTCTATCCACGAAACTGCGACTTTGTGCAGGAAATTCTTGTACGTAATATTTTTTCCGTTGAGAATTGTGTATGCTTTAAATGTATTGAAAAGTGCACAGTTGATAAAAAACATTACAACTCGTTTAGTTCATTTTTTTGTTTTTCTAGAAATGGAATAATACGATAGATATTGGTCCGCGCGATCTACGCCCTTCATATATTTGTTATAATTTACGATTGAATTAGGCTTCTGTATGGGATCGTTTGATCTTTTACTTCTGTTTCTGGATTCTGTTAATTGTGCAGAATGTATAGTTGAGATCATATTTACGCTTCTTTTGCCATTATTCCATACTTCCAACAAAATTTGATGATTTCTGACAAATGATGACAAAAAGCCGATTAATAGGCTAGCGGTCGGTAAAGTGTTAACAACGCGGACAAGAATTTTTGCCAACGATTTCAGCATTTTGTGCCAGCAAAGGATAGTACGATTATACACTCTCGTATGTCTTAGACTAGAAAAAAAATACTATTAAAATGTAAGCATTATAAATAGGACGTACGAGTTGCGCCTAATATTTATCTTCCACCGAGAATATTTTCTCTCCTCTCGCGTCAGCGCAATAAGAGAATGACAATTAACGCCGGCGAATCACGGATCTATCGGGAAGCGATTATCGATGATTCGCCGATGACTCGATTCTTTCGGCCGCGGGGAATCACTTTGTCGCGGCTAGTAAACGACCGGTAACGCCGTGAGTCACGGAGTCCGAGGCGCGTTTAATTCCGAGCTAAGGACGAGAATAGGCGTATCGAATCGCGACGAAGTAGTCATCGTAACCAGAGCGAAAGCAGTTTGAATATCGTCGCGGTGGCGACCCATTGTTGCTCACCGCGTTGCAACGAGAGACGAGTCGGACCTATCCCAATGAGCATGCTACACGACCATCCAGGGACGCATTTACACCTGGACCAAAAATAGATGGAATTCTCTGAGGATTTCCCAGCTTCCCCGTGATGGAAAATAAATGGCGAACGGTAGAAATAACGATGATCGTCGAAGAACATCGATTTCAATGCTGTACGTGATCGATACGCTTACGATTGTCGAGAGAAATAAATAATCGACGTTTTTTTCCCGCGATTTCTCGTTACGTTACGTGTGTTGCTCGTTCGTAGAACATGAAGTGCTTAAAATGGTAGGAAACGTAAATCCGCTCCTGCGGGTACCCTTCCAGCATTTTCGATTAGTCACGGCGTATCGAGCGCTCAAAACCCATTCGCCATGGATCGTCGAGCTGAAATCTCTCGGTAAAAAGGACCGAGTATGTGTTACGCGGCGAACTCCCATCCCGCCGGGCCGAGGTGTCTCTGCGTTAAGAAAATGTCTCGAAATTTTGACGCCGGATAAGCATCCACATTGTAGGCTCCTCGGGGCCCACAGTGGACGTATCTCGACTTCTTGACAGTAACGGACGGACAAAGCAACGAGCAACGAGAGCGCGCTCGTCCCGGGCGTAAGGTTGTACCGGTTGAACGAATTCCGTCACGATGATTATCGGTGACATAGTATCACGTGAGCGAAAGAGAGGGACTCATCCTTAACTGAAGAATGCAAGCGAGGGTCGCGTTAATTAAAAAGAAGAGAATTAAAGACATTAGAGGGGACAATTCATCTCTTTAGGCACTAGGAGTAGTACTATTCGATACGTTCGAAATTTCGAAATCTCAATATAATTTGACATTTGACGCCGAAGTTTGAAGATTCGAGAATTCGAAGCTCTGAATTCTATTCGAAGATTCGAAATATCATAACATCAAAGGGAGTACAATACAAAACTTTTAAAATCTTAATATAAAACTAAATAGTAGACTTAATGTAGAACTGAAATTTCGACTCGGGAGGAGCTAATCTTTCCATCTGTTAGACACCTGTGACACACACATCCCCCGCGTCTGCATTCTCGCACGCGGGCTCGACGCTCGGGACACGCGGGAGATTCCGCTACATATCTCACAGCCGCAATCGCGAGTCGTGCATCTGCGGACTTAGATAAGAGGATGATGTATCGGCTTCGTTATTGGTAGAACGCTCGGTAGAACGATGACGAAAGAGAGACTCGGAGAAACGCGTCGAACGCGCCGGTAACGTGCAATTTACCGAGCGTTTTTCCCTTCTTCGCACGATGGCAGATAAAGACACGCGAAATCAGGATGCGGCGCGTTGTGCGGAGGTGCGCACGTAAATTCCAGGAACGCGTAATGAACGTCGATCCTTAACTTTGCACTTTGGAAAGGTCATGCTGTTCCTGCTGAATATAACCGTATCCTGGAGCGGAGCGATTCCGCGAGCTCGCGAAAAATACGCGCGATCTGCATAAGAGCGGACGATAAAAGATCCTCGATGTGAGCGCGTTAATTAAATTGAGCCCGCTGGCTCGCGCTCGGTTGCATCGAGATCTCGAAAGACATAGACACGCGTGCGTACCGACCTCTGTAATTATTAAGTCCGCTGCTACTGCCTACCGTTCTCTCCCCCCTTCGCTCTTTACCTCTCTCTCTCTCCTTCCTAAGTATACCCTGCGATAAACGCGATTGATCACGCAGATGGTATTTATCCATGCCTCGTGGTATCTCTACAATGTAGGCGAAGTTTGCAAAAAATAATAGCGATCCATTATCTCCATAATTGTGGCACATTACCGCGGAAAGTTTTTTCCCCCTTTTTTCGGCTGGCGTGTCTCTGATACGTTTTCGCAACGAGGCGATTACCGAACGTGCTACTTTCTGTCAGTCGAATGTATTAAAATAACGCTGGAATTGCACGTGTAAATTTTTATCGATCGCGATCATGTCTCTGCCAGTTGAGCGATTTTTTTGAAAATAGATAGCGAAACATCCGTTTTTCTTTCGGGAGATACGGCGGGTGAGCGTTTCGCGACGGTATCTGCGATATCATCGCGCCAGCCATTACAAAGATTTACAGTTATTCGAGCAAGCGGAGCGACGCAGTTTCGTCGTATTATACAGCCTGCTTGTCTGTCCCGCGGAACCCCCGCGGTGTCACACGCCGCGATTATTATCGAGATATCATCGGAGCGGAGCGAAGGGAAGCGCCAAAGCGGGCACTACCGATTCCCCGTATCAACTATACGTCTCTAACGTCAATCCACGTGTAATCTGCCGTGTAACCCAGCATTATCAAATACTTCTACCGCCACGAATCACTCGGGGGATTTACGTCAAGCCGGATGTCCCGGAGCAAAAGCGATAGTCAGATTAGAGCTTCCTTTTAAGATTGATCCTTTCCAGAGCGTGCCTCTGCTCGCTTCTGTATTATTATTTAGAATTTTCCGAACTTTTAATCGTGATCGTCTCCACTGAAATTTTTGTTTTACTCTAACAAGAATATGTTAATTTAACATATATTTGTGTACCTTCTAACATATTCTCATGTTAAAATAACACAAAAATATCAGTGGACCATTATTTATGGATAATTTTTTTACAGTATAGTAAATAATATTTATCGTCTGAAAAAATGTAATTTGTCCTGCATAGCAAAATTTGCATTTATTTTAAAATAAAATTAACGAGATTTGTTGTTTATTGTTGTGTTTTCTTCATTCACTTTGTTTTAAACTAGACAAATACAAAAATCTCAGAAATGAATTAAAGATATTTATCCAAACAATACGCACGTCCTTTAGGCGCCTTATTGTCTTAAAGATATCTTCACGACATTTTAGAACGTCTCAATATTACCTAAGTTAAACTGTTATTCTCTAATTATCACAGCAATTTGTTGCACTCTCCAAAATTAGTTCTATTAACAACATCGATGTTTCGAATCTCCGAATAATTCGAGTTCTCGAATCTTCGAACTTTGTCGCCAAACGTCAAATTATATCGAAGCTTCAAATATGTCGAATACTACTTTATCCAACACTGATATATCATTCACGAAGGTGTGGCGGGAGGATTTCATTTTGATCTCTGCGGCTAACCGCACGGAAGTTCCTCTCGAAAAACGCGAGCTGCGGTTGCGGTCCTCAGATGAATCGCCGGATCGTGATTCACTTTCCGCCGAAAAATGCCGTGATGAGAAATCGCGCGGTATGACGGTAAAGATCGATGCACGGCGGGATAAGGAAGTCTCGGGGTGAGCCAGATTGAAGCGTTTAGACGAGTTCTCGCGAAGATTATACGGCCGATTATACGTCATCTGTGCGAGTAGAAACGCGAAGGCATTCGACATTTTATATCCGAGAATTAGCCTCGCAGGGGAGTGTCTTGAGCGAAGAATGCGTCGCTAATGATACTTTGCGGACCTACTGCAATACGAATTGATACGCATTTCTGCGGGGAAAACATGTCGAATTTCACGTACTTCCTATGTACCGCGCGGCGGTATCAAAAGCATTTTAACAGTAGCTTATCAACAGCTTATTACGATCGAGGTATCGCCGACGCGAGACCGATCATTTCCCTCGACTTCCTCGTTTTTTCAGAAATTTGCGCTCCCTCTCGTTTCATCGTACTTCTCCTCCTCTATCATACACGCCCGAAGTCGTTGTTAGAGCAATATTGGTAATGCCAAATGACAGAGGGATACGTGTATCGCACGGTGTTTGATCACGATAATAAATCGCGCGCCAGATATCTTTGGCTGTAATAAAGGCAAATCGATATCATTCGAATTCGCGACGGAACGTCGAGCATGTCCGATCGCGAAAAGCGTTATCACGACTTCGTGATCTCTCTTGCAGGACGAACTTTCCTTCGGATATCGCTGTTGAAAATATATATTTTTCTCTCTCGTCGGTTGTAACTCCACCGGGGGGATGATAACGGTAGCGTCCGGCGAAGACCGACTAAAAATCCAAACGAGCGACATGATTGAAAAATCGTCCCGACAGCGGCTTTAGCGGTCGTTGGCGAACGGTGCCGCGGTACCCTGTTGCAAATAGCGCACCATTAGCCTCCGTATGAGGCGGGCGTAATGTTATACATTACGCGCTAATGGCTACGTGTGGATTGCTGCTGAACGCATGTACGCGGAGTCGGTTGTTCTCTCGTGCCTGGCCAGCATACTAAAGAGAAGACACGGCTACGCAAACTCTCCCAGGGGGGGGATACGTATTTTAATAATTCATGTAATCCGATTAATACGAGAGGGGAAGGGAGAAAGAGAGAGAGAGAGAGTTGCGACTTTCTGTGTGGGAGAAGTTTAAAACAATTACTGCATCATCGATCTTCTTTCAGCGAGAAAGACGAGACACGCCGTGAAGCAATTCCGACGAAAGCGACGGATCGTGAACGCAGTCGTGATAAAGCACGCCTTAACCGCGTAACGAGCGATGGAGACAAATGAGTGAGCGCTACCACCGTCCGTGACATGCCTTCGAGGTATCGGTGCAAGCCGCGTTTAATTAAGGCTAACGAGTGACGTACCGAGCGCGTAATTAATCGGAAGAGCGTGGCCGTTAACATTTAACGCCCTCGTGTCTCTAGTTGGTGTATATCCCGCGCGAATTTACGTAACGGGGCCCGTACTGGGACACGGTGTAGGACGGTGCGCGCACGGCCGAGGAATCCGTCGAGCGGCGGTCGTATTATTATGAAAAACGACGCGGGACGTCTTCACCTCGGCGGGCCCCGCGCGCGATTGCATCTTCCCGACGACGGGGAGTCGCGGGACGCGCACGAAAACGGCCCCCTCCCTCTCGCGCGTCTACGTCTTCCTCGTTTATGCGCGAGAGCCAGCCGCGGGCGATTTCGGGCGACCCCTCGTTTTCGCGCGAGCCACGCGGGGCCCCTGTACATCGTCCCACCACGTGGCGAGATTCGGCCACCGCGAGAGCGGCGCGATGCATTCCAATGCAAATAACTCTCGCCCCGGGGACGCGGTGTAATCATCGCAATTTCATGCTTCTCAGAAATCCAACCTGCCCATCCTTCTCCCTTCCGCAAACCGCGTCGTAAGCCGCTCTCTTTCTCTTCGTCCCGGGGACTACTTGATAACTCACCCCTGCGAGTGCTCGGAGCGCCTTAATATTTCATTGCCGATCAGGAAGGAATAACAGAATCGTAAGTGGCCCGATGAAAGGCATATTTATGGCTCGTCGCGAGATGACGAATGGACTGTACGATACTGCGAGTCACTTTCCGAGTGATCCAAGTGTGATACTTTTTTATACCACTCTAATTTCTCCGCGCGGAGGGCAATTGAAACATGGACGGAGAGACGGGACACGCTTCGTAAGGACACTTGGACCTTACGCTCGTGAGACGCTCGCTTTGTGGGATATAAATTACGCAACGGACCAGTGGGAGGCTGCGGGTATCGAGTTTCAGCTTGTCGGCAGATCGCTCTTAGCACCTGTTAATCGCTGTTCGCAGCTTGCTCGTCAAAGTGTCGAAACAAGGACAGGGAAGACGGATGGCTGTGAAATTTTTCAAGTTCTGCTTCTCTCACGTATGCGTAAAACCTCGTACGCAGTACGTATCAGCCGCGGCCATACGGGGGAAAATTTATGACGGTATTATACGAAGCGCGCGTAACTTCTCTATTAGGTTCTTGCAAAAGTTCGTAAGATCATAAAATTGCAAATTCTAGTAAGTTATTTTTACGCGCATAAATACCTAAATATGACACATTTGACTGAAGCTCTTTTTACACATTTCTTGCCGTTTAATGACGCGATTTAAAACAGCAAGAAATGTGTAAGAAAAGCCTCAGTTAAAATAACATTTGTATTTGCAGTGTAGCAGCGACTCAATAATTGTTTCCCTTTAAATTGTTCTTTAGTTTTTAAATGTTGGTCCTACTTGTTCAGGACTGATGGTCGACAATTCATAGTTCCGTAAATGAATCGTCACATTTAACGCGGGATTGAAGATGAAAAAAAGATAAAGTTCATCCTCGCATCCACAGCATGCTTTAGCATTTTATTCTGACTACGGATCTTTTTGTTTCAGGGTGGTCGGAGCGGTGGTAGTCGGTGCGGCTGTCTGCGGCCGCATCCCCGGCTTGGCGAAAAGTCAACGCGAGCAGTGCAGGAAAGCGCCGCACGCGATGCCCGCGGTGGGCGAGGGTGCCGCTCTGGGTCTTCGCGAGTGTCGGCACCAATTCAGGCATCATCGTTGGAACTGCTCCCACGTGGCCAATGATCAGGTCTTTGGCCACGTGGTGGTAGTAGGTAAGAATTGTTCTGTCATTCGTACTCCATGTTTATTACGCTCCCACACCCCCCCGACGAAATATTAAAATTCGTCGTCAGTTTTCCTTCTCTTTCTTCCTCTATTCATCTATCTCTCTATCTGTCTTCTTTCTATCTCTATCTTCTTTCTGCCTCCTTTTTCCTTCTAGACACACGCATAAAATTATATAACTTACTACTTAGTATACACGGATGAACCGTACATGTACGTGTGCGTGTCAGAACATCTTCGATAAATTTCGAGTCAGGCATATAGCCACTACATCATTCTCGCGTTCTATTAGATAGCTCACGCGTATTTTATAATGATGACCTTTTCATTAAGAATCCCCGGTGCTTTATCGTTGATCTATCAATTTACGTCCCACCGCTGGATTCTCCCCAATTATCGAGAGTACTTCCAATGATTAAAGGCACGATTTCGGGATCGAATTAATATACCGTGCGAGCCCATATAGTTAACCGTGAAAAATATTACGGTTTCCCGTGGCTAGCGAATAGTTGAATATATCAACGGTTGTAGCCCTGTGTATCTCAACGTTTTTAACGGGCCGCTGTGTTAATAAATCAAAACGCACACCTCGCGTATGAGTATGAGTATCGTAGCCCATAATTTCATAAGGCCAATAAATAAAGAGTGATATACATTTTTATATAGAACATTCAATGGTGGACTAATAGAAATGCATGTGTAACGGTAAAGCAACAAGACAAGCGTTCCGCTCGTACGAATCATTATACCTGACAATGGGGTTGACTTGAAAATTTTTTTAATTACGAAAGAAATTTAAAAATATATATACAGAAGGGGATCCTTCGTTAAGTGATATACTATTTTCTCTCCGAACTGACTCTTTTCTTCCAAGATTCAATCATATCATCACATAAAAAAAATAGTCTTGAATTAATAATATATATTCTCATATATAAGCAAGAATATTATATTCTTAGAAGAATTTAAAAGTAGTCTTGAATTGAATGCAAGTAATGCATCAGTACAAATGCAATCAAATCAAACATCTTCTAAAAAGATTGCAATACTCTTGCTTATATATGAGAATATTCCTATTATTGATTTAAGATTAATGTTTTTTTTTGTGAACTTCCTTGCCTTTTCTGCGCGATTCAGTAAATACCGAAATTAAGCGCTTCATCCAAATCGCCCTAATGCTAATTCGAGAGGACACTTTATGCCGGCACTTGAGCACATTTTTATAGCGATTAGAATTTTGCGGACAAGATGCGGGACCGCGGTAGCGCGCTTTTATCGCCATGGAAATCAGCGAAACGGCAAGGTAGTGAGCTACCACACGTACGTTCCCACACAAGCGCAGATGCATTCCCGTACAAAGTAGGGTCCGGTTTCTCGTGTTACCGTTTCGTCGTGCTGCAGGCTCCACGCCGGGCACGCAGCACGCGAATAACTTATGTTCGAGGCCCGAGATCGTCGCGTCGTAACTTGGTACAGTTAAAAACTGATATGAGACGTACATTTTGAAAACACGTGTCTTTCTTCATTTATCGCGTGCACCATTTTAGACCCCCTAGGTGCCTGCGATTTTTTTCTTAATCATGGAGAAATTTCTCGGGATTTCTCTCTCCTTCTCTTTCAATTTTCTTGACGTAAGATGTTCTCAAAATTTTTCTTAGCTCTGGCATAAAGTTACATCCGCCCGATTCGACGCCTTCTCGCAGATAACCGAGAGAAGCGAGCAAAAAAGAAAGGTCAAGTATCCCACGCGAGATACAACACGTAATTATTTAAAGGAGCGCTTGATATATGACAGGCGTCCGTATTCGGCACTCTTAATTTTCGGCCGTAAGGAGTAACTTAATATCAAGCGACGCGCCGCGCCACGCAGGTTGCTCGGTGACAAACGGCGAAAGCGATATTTCTCGGGGACAAGATAATCCCCGGTCCTGTGAGCGGAAGCTAATGTGATCCGTTCACATAAATATCGTTAAATACGACATATTTGTCATCTCGACGTTAAAAACCATAAACGCGAGCCGGGGGATAAACGTCCCACGTCGAGGATCTCTCTTCGGCGACATACAGGATGTCGCATTTCGCAGCTTGAGCATCCTCGAGCGTCTCGAGTAGAGGGGGTGAGACAAGAATAAAAAAGGAGAAAAAAAATTTGAGGCAAAAGGATAGCTAATCGCAGTAATATGATTTTTTACCGGTCGGCTGGAATGTCTTTTGCCATTGAATTCCGCTCTTGAACGGCGAAACCCTGACGTGAAACACTCTGTACACGAAATGTGCAGCGAATACACGCGCTCTCTGCGGTGGAGCAGGACGACGATTTTTCATGATTAACCGGATGGATTAAAGCCGCCGAGGAACCGAAGAGTAAAGCCTAGCAAACGCGCTGTGATTTATAACGCGCAACAAAACGGTTATGCATTTTGTTAGCCGTCTTGTTGCCATTGTACGAGGCCCGTCCGTCATCATCGAGAAGCGCGCGGGTTATGGCTTCTGGAATTCCACACTGAATAAAACGTACAGGCGGCTACAGAACACCGTGAGAGACGTCGAAGGGAAAATTATCGTAATTGCATGCGAATATTCGCGTAAGTCACGAAGGCGTACGTCGCTATCCGATAAATAATTACAAGTTTATCATGTTGAAACGACGATCGTTATTCCCGACTACGTATCTTACACGCGAAATTTATGCGGCTTCTAAACGGCGCACAGAATTTTTACACGTGATGATCACGTCGCGGAAACACGACCGAGCATTTAATAAGATTGCGAATCTCCGTTGCCGCTGCTAATTTTAATTCAATGATATCGCGAAATCTAAAATCGAAGAAAAGCGCATCGCTCGGCGTGCTCAGAAACGTTTTTTTCAAGATGAAAGAGCGGAAACATTTGCGCGCTCGCCGGCGAGCAGAATAAAGCGAAAACAGCGGCGGCATCGAGGAAGTCCGAGCAGAAATACGAAAGCCAGAAATTAATGCGCAAAAAAAAAAGTATAAATAAGGCACGTAAGAGACGGGGGTAGGTCGGTTGGTCGCTAACTTAATTAGTGAAATTAACGGGGCCGCTCGACATGCCGAAGCTAAGTGCGGCGATATACGCTTTAAGATATTTCTCCGCTCTTAAAACGCTCACATTATGCACTCCGTATAATCCGCACACATATAGATGGACTCAAATTAAACGCGATTAACAAGCTTCGTTAAAACTTGTCGAACGATTGCATACGTACGAGCTGATGTAGGAAGGCCAGACACGCCTGTCAAGTCTAGGACTCGCATAATAAGACAAATAAGGCTGTGTTGTGCATTGTGTAATAAACAAATGTGCTGACGGTACTGGTAGTACTGTGTTTGCATTCTGAAATCGTTTTCAGTATGCTGCAAGCTAGTATTACGTGCAGTCGGCGTAATAAAAGTTGCAACACATTTTTCTCGACGAGTTTCGCAATACACTTTGTGAAGGAAAATGTATCTCTTGAGTATTATTAAAAAATGAATTCTATTATTAAAAGCACCAAAAGCATTGCGAAACTTATCGAAAAAAATGTTGTAACTTTTATTACGCCGACTGCGTCGCTTTTTTAACGAAAGTTGAATTATTCACGCAATTTAACAAGTCCTAGGAAACTGCTGACTCTCAGTTGATTTCGCACGTTATCCCGAGATAGTGCAAGTTCAGTATTGCGACTGATTGTTAAAATGTTGTTTAAATTCTTTCTGAAAAGAAGGCTACTTTCATCATTAGTTTTAAAACATTTGAATCTTCTGCATCATCTGATAATAAATTTCTAAAATTATTTTCAATAAAATTTACAATAATATACAATAATATACGTATAATTGTACATCAACTAAAATTGGTGTTAAGTTGATTATAATTCCGAATTAATTTTTGCACACTCTTTACATTTTAAATAAGTTATATCGTGAATGTATCTGTCTGCTAATATTTCATAATACCGCAAATGCATTCCAATTCTTATTGCTGTCACAGCCTACCAGCGATTTCGGAACGATTGAAATATGCCGATTTCAGCAACAATACTGTCAGTGTTGTCAGAACATTTTGGGACGCATCCTAAATATCAAATAAGAAATACGACATTCGTTTCTAGCATCTCGTGAGAATATTCGAGCATTCAACAAGGTGTTTCTACTTTCTCCAGGTTCTCACCAGGTTATCGTTGATTCGCGTAATCGCGTGCCGCGCGAGCACGAGCGAGATCGAAAGATATAATAGATACGATTGTAATTGAATGCAATTAGGCAGTTGCGATCGCCGTCGGCGAGAGAGGGCCGCTCATTACGGGAGCCGCGACGCTACTTAAGGCCGATCGAAAACGTCACGGCCCACTCGGACGATTCACGGTGAATACATTTTCATAAATTAGGCAAGACCGGGACGTGCGGGCGCGAGACTTTCTGAGAGGTTCGCGTGGGCGGCGATCGCCTAATCGCCAAAATGAAACGACGTAATTAAGAGATCCATTACGTCGACGGCAGACCGTACATTATCCTCTATAAATCCATACGAATGGAACGACGGGTTCCTGACCCGCCGACGTCATCGCAAAAACTCGC
Source organism: Dinoponera quadriceps (assembly GCF_001313825.1). Taxonomy (NCBI): domain Eukaryota; kingdom Metazoa; phylum Arthropoda; class Insecta; order Hymenoptera; family Formicidae; genus Dinoponera; species Dinoponera quadriceps. The sequence goes on from NW_014554796.1 coordinate 1,600,651, forward strand.
GTGATACACCACATCGCGATCCCGAGGCGCGTCTCTCTCATTAATTTCGCATCGCTCCCACGACTGGCCCATCTCTAACGTAGCGGCCAAAAGTCTCGTCGCGATATTTCGGCTTATCTCTTCACGTTATCGTCCTTATCAGCGAGTAACGCGTCGTGCGGGCTAATTTTATTGCGCACATGACAAAGTAATTCGGACCGCACAGCGAACGGACGATAAGGCGAAGGCGTGAGAATCAAGACGGAGGAGACAAAGGGGAAGGTCTGGTACTCTTCGCTCACGACGAGTGGGGTACCCTCTTCTGCCATACCTCCCCCCCCCAACCCTCGGATAACATCGACGTTGTGGCCACGCAGCATTAATGTAGCGCCTTATCAATTTCTGTCGGACTCGATAGAGAGCCTCTTACACACACTCTCTCTTTCTCTCTCACTCTCTCTCTCTCTCTCCCTCCCTTTTTCTCATCACCCTTTCCCCTCTCGTCCTTCCGTATACTTATATCCGCTCCACACGCGCTCGTGTACTTTTTTCATCCTCGACCTCTTATCCGTCTCAAATAACTGGACTGGCCCACACTCGGTGCTCTCGCATGGACACACCTATCTACCTGCGTCTACCTGCCTTTACCTGTCTGCCTGCCCCTGCGGTCCTCTCCTCCTCACCGCGCCGGGGACCGATGCATTCCCCTGTTTTGCATCGATATACACGTATATTAAGCTATATCGCGAGGACGAGCGTGCGAAATGGCGCGCGCACGCCGGCTTCGACAAACGCACGTGTGTGTACAGTCAGTAACAGAAAAACGGTTGCAACACTTCCTTTCTATACAGGAAAAATTAGTCTTGAGTCAAGAATAGATATTCTCATACGTAAGCAAGAATATTATATTCTTAGAAGATTTTTGGTCTTGATTGGACTTATATTGGTACAAATATTTACATTCAATTCAAGATTAAAAATCTAAAAATATTATAATATTCTTGCTTATATATGAGAACATCTATCATTGATTTGAGACTATTTTTTTCTGCGTATAAACTTCGGAACGCATTCCGCGTCTGAAGTTTAAAAGAACTCATTTTTTAGTCATTCTTAGGAGATACATTTTCCTATTGGACGCGAAATGCGTTGCGAAACTCATTGAGAAAAAAGTGTTGCAACACGGAAAGAAAGTTTGGAGTTAACAATTACTGAACATTTAGTGAAATAGTTTCAACTAAATAGTTCAGTTACAGTAACCAAATCGTGTAGTTAAAACTATTTCATTAAATGTTTAGTAATTGTTATCAAACTCTTTTCCCAGTGAACCGTTCTGTGACTGAACGTACACAGGGTGCGCCAATGACGATACAACCGGTAGGTGGAGGACGCGATTCCCCGTGCGAGAGTAAAACAAAAGAGCGGGACGATCTCACTCTCTCTCTCTCTTCTCACTCAGAAGCTCCGTTTCCCAGAGCGTCCGCTTTGAAAATTGGAAGAATTAATTATCTTTATTTTGTTGTTTCCCTTTAATTAACGATCCACATTTGCACGAGGGCCCGTCCCACGTGTGATCGCGCGCCGTCGTTACCGCCGTATATATCGAATCGTATATATCGATCGACCGGCTTTTACGATCGAAGGAGGGCAGGCGGGCTATCGAGAGCTCGATGTAATCGTATCGCGCGGGTCGATCTATCTCTGTCAGCTTTATCTTACCGCTAATTTGTTCGGAAGATCGTCCGAGGCCGGCTCGACAGCGAGCATCGGCTCACGGACATAGAGGTAGTAACATCCACGGAGGAGTAAATCCCGTGTATTTGCCGTCTGCAAAATAACCGGGCTAAATAATACGGGACGCGTGCGTACGCATGTACGTATGTGTGCGGGGACGGCGGCGGCGAGAGCAGAGTGGAGTCTCGCTCTCTCGAGAATTTATGATCGGTACAGAAAATTACCGTGCACCTCCTCTCCCTTTCTCCCTCTTTCTTCCTCAATCGGTGGGCTCGTCGCTCGCGGTATCCGCGGAAGTGATATTTATTCCACGACTAAAATACACAAGGCTCCGACTCCGTTCGGATAACTACGAGACCGGATGGAACGTCGATGTGGTGCTCGATTATGCACGCCCGAGGACGATTTCGTACCCGAGTAAATTCGGATATCGTCCATCGATCACCGACGATCTCTCCTTCGTTTCGTCGTGTCTGCAATATTCATCAGCCACCGGACAGTATCGTAGGAAGATCCGGTGCGAAGACACGAATTTCCATTTACAACTAAACGGGCTGCGATCCGAGCTCGTGCGCTGATCTACTCGCCGAAGGCCATACGATACCGGCGCGAGCGGCCAGACGAAGGAGATCGGTGTAATTCAGCGTACTTGAGCGTAGAAAAGTAAACCGACGGCAACCGGAGCGCGGATCCGTGGATTGAGTTATGGATCGGTGCCGAGGCGCGCTCGAGGGCCCCTGGGGGCCCTCCCCGTCTGTGGATACAAGGCCTCTTTAGGCCCCGTATAAATAAACTAGTTAATAAATGAATATATCACCGGTGTATCCCCCCCTCTCCCCGTGTAGGACCAAGCGCCCCTGCGAAAATCACCAACGAGACCGGGGCCATTAATAACGAAGCGAGAGAGCGAGGCGATGAATTCGCGCCGCTTGTCGCTGCCCTTCTTATTAAGATGTAACCGGTCATCGGGAGCGGTACGATAAGTACCTTCCAGGAAAACGCTCGAGGAGAGTTAGCCGCGGGTTACTCTTTTTTCCCCCATATCCTCTGATAGCAGGTAGTCGCGAGAGTGGTATCTCGCAAGTCTCGCGCGGTTTGTAATAACAAACGCGACGACGCCTCATTGGCGACGTCACGCGAGCAACGCAATTGCAGTGCTTAAGTCGCGAATCACCTCGAGAAAACGCGTGTATCTTGGAATTTAATCCTTAACTCCGAGTAATTATCGCATGTCCCACATATATCCGATGTATTCGTCGTATCTAATATCTTGGCAATTGCTGTATAGACGGATACAATGTAATATAGAAAATGCAATAAACACGGGATATATAGATATTAGAAGTAATATCATTCGACATATTCGAAGCTTCGAAACCTCGATATAATTCTACATTTGACGCCGAAGTTTGAAGATTAAGTATCCTGAAGTATCTATAAAGAGTGTCTTTAGTTCAGTTCAGAGATTTGTATTTGTCTTCAAAATAAAATGAATAAAGACAGCACAAATAAAAAGCAACAAACCTGATTAACTTCGCTTTAAAATAAATGCTACTTTTGTTATGATATGCAGCATAGCAAGATGCAATATAAAAAAAAAATTATATTCTTTAGGACAGAAAATATTATTTATTATGCGTGCAAAACAGAAATTCGAAGCTCCGAATATAATATCTAGCTTTAATAAAGATATTCTTATGCCCCACAATGTGTGGTTTACCGAAGTATCAGACTGACAGTTAAGTTCATTATCGCGAAATATCGACCGGATGTTAATATTGTCGCGACTACGTGTGTAATGTGCGTACTTAGGCGCGACACCGCGAGCGTTGCATCATGCGCACCGCTGCACCGTCGTCATCCCGTGGCCGGGACAGCCGTAAATCACGGGCCTAACGTAACGAACACTGTAAACGAGATACGACCATAGATCTCCCGACTAATACTAGGCGACCCCCCGTCGCCGCAGCCACGCGAGTACGAGTGTCGTACAATGACGCATTAAGTATATTACAAGGCTGTATAGTAGGGATCTCTTAGTCGGCGTTATTTAATATCACGGCTAGTGGCACCTGCCACGTACCCGAGGAGAACCTCCAGCAGATTCTGAGAGCGAGGTAGAGTCGCGTCTTTGTTCGCGGCCCGAGCAATCGTACGATTTATCACGCGATTAGAAAACGCGAGAAATTCGTTCGGGATATTTAACCCACCATAACGCAGATTTAGTTCCTGATACACGAAGAGAACGAGGCTTTACAATCGAAAATTATCACTTATTTAACAATCCCAATTCTCCGACGAGAAACGAATAAGTGTAGATCGAGAAAGTGATTCGTGAATCACTCGGTAGGTCGGATCTGAAAATCTCGATCGCTTATTGGTAAACTTACTACTACTATTACTGTCGAAAGACGAGTAAGAAATCATCAGGAAAAATGTCGGACTAAGCATGCATAGTAGTTTGGCGCGATCCGGATCAGTTAAGAAAAATCAAGCCGGCCTGCCTCGTTAAGAGACGAGATCCCTCGTCGAAAAGAAACGACCACGAGTCCGAAGTGGATTCAAATGCAAATTCAACGACCCGACTCGGTTCGAACAAATGCTAAGTGGAGGTGTGTGTCTTAATTATAGTAATTGGTTAATTGTCCCGTTATCTGATTGAGTTTAACTTGTCGGCAGAGTAGGAATCGCGTGCTTGCCCTTATCAGATTTCTGCTCGACGTCCGACGAAGCTGCACGTTTCGCGTAAAGGACATAACTGTAAAATGGAATCACGATCGCGCGCAATTCGTTAAAGTCGAATGAGCTCGTCCGTCGAATATGAATTCATTAGGTCCACGATGGTGGTCCTCGTTAGCGTCGTAAAAAATTTATTTACCGCCCTCGCGACGATATCGCGGACGACTTTCATTCATATTAATTATTTAATATTTGCTTATCTCACATACTCTATTTGCACTTAGATTATATAATTAATATAATTTCTCGTGGAAATTAAAAATAAAAAAATTAATACAGATAGGATATTGAGATAATATCGAATATTAGATAATATTGTATGTGTGTCTTAAAAAAATTAATTCCAGAATTATTTATTATTTAATTATTTTAATATTTCATGGTTTCTAGATTCATGTGCCTTGTTGTATGAAATAATGTAACAAGTGCAAACGCAGATAGATGAATAATTAATTAAGCTGTAATTATTTATCAAATGACATACCATGAATATTGATCTAAATGTCGACTCGAGTATTTCTTCTTGTCAAATCCGTTAAAATATTATTTAAAATCACTTGTGTAATGAATGATTTTCGTTGTCCTTTCGCGCAAGGAAGCACGGTCATCTTCTTTTGATCCGGTAATCGCTACTTTGCACGACGGTTTATGATGATTGAACGATGATTATTCATTGAACCGGTGCAGACGAGCAGCTTCAAATTGCAAGAGGACGGCCATGTGACCGTAAAAGTCGGCACTGTGCTAGTCTGTCTCGAAGAGGAGAGTCGTGCTGCTCTTTGTCGTGTCGGTCCATCGTGACACGCGAGAGGAGGCATCCTGCTCGTGTGCATTACTTTCACACCATCGCGAGAAAGAAGGAGGGAGAGAGAGAAAGACTCCTAAAATATTCCACCCTGCACGCTATCATCGCAAGGTTACATCTCATGAATAACTTCGGACTTCTCTCCGTACTACGAAAACAATCGACCGCCGGCGTTAAATCGTGCAGTCGCTATTGATATTTAAACGCGTTAACCTTTTAGTTCCTAATTATTATCCGGGTAACATAATTGCAGTGACTAAGGGCCAGTTTCACAATCTTCGATTAGCTTAATCGGCCGATTGAGTGTCAATCGTAATTGGTAATTTCTGGTCAATTCTACTTAACGACAAATACGATTCTGGTCAATTCCAGTGGAATAATCAGCAGATTAAATTAATCGGAGATTGTGAAACTATCCGAAACTAGTCGAAATTTTAGTCCTATTTTAAATCTAATTTAATTCTATATTAAGTATTCAAAGGTCTTCAATTATACTCCCTTGGCGCTACAAACAGAGAAGTTATTGCCGCTTTCTCCATTTGAAAACTTAATGTAGAACTAAAATTTAGACTTTGAAGGAATAAATTCCTTTTGTAACATTAAAAGAGCACTTATTGTGCTCCTTTGATGCTACAAATGTGAACTTATTATCATTTTCTCTTCTACTTGAAAACTTAACGCAGAATTTAAAATTTCAATTCGAGATCAATGAAGATATTTTTTGTATCCCCCAATTGTAAAAAACGCTTGATAGTAAATAATGTTTCATAAGTTCATCTATAAAGTAAGAAAATAAGAATGAAGAAGAAAAGGGAGAGGTAGCTCGATAATTAGAGAAGCTTACGATATCTAACTTCTGACAATCAGACTCTCTAACACAATTTCAGCCTTGCACACGATTTGCGCATGCTGCTCCCTCGCGGAGGACTACCGAACTGTCATTTAATTTGATTTACGGTGGTAACCGCGCCATTAATTATTAACCGGCTCTTTCGTTACATCGGCGAGCAATGCGGACTCTCTCCGCGGTGGCTCGCCCAAGGCCCTCGCTGATGAGTCGAGTTTCTTACGAACGCGCGGCAGTGGCACTAACGCGAACTTTGCTTGCCGATGATCGCAGGAGAGATCTCGGGCGGCTCTTTAACGAACGAACGAAGCGCGAATCTAAAAGAATCTTCTGTGTGTCTCTCGACGCCGAGGTGAACGCGTCTCCTTCGCTGAAACCGGAATAGGTTGCCGTCGATTTGCTCGTAGAGCCGACACGCTTCGTCACCGATCGTTCGACCCTTCCCCAGGTCGGAATAATTAAAGCATAGAACAGAAGCACGAGCAGCGAACGCGCGAAGCGAAAGAAGGACGAGCGCGCGCGGTGTGATTCGGTAGCGATAACACTCGGCTCGGACAAGACGTAACTACCGTGTAAGCGGAGAGATAATCAGCGAGGGACTTTCATAAATGATGCGTTCGCAAACGCGAATACATCTCTCCCCTGGTAATCCGCAATTTGATGTTATCGCGGGGACCCTGATTAATGCGAACACTCGGCGGAATATGATACCTAAGAGCGATGCGCACGCCTCGCGCGATAGTTTTATTAAAATCGTACGCGCACACGGGCGCGTTACGCCTTCGTGAACGAACGATGCAACGTGTCATACGGTGTATGTATGTATGCGTGTGCCTAGTTTTATGCGAGCGCAGGGGGATCGGCGCGAGCGACGCGAGAAAAAAGAAAGGACACGTTTCATTCGTCGTCGTGGCGCGGCTCAATGGCTCTACCATCGATATAGGTTGCGTGGGTGTCGAGCAAATGATCTGTCCTCCCGTGACAAACGCCCCAGGCCAATAAGGATTCCCCGTGGTACAATGGCGTGCGCGCACACGAGACGCGGACGCGAACCTTTAACCCCGAGAGAGCTCGCGAGCGAGCGGGAGAAAAGGGACAGGCCGGAGAGAAGTGGGTGAGGAGACAAAGCGCGAACGCGCGGGCACCGCATACGGGCGTGCGGACAAATTTTTCTCACGACGAAATAAAGATCTTGTCGGACACGAGCTGGTACAAGACGGAAACACACCGACCGCGTGGTGGCCGAGACACGCTCGTTCGCCGGCGATAACCTTGGCTCTCTCTCTCTCTCTCTCTCTCTCAGATCGTACACCCACCGAGTTTACGACACGAGTCCCGAGTATCTCGCTCGCGTAAAGGGTCAGAAACGAAGAGTTCTGATAAATGCGACTGGCCGCGTTACGGCCAATTAATTAATGATATTAGGAGATCAGAGAGCAAGAGAAAGGGAGAAGATATTCGCTTAGATACAATCGCGCGAGTCTACATGTGCGGTTGCACAGGATCCCGCGCGCGAACCCGTGGAACATATTAAATTACGCCGAGTTTATCTGATACACACCGGTACGAGGGAGAACTTCGATAAACAGATCGAATTACTAGACCGCTCTACGACGAACGTGAGATATGTTATTACATGTATTGCCGAACCCTTGTTCCACATGTGGGAACGAGGCAGGAGAAAGAGAGAGAGATGCGCCCTTTCTAGTCGAATTAAATCATCCCCCGTCTCCCTTTTTGTTATTCAGGACGAGTAACGAGTCGGGATACGAGCCCGTCTCTCAGTGGCGGTAACATCGCACGGATACACGCGAAATACTTTATTACCCGGCACGATACGATCGAGCTCGTTACCTTTAATAAGGTCGACTCGCGGGGCATAAAATCGCGAGGGCATAATAACGGCGTCGGGCGAAAGCGGGCCCCGCTATAGCAATACAATATGGCGATTGTAGGTGGATGTGCGATGCATCATCACTTGAAATACTCCGCTATCAACGTTGCGCCGTTGCGCGCGTGCACGACGTGTGCGAGGAGTAAGATGCGAGATTTAGCGCTCGTCAGGATCGTTCCGTTCCAGTTTTAACGCCGGCGGCGTCTCAAGCCGCTCAATAGATTCTCGTGCATTAATTAGTCTCTCGCGACTAACTACAGCCTCTCTCGCACAGAGTCGCGCGGAATCAATTTGTTTGTGGGCTAACCACAGCAATGATCGGAACACGACTTTGAAAATTTGTTGATCATTTTGTATGTAACACGACGAATGATCGGCGATGACGATGGACATTGTGAATGATCGGCGACGATGACGATGACAGGATGATGTTGGTGATGATGACGGTGATGTCATGACGAATGGACGGCAACGATGGTGATCCCTTACAAAATATTTCACCGTTTTTATTATTCATATTGACTTGTTTTTCACCCATTCTATTAATTTTATGCCTGTTTCTTGCACAGGTGTGCGCAGCTTAATCAAAGCACTCGTTTTTACAGAATATAGGCCGCTTTTCGACTCAAAATCAGGCTTATACTCTCTCAGCCGAATGCACGCTTTTCCTACTCAAAGTTTTTGTGAACTAAGAACGGTGAAATATTTTCGTAAGGGATAACAGAATGCTGACGAACACTCCTGCCAAAGCCAAGCCTGAGATCAAACATAAAATACTTTAGACTAATGAAACCTTAATACAAAACATTTTGAAGTATCTTCAAGTGAAAGGACGTTATATTCATTAAAAAGGAATAAATATCGAATTTCTGAGCTGAGGCTTGTTTTATGTTATTGTCATATTAATAATACTGTCGCTCGAGAAATCATTGTAACCGAAAGATAGATGGCCCGGCAAACGAAGGACCGCAATGAGATCAAACTCATTATTAAATTTGAGTTCGCATCGCGCAATCACCGTAAATAATCGCCCACGTTCGGCGATGCGGCTTATAAATTTCGTACGGCTATTACGCGAGTCACTTAAAACGCGATGATATAAATTAAAAGACTGCCGTATGACGATTGATTGCGGGCCGCTCCTTTTTTGGCTCCATGTCCTCCTTTTCTTATTTCTTTTTTTATATTTTTTTTTATAACTCCCGTCTCTCTTGAATAACCCATCGCTTATACGATAATTCTCGATCGCGGCGTGTTTTCGCGCAAATCTAAATATAAGGTCTATGCTCATTTTTATCGATAAAAGTGAATTAAAAATATAGATTTAATATTTGTTTCTACCATCATGGCTTAAATCTAATCGGCGATCAACCCAACGGAATTGACAATCGCATTAGCTAATCAGCTGAACTGATTGATGCGATTGGTCAATTCGAGCCAATCGTCGATTAGATTAAAATCATGATGGCTAAAACGGGCGTAAGAAGAGCACCGTCTCGAAAACAAACGTCAAGTGCCGAGTACTCGTCTCTCGTGCCAGGAATCGGCGCAGTCATCGGGCGAGAATGAATTTCAACGACGACACTATTTCACGTCGCTCCGAAGATAATCCGTTCTCGTTTTACTCGCTGCTCCGCAATATTTTCCGACGTTAATAAGTGCACGAACGACGCGACACACGCGCACATATATGTCTACGAGAGAGGGCCGCGTATATGTATAATATATGGCGCAAATAGATTGAAGCCTACTCTCGCCGTTCGGCATGAACAACGACTCTTCGGCATCGTCATGTGCCGTGCCCTAATATGGAAGCGGCGCTCATTTGGCGCGTTCGCGTTTTACAGCTGAAATGAATTTATGGAAAGGCCACCTCTCTTTCCTCCGCCCATCGGAGAAGCAAGAAAGAGAGAGATAGAGAGAGGGGAAGAGAGAGAGAGAAAAAGAGAGAGAAGCGGCGGCCGCCATGGCAAACGCCGACGAAACGATAAATTTACCCCTTACCGGTTCTTCCGACGCTAAATAGATGACCGTGCTGCCGTCCTTTGACATAAACACTCGGCATAAATTCATCAACCGCTTGACCGATGCGCCCGTTGCAACGCCGTCGTTTGTGTCCTTGTGTACGATCGTGGTTTCCTCACCAGCCGCGATCACGGAGGATTATACTTTTACGCGTTACTCACGAAAACGGGCCCGTGTCAACTACCGTCGGTGAGACACGGAAATTGTGGAACAGAATGCTAAAAAGGGTCCGATCGTTTACCGACCAAAGACGCGACGCTCACGGCGGACATATTGCGACTACGGCAATAACTGAATATGGCGGGAAAAACGAAGCTCCGATTCATCATGGCGGCCGATTGCGCGGCAGCGAATTCGGTCACCTGCACTACACCGGATTAGTGAGGTACACTAAAGGTCGCTACATCACGTACCCAAATATAATGACACAAAATAAACACTTTGACGTATATAATAAGAAACATTTTGTACTTGTGTGGAAATTGATTCTTGTTAACATTTTTACATTAGATTTTTAACATACATCTTGTGTTAATTTAACATATTCTGTTTATGTTATCTCAATATATATTTTATGTTCAGTAGATATTCAACATGTATAAGTGTTAACACGTTTTATACTGAAGTGTCGATTAACACATGTTATGAGCATTATATATAATTTTAATATTTGATTATAATTATTATTCATGTATAACAGCCTTTAGCACGTACTGATCCGATGTGGCGTGGATGATCGAATTCGCTGTAATTTCCAACGCAAGGGGGTGAATTCAAATGGCGAGTCCATTTTTGATACCTCAAACTCAGGCTTCGATCTGACTGTGACAGTCGCCTCATCGAGAACGAAGAGCTCGTCGGACAATTTGAGCTTGACGTCGCGACGTGACGCGAAGATCTGCGAGCGCGATGATCGCGCGAGGATTGCGCATCGGAAGGGAACGAGACCGAACGAGCCGCGAATACGCGAACGTCCAGCTTATTTACTTTCACAACACGACCGCTGGCGGGCGCGTGTCAGTGGCTGTAAGTTATGGCTGCACGTACAACAAACATCGGCTCAACTGGCGTTATCGCGCAACCGTGTGCATATAGGACGAACCCCGTAATTATGGTTGACCGGATATCCTCTCGATTTCGAACGCGCTAATCGAACGCCATCGTGCGTCTACGCGCCGAACTAAGAGGTGCGTCACGCGCGATTCAAAATGAATTCATTTCTGTGCGTTCCCTGTTGAAAATTTCCAAGTGGATTCCCACAGAAATCCAACGGGACTCGCGTGAATCCATATAGAACTTTAAAAATCCAAGAAAAATCCACGTGAATTATAACTACCTAAGACCTGGTGGTTTTTTGGCACAAATCGCCAGAAGCAATCGTGCCGATCCCATAAAGGATTTCATATACGGATTCCCACCTGGTTTTTTCTTTTCATCAGAATTGTGTCTCCCGATCGTTTGATATCTAATAATCGCGAGAGCTGTGAGAAAAAGATGAAGAAAGAGAGAAGGAAAAATATCGTGAACAAAGATTTCCCCGCACGGCGAGAGGCCTCGGTAAACTGGTTTGCATCATGAATTCGGTGTTAACCAAATCTGCATGAGAGATTATCGCGCGTCGAGCACTGACGCGACGCTGACGCGCGAATTAAAGCCAGACGAGTTTGACGGCGATAGAGTAAAACGCCAACCGGGTCGGACACGAGACAGAACCGCGTAGGTGTCGGCGACGATGATGGAGTGAAAAATGGACATCGCGAGGAAACGGACATACGGTAATTCATTCGACGTGGTAAACGAGTTGAAAGCACGGCGCGCGGAGGTAATTAATTGCGCTCACGCTTAGCGCGTACCGATGGCGACTAGTTGTAAATTCACGTGATGGAAACGCTCGACGGGGCGAGTTTGGACGTGCTTTCTATCGCGCGTGTGTGTGTGTGTGTCTCGCCAGGAACGGTTCAGGCGCAAGTTTCGAATAAGCCACGATCACGTACACGCTGCCGCGGGCGTTAAATTATTAATCGACCCGGAAAGAGAGGTCGAAAACGCTTATGGATTCTTCTACGGGTTGCCAGTGCCCGGCGCTTACCACATTCTTCACCCTGCAACATGTGTCTCTAATAAATTAAAACTACATATATTTTCCTTTCCTATCTTACATGCTACGCAGAACCTCTCTTGCTTCACCTTTTCAACCTTTGCGCTCCGCGTGAGGACTCGACTCGCGCTACGTGTATCGACGACGAGACTCTAATACGAGAATACTCGCTGCTCATCCGCAGGTAGTAGGGAGGCAGCTTTCACGTACGCGATAAGCTCGGCTGGTGTCACATACGCGGTGACCGCGGCTTGCAGCCGCGGCAACATCACGGCCTGCGGTTGCGAACCTGCAGTCAGGTAACTGTAAATAAACCGCGAGGGCCCCCGTGACGAGGGCGCAGGACGCGTAAAACTGCTATCAAACGATAATCGCATCGCTTTTGCAGGACGAGAAAGGAATTGCCGGCGAACGGCTGGGAGTGGGGCGGCTGCAGCGCGGACGTCACGTACGGGATGAGGTACGTTGATCGAGGGGATCGCTAATTAATCCATTCCCGGCGCATTCTTGCCGCCAGCCCCGACGACGCCACGCGTCACGTGGCGCGAGGCGCTTAGATACGCGTAAATTTTAATATTATAATTTAATGTTAGGTTCGCGCGCAGGTTTCTGGACGCGAGGGAGATCGAAGGAGACGCCCGGAGCTTGATGAACCTTCACAACAACAAGGCCGGAAGAAAGGTAAGGGAAAGGGAGGCGATCGATCGCGCGAAATCAAACGTGTGTGCACTAAGAGAAAAATATCTAAGTAAAAAATATTTATTTATTTGGTGAGTATTAATAGTATACTAATAAACATGTTTTTACACTGATAACCTTTTTTTTGAAATGAGAGAATATACATTTTCTTAATTCTGTAGCTCTTTACGAAAACAATAGTTTATTTTATTTAAATAAAACAGATTTAAGTAAATATATTATTAGTGCCTACCTGAAATTTGCTAAGAAATATTGAAGTAATTATTTGCTTGAATCTAGCAATTTTTTTTCCATGCGCTAACAATATAGTAACACTTACTAAAAAAGTGATTCTCTTGACAATATTCATGCGGTTATAGTTAGAAATATCAAAAATGTTTTCTCTCAGTGCGCAAAACCAACAACAATTTTCTCTCGCGAATGGGACACGGACGCGCGATACGCGCCGACGTTCAAGCAACAACTATGTAATGAGCGTCATAATTGCCGTGAAGCAATACTAATTACTGTAACTCACGAGGGAAATCGTTTAGCGCGATGATCAGACACGGCGGCGTTCGATGACACGGCATCGGCTGCTTCTCAATCATCGTCTTTCGTATAATTACACGCGCGATCTCGTTATTGTGCGAAAAACGTAGCCTGCAATCGTTACCTAACTAACCGTTTCGTCTAACGCTCGCGGACTCGCGATGAGTTACCTGCCGTTCGTCTGTTACCGAGGACCGACTCTACATAGAAATATACGCGAAAATTAGCGTCTATAATGTCTCGCGACGGAAAATCCGCGATCGGATAACGAGGTAGTAATACCGATAATGAGGCGAGCACCTCGCTCGGGCCAGCCACTCCAGCCAGACGCTATCAAATTTGATTTATCGCCCTATAACCCACACGGGGAGCCAATCACCCCGGAGAAGACAATGTCGTCGCGTCGCGATTCATGCCTCCTCGTTCACCTCGCGCGTCTTCCTCGACATTTCAATCGTTCCTTAACGCGAGATCCTCACGCGAATAGTCGTACATCGTGACGATGATATCGACGCTCCGATGTCGCATTCTGCGGCTTCAAAATTCACTTAAGATAGTGATAGCGCTGAAAATATATATATGATAAATTTAGTATTTATCGAACAAAATTACACGTTCCTATACATTTATTTCACTATTTAAATAATAAATGTTAATTTGAAAGGAAATTAAGGTAGACAAAACTGTCAATAGTTCTAACATTCTTATATAATGTCTTTATGCTAGTCTTTAATATCACAGAAATCTTTCGTTAAAATCCTAAATAAATATAGTAGAAGAAATTGAAAATAGAAGATAAAAATAGGACATTGATCTCGAGGAATACGTATAAAAGGTGTCATTTTCAGTTGCGAATATCTCGGCTTTCGAATGATTTCTAATTGCGCCAATAATTAGATCATATTTAAATCAACATACAGTGCAAGTTCCAACGGAACCTTAAAAAACTCATTTTACGCCACTACTACTTTAATTAAAACGACTTCACACTGTGAAACGATAAAAAACGATACAACGTGTCCGCGTTAGGTAGATCAAGAGAAAGAGCCGAGTGAGAAATTTCCGAGGAGATGTCGAGGACTCGTGAACGGTCCCTTCGGATTTATAAAAATTCCACGTTTCTCTTCAGGACAGCTGTCGCACGGAAGGATCGTCGATCTCGGAAACGCGACGTTTATGAAAAACGGTCGCGTTATGCGCGGGACGGGACGAGAGAGAGAAAGAGGCGGCTTAATTGGGGAAAGTTTGTCGAGCTTTCGTCTTCTTCGATGTGCTTTATTACGAGTCGGCTATAAAAACTCGCTGCACACCTGTGCCCCCACGGACTCACACGGGACTAACGATTTATTCTTAAGGCTGATCGCCTCGGCGCGTCGCATACTTTATGCCCCGATGATTTTTTTAACTTCTCTCCCGCGTGCGGCACGCCGCACCGGGATAATTCGAAATGTAAACCAGTTTCCTGCGTGCGCGTATGCGCATCGTTCGTTCGCTCGGCCGAAGGACATACAATGAGGCCCCGCCGCCTCGGAAATCGGGCGAGCACGCAGGAATTTACAGATGAGTACTCGATACGATTACGATCGTTTAAGATCACTCGGTCGGTTATTCGAGTTAATCGAGCCGCGTCTCTCTCTTTCCCGAGGCGTGTGCCAGTGGTGCAGTTACGCGGTCATCTTCAGGGAACATTGTATTTCGATATTTCGACCGCGTACGGGAGTGGAATCGTTGGATTCTGAGTGACATCTAAACTATCCTTCTCACGAATACTTTGAAAATAAGGCAACTCTATCGCGCTATTGGATGCTATTTGTCTCAAAATTCGAACAACGTAACATTGTCTGATACAATGGAATTTGGTACAATTCTCTAACTATGCGTGAGTGCATTTTTAATTTGATTTTTTTCCCATGTACGGTGTGAGAGGGACTATTGTAAAGACGTGATTGCACGGGAGACCGAACATCCGCGAGTGAATTATCCGTAACATTGTGACAATCGGAATTCTACGCCATTGAATCCCTTTGTTGGGCCGATGCGTATCTCCTTGTCCTTTGATAATGATTCAGGGTATCGGGCGACGCATTCGTTTTCATCGGGCGCATTATAAGTTCTCGTTCCCCGAGACCAGAGGCTACGGCCGGGCAGATTTGAAATTTGCATACGACACGCGTGTATGATGTAAGGAACAAATCGCGATACACCGTGCCGAGTGCATTGCGACCGTACATCATCGGGTACAAGTTGTAATCCGTTTCGATATGATATGCGGGATTTGTTTCGAGTTTGCGCGCATCCACGTTTGTTCCCTTCGAATTACCGGTGAGAAATTTTTTCCAATTGAATGAAATCAATTATGCATATGTAATAATATAATCTGAACGTCTTTTACTTTCGTCCCGTTTTTCCTAGGCAGCTACTGATGTTTTTCGTCGCTTTATTCAAGGAACGTCGCAAAAGATACGCACAAAATCTCAATCGTCGTTCATAAATTGAAGATCGATAAATCATGGTGTTATTAATGCGAACGTGTTCCTCTCTTTCCAGATAGTTAAAGCTCTTCTACAAACGGAATGTAAATGCCACGGTGTCTCCGGATCGTGCACCGTGAGAACGTGTTGGAGAACGTTACCTAGTTTTCGCCAGATCGGTGACGCGCTGATGAAAAAGTATTACAGGGCTCGTCCGGTTATCGCCGTTACGCCGCCTCCCCCTCCAACGGTACAGGTAACTCTCACTTTTAAATATTTATCGGATAAGTCAGCTGGCTGATTGCGAACGTAACTCGATGTCGCGGTCACTCCAATATCACGTTCTGCACCTGGAATTCGACGAAAATTGCTTTAGCTTGCATTTTGAATAAGAAGCATTATAGTTTAAAGGTTCCGAAAAACCCCCGTTTCTCCCCATTTTTCCGCGGGTTTCTTCGCGGATTTGAGTCTCAAGGGTACAAAAATTCGTTTAGAAAAATTCATGTGTGTTCGGTTAAAATCTGAAAAATGTATCGTTTTCCGTAAAGAAGGTAGGAAACAAAAATAATCCGCGGAAAAATGGAGGGAAAAACGATTTTCTGAAATTTTAAAATTAGAAAAAATATTCCACGTGACTAATTCGCAGACCATGGACACGCTGTCACATTCCATGTCGCCAGAAATGGTGCCCATACTGGGCAACGACGCCAAAACTCAGGGCAAGCCAGGCGATTTTGCAAAGTCGCGACACGATCGGCAGCCTTCGAAAAAGACCACTAAGCCAAAGAGGCCGCACTTGCTCATCAAGAGGACGAAAGCGAGCGGCGGTTCTGGTATGAGTCTGAAGAGGATTCCAAAGAGAAGCGAGCTGGTTTATCTACAAAACTCCCCCAATTATTGCGAGCCAGATCTGGCTCAGGGCAGCCTCGGCACACAAGGCAGATATTGCAATCGTACTAGCAAAGGTAAGAATGCGAGACCCGATAGGAAAAAAAAGAAAAAAAAGAAAAGGAAACCAGAAAAATCTTATCTACTGTGAATGTCCCAGCATAAGAAGAACATCTAGATATCTTGGAAGTCTAAATATGGAGATCTTAAAGCAATGGAAAGAAATAACCGTAAAAAGAATTTCCACGGAATCCTCCTTCGAAACCACTCAAATTATGCTCTAAACACATTTCTCATATCATTAAAAATAAAAGAGATATTTAGATGTTTTCCTTATGCTGGGACACCCTGTATATCGCGTTATATGTTGATGTGCTTTCGCAAAAAATCCGAATTACAATTTTTGTTATCTCAGACTCTTGTTGTCTTTTATATTTGTTGTATGTCTTTTATATTTGTTAAGCCGAGTTATTAATTTATTTTATATTTTATCTCGTACTTCTATCTTCTCTATTTCGATATTCGGTCAGGTTCTTGAGTGACGAGGCAATCTGCTTTAACCGGCATCACTCGTACCTATTTCTATCACGCCGTGACTCGCGCATTGGAGTCCTTCTAGCCAATTTGGTATTTCCATTACTTGTTGCTGTGCAAGTAAAGGCCGTGCAACATCTGCGAAATGTGAAGGCCATAGAATGTTAATTAAAGGAGAAAATACAAGATCGTTGGATTTTATACGACAATATGAGCAATCCTAAACAAACAAATTTCTTTATTAACGATAATATCTGTTGACAATCTCAATAATATCGTTGACAATCCATAATATCGATAATATCTGCTGACAATCTCAATGATATCGTTGACACAAAAGAACATACCTTTATCTTCAGGAACTGACGGATGCGATTTGATGTGCTGCGGCCGGGGCTACAACACACACCAATTCACGAGGACGTGGCAATGTAGATGCAAGTTCCACTGGTGCTGCCGTGTTCACTGCGAGACCTGTACCGAACGAACTGAAGAATACACTTGCAAATAACAACATCACGACATGCAAAGTGTACATTTACACATACATATAACGAATGTAACATCGATTCGGACGAAACTGCGCCCCGATAAATAAAAAGGGACCGACTTATTGAGACTACTGTTTACATTTCTTGTTGTCGCAAAAAGAAAAACAATACGCCGAGAGATATGATATGCGTAAAATATCTTACTCTGAGTAGAAATAACCTTGTTCGATGAGTGTATTTTAGCGATCTGCTTGAGAGACGAAAGTGGACCGTATCAGATGCTTAAACCGTATTAGATTCTTATAGATGCTGAATATAGGTGTATCCTGTGTAAAGTTCGACAATCTATCGTTATTTTCTGCCACTTACCCTCACATTTATCTACGTTCGAGCTCCGACGCCTCGTATATCAATATAGGCATCATGATAATTGGCGCTTTGAACATCGCGCGAATGTTCTTTAGATATCGATATGCCGCGTAAATATGATCGAAGAAGTGTACGTTAAGTGTACTTTATAAGTAGCTTGCGAATATGTTCTCGTAAGATTAGCGATGCGTATAAATAATAAGAACGCATTACCAAGTTTCCTTCAAATTAATATTCAGAACAATCTTTCCTTCCCCTCCCCTCCCCGGTGTTTTATAGACTTTTCATCATACTTTATATAGAAATATACACACACACACACACACACATATATATATATATATATATATATATATATATCTCGTAAATTATTATTTATTAAAAGCGCACCATATAAATTATACCCCTGTACGTAAGTAATATTTGTTTCTTGGCTGATTAATAAAATACAAAGATATTATGCAAGCATTTTTGTGAATGTCATTGTGATAAACTTTAATATGTCCCCATTTACCTGAGAGTCTCCATTAAAGAACAGTTTTTGTTTTGTAAATAAATTAATCTTTTATACTAAGTGTAAAGAAAGTAGTGCAAAAATTTGTGCACAGTTTCGATTGATCGATAGAGACATTGGCAATTCAAATAAACGAAATTACATCTTTAAATCAAGTGACCGATGCGTAAAGGCTTTTGCACTTGAGAAATTTCTAGTTGTAAATCCGTAACAAAATTCATCAATCATAGTTGATTATTCTCCTTGCGAACGAAAAATAATCAACTGTGATTAGTCAATTTTTTACGGATTTACGGTTGTGACTAAAAACTTATTACGTGCAAAAGTTTTTACAGTCGGTAAAAGTTGGTGATGTAAAGTCACTAGATATATAAAGTACCGCAATCATGGACGTAAGATGGTATTATCTATGCAAGCATTGCTGATGTGCCGATTGGCGGTCAGATAGAGAATTTCTAGAGTATCTAGAAAAAAATTTAGGGACCCTTAAAATTCTCTATCCAATAGCCAATCAGAACATTCGACAATATTCGTTTGTTATTGGCCAGATATAAAAGTTACTAAAAATTACTGGAAATCCTAGTACCTTTCAAATATCTACCAACATAAATATTAGATCTCTGTCCGATTTCCAGCATCGTAGACATAAAGCCTTAAGCCCATATCAGGTTAGTATTAAGTCACACATGAGTGAAGTGAAAGAGCAACTAATAGCACAACAGTGGTTTGTTTAGTATTGTGCGACTTGTCTTTTAAAATTGGCATTAAATAAACTATTAAATAAATTATGCCGAAGGTTGTGTCAAGGAGCATTATATGCTCTGATACAAAAGATCAGGAAGAATATAGTGAGGAAAAGCCATTGCATATATATTATTGTTTGTGTGGACAGATGACACTTATTTTAGGTTAGTATTGTTTATACACCAGGTAAAAGAGATGCATAAGATACGACATTATGCGCTTAATATCGCTTTGGCTGTTAGGAAACAATGAAACACTTGCATGTTTATAAATTTTATGAATTTTAATTTATAGATTGTGCCATTGAAAAGTTACCGCTAAGAAAGAAGGATGGAGCAAGAGTTATTGATGGCAGTAAACATGCCCATAAAATGACCTCAGAGCGAGACGAACTTGTGTTTCTTAAGCGTCTAGAAGGAATCGAAAAGCAATATAGACAGAAGTGTAAAAAGTACGAACTATTTTTTATCACTATATTGTATCATATATATATTTTAGATAATTATACATACATATATTTTCCATTAACCATTTCAAGAGTAATTAATAATTTTGCATAAATATCTATAAATATCATATAAATACCAGGCGAGTATTTCATGGGAAATTTGTGAAATGAATATTTATTAATTATATGTCTCGGCAGATGTGGCTTGTTGCTGTATTACAAGCATGATCCAGCAGCAAATATAGTATTTATAGTTAAAGGTTCTGTGATAAAAAGTTCTGGAGAAGGTCCTATGACAGATATTTATAATCAAGTGGCTATTGAGAAGCCTAAAAAGATAATGGTGACAAAACATACTAAGAACATGGGAAAGTTCAGTTCAGTCACTGTATCTACAATTGATGAGGAAGAAGATGAAATTGAAGCTGTAAGTTGGTCACATTATGTGATGTGTAACACATACACAAGTAACATCACATTTACAATAAAACATTTTTCAAATTAATACTTTATGTTTTGAAAGCAAAGTATATCTTCCATTGAATATTATTTCAACTTGTGTAATTTTAATTATATCTATATCTTCTTTTTTGAAAAATGATCCTTACCATGTTTGCCATTAATTTCAGAGAGAAGTTGCTGACTCATATGCAAACAATGCACGCATCATAGAAAAACAATTGGAGAGAAAAGGCATGAATAAACGGAAAACTATGCCATCCTCTGAAACTGATTCAAAACGTGCAAGACCAAGGGGGACATTGTTGGATGTTTAATTTTCTATTGATATTGGATATAATTGTTGTACGTTAACTTAATATATATTTACTTAAGTAAATAAAGAATTATTTCTCTTTTGTATACATACAATGTAATTTTCTTATGTATTACATTTATAGTGAATGCATCTTATTTAAAACAGTTAAAACTTGTCCAGGAGCACGGTAAATTTGAAATCACACTGAGACATTTAACATTATATTGATATATTTATTAACATTACACAAAAGTAAATATTTAAAATATATAAATGACTAGATACAAATATTGCATAAAAATGTACATTGCAAAATAGAGATAGAAATTTAATAAATAAATACATCGGTTACGTGTATACACAATTTATCGATAAACGACTGCAAGCGACGTAAATTGCAGTTTTCCTACTTACGATCAGAATTAGTTGATAAAATGGCAACATCAATAATAATAATTAAACAGCATCTAATGAAAATTGATATCGGATTATTATAAAGTAATTCGGAGTGATATAGCGCGCGCGTATATATGTGGTACAAAGGAAGAACTGTCGAAACAAATCGCGTAATTGGTCGCGTTTTTTTTTTTATCTATGGACTACGAGATGCTGCATGTGCAGTACTACAAGACATTAATGTGTATATGTAGTCAAAGGTTTCTTTGTTTAAGCACATATCCGTCCATAATCAAAGATCATACTTCTTCTTCATACTTCTCACATACATTCTAATTGTGCAGTATACAGAGTGATCCAAGAAAAGTACAACTTGATACCTCATCACACGCAAATCTCTGTTCTTGTCTAAACTCTTCCTCGAAAATTTCTTGTAGAATTATCATGCAGTTTTTGCATGTAATTTCATATCCCCATACCAATTAGTTTACTAATCCTTTGCTGCACTATTGTTCTCATTTTTTACACAGGTTAAAACTCCTGTGATTCAGCTGTCTGTGTATATAAAAACACAAAAATTAATTGTGCAATCACTTGAATAGAGTGTAACGCAAATATCACTAAAACTTTTTTCTGAAGAAAAAAATGCTTAAAAATACCAGACAAAAAACAAAATTAAAAAATTTGGATTCCTTCAGAACCAATAATGAATTTTTTTCGAGCAAAAATCGAGTGCGAATTACGCGAAGAACGAAGATTTGACAAGTAATGTTTATGTTCTTTTTTCAAAGATAATCTGTATATTATTCACCAATGAGATTTTATAACCTGCGTTATTATATCATTAAATAAACAGGAAGTATGAAAAATTGTTTACTGAAAAGTTGTTAAAATTGCTCTATCACTCGAATTGTCGCTCTTAGTGCCACGAAAGATAATCATAGCACACATTTCCTAATTTAACTAGTAAATGCAGCTCGACCATGTTTCTTTAACGATAATCCCAAGCATCTTTAAATTAGAATTACATATTTCTATCTTACATATAATACGATTCCCCAATTGGAATTATCACGTTCGCAGTTACCAGCGACAGTCCTCCATCACACAATACTCATTCATTAAGTATACATAAAAAAAAAAAACTTAATGCATATTGTCGACGTATATTAACACTAGCTCGCCATATTCCGGTTCAATAGACCGCTGAACGGTTTTTAGTTTTCTAGTTTTCACGTGGCGTACTATTTTTCCCTTGAAGTATCAGGTGTCCACTAGAACGAGCGAACACTATTTTCTTTGCAAAACCATTTGAGAATTTCTGAAAATACTCTTTTTTTATAATAATAAATTAAAAATAAAAATGTTTAAACCCAAATAATCTTCTTGATCTGATATCATAAACATCTTATTCGGACTCTATATATCCCAATTTCCAACAATACAAGCTTAAAAATACTAATTAGAACGAAAATGACAAGGCGACAAAGTCGAGCGGTCTCACGGACCGAAGTGTGACGAATTAAAGTCTCGAAAATAAGTGTAGCTAACTAAGGTTAAATTCATTAAACGTATTAATGAGAATGTATTAAAACATGACAATGCAGGAGTACACAAGTTATAAAACACCGATGACGAAAAAATCATGATTGTTAACTTAATTAGAGGAAATACTATGTAGCCACTTTTGTAAAAAAAAAAAAAAAAAAAATTTCCCTTGGAATTATTTGTATAAACATGACGCACGATGCAAGATAATTTCACTAAATATCTTACAAATTTCATATAATGACTTCTTCATGTTAATGAAATCACTCTGGCGATAATATATTTAATACTCTTAGACAACAGGTTTTTTATAATGTGCGATACTTCCCAGTATGAGCACATAGATAGAAATATCCCGTCGACAATGCGCATACCTACCAATTCGATTATCCAGCCATTAATAGCATTAAGTATTGATCTGCGACGACTTAATATCTACCTTCTTAAGTATCGTGGGTTCATCCTTGAGAAACGTGCCTGATCTCGAGCCCACTGTGGGTTGCTTCTGCGTCTCGCCGTTATGGCACCTTTTCACCTTGTCCTCGATCTTACCGTTGACCGTTCTCTTGCTGGTGACGATTGTCGATTTGTTCGTCTTACTGGCAACGCTGGACTTCGGGGAGGATCTCTTGCTGGGGCTGTCGGAACTTTGCGAATTCTGCGTCTCCTTCCTCTCTCTCCTCGTATTGGGAAGAACGTTCGATTGCGCGATCTGCCGCGCCCTGAAGGGGGTCACCGTGTTCACCGGTTTGCTAGGAACGTCTGGCGTCCTCGCAGCATCCAGCAAGCTCCTCCGCAAACTCGGTGAACCGTGATACGCGCTGATGGCGGCGGCCCTGCTGCGACTGGCGGCGGTGGAGCTTTCCAGCGATCTCGGCGTCCTCTTGGTGACTGTTAATGGGCTTCTCTGCTGCGTCGGCGGCGAATTTTTCTTCATCCTGCCGTTTGTAGACCGGTAAATAAGATTAACACGATTAACGTAAGTCCGCGCTTCATCATCCTGCGAGGGTCGATAAGTACAAAAATTTATCCTATATCTCACCTATCGTAAGCTTGCGTCTTGCTCGCGACTTTCGTCAACGTAGGCGACAGTTTGTTAGACACAATGGACTTGGGAGTCGCCGTTATCTCCGTCATAAGACTATCGGTAGACATGGAAGTGTCCATCTTGTTAGCGGTCTTTTTCTTGGTGGTGGTCATCGGCTTGCTCTTGGTCTCCAAGGAGTCGACCGATAAGCCTATTTCGGTGCCTTTCTGTTTGAAAGTTGGGGACTCGGGTCTCGTAATACCACAGCTCTTGCTAATCAGATCTCTCTTGTTGCCGGTTCGACCCGCGTTTGCCTCCGTCAGGCTATCCGACGAGAGGGCCTTTACGTCTTTCTTCACCGGTAACTTGATTTTGGCCAGTGGTTTCTTGTCAGACGCACGTTTCATCGCTGGACTGGAAGTGCGCGACGAGTCCGACGACGAGATCATAATCTTACGTCGTGGTGGCACGTTGATCTTATCGTGATGCATCGTAGGTGCATTCTCCTTCGGAACTGACTTGTTTCTCGGTTCCAAATACCTGGATTTCACCTGTAATTGTGTGCACTAATCTCAAGAGTTTTATCGTAGTAAAAATTATACATTCGTGAAACGATACCCTGACCTGGTACACTTTTATATATATATATCTTAGAGCTTGCAAGACTTACCTCTATCTTGTTGGGCCACGATTTTGGTCTAATGGTTTCGCTAGTAACTTGCTTATCCTCTTGCATTTTACGCTCAAGCGGATCCGTTTTCGGCTTACATAGGACCTTCTTCGTTGGTTTGGGCATTGGAGCTTGGGCACTAGTTTGCTTCAAGGTTTTGTCATTGTGTTCCGAGATCGCCATTTTGAAGCGTTTTAAATCTAAACTGCGACTTATCGTCGAGCGATTAGGTGGTACACGAGACTCCTTCGATGTGGAGAAACAAAAAGTACGATTTTGTCAGAAAAAAGTTTTGTGGAAAAGCTAGAGATAATAGTGTTAAAAAAGTCAAGCAATTAATTTTAGTACTTCACTTTCCGACTCTACATACAGCAGGGAGAAGATGATGCTTTTTTTAAAAGAAGTAATACTTGCTTTTGAGAAATTCAACGGTCTAGATTGGCGCTTCGAGGTCTCGTTAGGCAAGATCACGATGCATGCCAGTTCTTGTATCCTCCTGCGAAGCTCCAAATCCATCTTCAGCCACGTGGTGGTCCTTGCAGCATGTGCTGCGTCACGTACCAGACACTTCTCCACGCGACCTTGGAGTTTGTGCAGGAAATCAACGAACAACGGTCCCCACTTGATCCGATCTTGAAGATCTTCCGCTTGCGACGCGATCAACATTTTGTTCAGCTTCGAGTAACTCTTGCACGCTTGCTCGGGCGGCAATTGTTCGACAGCCGCTAGAAAATTATCCTCTAGGCGGCTGATGTTCCACGTCAGTTCGCGGCCGAGTGACTGGAAATTCTCATTCCCCAGGACACCCACGAAGTTGTCCGACAGGAATTTCACCGACTTCTCTAACAATCTCGACACCAGCCGAAACACCGGCTCTGCCCACCGTACATTGGGCAAGGTCGCCAATAATTTGTCGCAGTCCATCATAGTTTGAAGTACATTGTCGGTGGACTGAACGAACAGAAGAATTGCAATTAGCAGAATGCTGGAAAACGCTGGACTGTTTTGTCAATTTTCAGATTTTCGTAGAAAGAAATTTTCACGATAGACGATGGAAATTCGGGTGGCAACTTACTATAAAACGAGATATTCAACGCGATTCGCACGTATATATTTATCGACATTATAGTTGATATACAGTTTTTCTACATGCATACCATGTGCACTATATGTTGACGATAACACTTCTCCATGAGTTCTCTCGGAAGAGTCGCGAACGCCTTGCACGGCCATATTCGTACGAAGTGCTTCGTAACCCATCTCAGTGATTTTCGATACACTTCATCCAGACCATACGCTGCCGCTAACGGCATGCACTCTAACACTCCAACAGCACATATCTGACAAGGCTGAAAGATAACAGTGACATTACAATTTTAAACTTCTTCAGGCAGATACCTATCAAACGTTTAATAACTTAATTTTTTTAATAAAAAGAACGTTATCTATTTATCAAATTTCTACAGGATATAATATAATATTACACACGCACCTTGTGAAACAAATGACAATATTTAAGCTTAAGCGTGTATTCTATAACTTCTTTGAGACCTTCTAAACACAACATATCAGCCAACGTCGCTAATTCAACGATACTTATAGAATCTGGTATATTACTTTCTCCGCTGTAGATATGACATAATGCAAAATGAACTGCATTGTAGGAATATCTGTGGAATAGAATTATAAGCAGATTCACAAGTTAGTCGTCTAAAAAGTACAATACTCGATGAATTAAAGTCTCTCGGTCCTTTTTCTTCATATAAAAAAAAAGACGTACCAAGAGGACGCCTCTCCTTCTCGATTATGCTACAGATATTGTTGACACGTACCCTTGTAGAGAAATAACATTGCCCGCACTCTCGATCCATCCGCCGCTCAGAATCGCGGCAAAGTATTGGCAACGAGAACTCAATATACATTTGTGTGCCCTTATGTGTCGGCCGGCTACGTCTATCGTAACATCCGGATTGATTTCTTCCAAGAACATCCGTAATAAATCCTCACCCAATCTATTATACGGCTTTGCGCCGGCTATACTTGATGTTTCAGTCTCCTCCGTGCTGCCTTCTAAATTCACAGGTATTTAACAAAATATACAGGATGTCAAACCATTAAATTCACAAACTTAGTGCGGAGACGTAGAAGATATCAAATTTTTACGATGGAGATCTCTGCTAAAATAAACGCTAGAACGTAACACGTAACATGAAAACAAAACGTCGTCCTGTAGAAGGAAAACAAACTACTTAAATTTCTCTGATATAACGATGTCACTTTATCTCACATTTTAATTATTTTGATAGATACATTAACATATTTTTATAAGAAGATACATAGTACTAAGCGGTACGTACCCGCGCCGGAACGCCCCATGCTGCTCTGCATGCTGCTAAGATCGGACTCCGAGATGATTCCTTCGCCCTCGCAGTCGCCGGTCAAATCCTCCAACGGGGACTTCTGCTTCGACGGGAGAGACGTGCTCATGACAGACGCGAGTTTCCTAGACACTGGTCTGATCGGGCCGCTGTTTCTCGTCATCGCCAGCTTGCTCTCTATCCACGATGTCTCCGGGATACTGCTGCTCATGCGATACGAGCTTCTGTCGTCCGTCAGCACGTCCGACGCGTGATTGACGATCGGCGTTTTGTCCAAGTCGGACAGACGCACGAAGCTGGAGCAGCTCGTCTTGCTGTCGGTGTCCAGGTGCAAGCTCTTCGAGCCACGACCGGGCATCTTCTCGTCCTTCTTCGACGCGCGGCAGTCGTTGTACTCCGGCTCTTTCAGTTCGCATTCGATCTTCTTGATAGTCTCGTTCAACGACTTGCGTGTCTCCGATATCTTGTTGCTGCCTCCCGTGGTGACCATTTGCGGTCTCTCGTTGACAACTGGAACCTCACCGTTCAGCAGATCGGTCAACTCGTACTCGTGATTGTCACTGTCGGGGGAAGGCCCGCTACCGCTACTGATGTCGAACGTCTCGCTCTTCCGCGCGCTCTGCGTGCTCTCCGTGCACGTTTTCTCCCAGGCGGACGTCTCCGAGAACTCGTCGTCGTACGCTTTCGCCTCCAGGTTCTCGGTCTGGCCGGCGATGATCTCCTTGTACTCGCGACGGTTCGCGACGCTGGCGCGGAGCTCCTCGCTCTCGATCTCCACGTGAGAGTTAGGCGGGGTGTCCCTCACGTCGAACTCGAACACGTCCTCGGTCGACGTGTCCATGTTGTTGGCGTTGTGCTCGCGCTCCTGCAACAAGGTTTTGCAATTCTTGTAGGACTCCGCCTTGGCGGCGTCGCTCAACGAGTGGCTGGACGAGCTCGTCTTTGCCTGGGACCGGCTGGAGTCGCCGCGATTGTCTATCGATATGCTGTGCGCGCGCTTGTGTTCCCTCCTGAACATCAGCTCCTTCGCCACGCAACCGTTGCTCGCCGGCTGCGTCTTGTCCACGTTCCACGAGTGTCGCTTGAACGCCGGCCGCGACGTGGACAAGGTCCGCCTTCTCACCACAGGGGAATCGGACTCGATAAACATGAAGACCGGGCCGGGCTTCTCTTTCTTCTGCTCCTGCGGCGACTGGTTGTCTACGCCGGTGGCGCTGCTATTGTCCTTCGAGCTGCTGTCGTCCGCTTTGCTGGGGATCGTCGAGAGGCTTCGCGTTGGAACGACAGCGTCTCCGCTGCTCGTCTCGCTCGTGTCGTTCAGGTCGATGAACATCGAGAAGATGTTCTTCTTCTCGACGCCTTCGACGGAAGCGCTGCCGTTCTTCGCGCGCGCCTCGGACGGCTTGGCTTTCGCGCCGTTGCTCCCGTCCTCTGAAATGTCGACGTAAAATTCGCAGTAGGGCTTGCTACAGCTGCTATGCTCGGGCTTGCTGTTCTGCTCCTTCTTCCCCTCAGTCGAAGAACGATCGCTCCCAGCTGGCTCGACGTCGCAGACGTCCTTTAGGTTGACGAAGAAACCTAAGCTACAGTGATGCTTCTCGTTGTTATTATTGGCTCTCCGCGCGGGCTTCTTCACGCACTCGGAAGTGGAGAAGCTCTGCGACATGTTACGTGGGTTGGCGCGATTCTTGGACTCGGCCTTGCTGCAGTCGCTCATGTCGACCACCCAGGCGGTCATGGAGGAAGACATTCGGGCGGGCTTCGCCTTGATCTCAGGCTTGTTCATGATCACCGAGCCACCCGACACGATCGGCGTGGACTCTGTCTTGCGGCGCACGGTGGGACTGTCCGTCGGCTTGGAGTAATCCGAAGTGCTGACGCCGCCGGAGATGATCGGGGTGGCCTCGTCGCGTTTCTTTCTCTTCACCGACTCCGCCCGATCGTTATCCTTCTCCAAGATGGAGTCCAGGGTGATCGGCAGGCTACTGCTGCAACGATTGGACGCGTCATCCGAGTCCGCGCCATAGTCCACGATGGACTTGTCGCTGGCGCTCTTCGTCACGGGGTACACGACGCACGATCTGTCGAGGTTGTCCGGCAGGTAGCCCTCTCCTCGCGGCCGATCGAATTTACAATTGTCTAACGATAAATAAGATACCGGGTACTGAGTATTGGCGGCGATCTGTACAGTGGACGCGTAGCTGATCGACGACGGCTCGGTGACCGGAGGAACTACGGTGTCGGAAAGCGAGTCCCCGTCCACGCGGTGGCCCGAGTACTGCGGAATGGAGCTTTGGAAAACCAGACTACCCTGCCGGCGCTCGTACTCCTGCCTAAGAACGGACAACTTCTCGTCGTTGGAGTCAAGCTCGAATGTGTTCCTTCTGATGAGCGACGGCCGCCTGTCCTCGTTTGCCGCCGCGACATCGCCCTCCGTTTTCTCGCCAACGCTCCGCTCGTTGCTGATCTTCGTGTTGTTGTCGGGACACGGGGACGGATGCGCGCTCTCCCCGCTGTCCGTTTCCTTGATCTCCACGGCCAGCGATTCCTTGTCCGCCGGTCTGCTCGTGACTTTCTCCTCCGACGCGGAATCCGCTCGCTTCACTTTGCGCAACTCCGGAAGCGGGTGCAGACACTCGGTGAGTTTCAGCTCCCGTTCGAACTCCGCCACTCGTTCGTGGCCGCTCTGCAAAGCCGGTGCCTTAAGCGGCGTGAATTTGCACGGCTGCTCCTCCACGGCGCTGCTCGATTTGTTGCTCGTCATGTAATCCGAGAAAAACGAAGCGAAGTGCGACGGCGGCTTGCTGGCGGCGTAGTTGTTGCATTGATAGTGATTCTTCGTTACGTTCGTAGGCACGATATCCACCACCTCGTCGTTCAAGGTGGACGCATCGATGAAGTAATAGCCACTCGTGGAGGAATTGCTCTGACTGGCCGCGTCAGCGGGACGAGCACGCTCGAATTCCGTTTTACTCGCCGACTCTGCGGCATCGGACTGCACCTTCTGATTGGATTTACACTCGACGTCAGTCTGTTCGCAATCGCCGCTCACCGAGGGGACAGACTCGATGAATTCGAAAGACTCGTTCTCGTCGCTGGCGCAGTCCGATTCATAAAACGGTTCGCTCAACACTCGGCTCTCATACTGAAAGATTTCTTCGGCGTTCAGCTTCACTTTCTGAGCATTCTCCGAGGGGTTCACAGGCTGATGTTCCGCCTCCAAGGATGAATACGTCACGCTATGGCTGCTCGACTCGGATTGAGTTACGCCGTCCCCGCGATAATCGCCGTTGTTAAGTGACTCACAGTGCTCATCGTCCATCTGAGGCTTCTTACAGTCGCCCTCCTTGTTATACGCTCGCTCATGGCGTAACCGATGATCCGGATTGTCGTCGTTAATAGAGGCGTACGCTTGTGTTACCTCCAGGTCCGTGCTGAAGTTTTCAGACGTCGTATTCTCGTGCGGACTTATCGAACCCGTCTCCAGACCGGAATCAGCCATTTCTGGCGAAATGGTGGTCGCATCCGCTACAACGTATTCCCTCACCTCCTGTAGATGCTGATGCACGTCACAACTCGACGTTAAACATTTCTCACATATTCTATAACACACACAATTTATAAAATATAAATAATAATATCTGTGTTGTGGAAAAAGTAGTTTCGCTCTCACTTGAGTGTCTTAATAGTTTAAATCATTAAAATGACTCATGTTCAAATTTCTCCAGATACGAAACAAATGGTGGGAAGAACAGAAAATACGCAACATTGTAAGGTAAAAAACAACAGAAACAAGAACATGACAAAGTAAGCAATTGCAGATCTAACCTTTCATCGGTGTGAGATGTAATGTTGGTGTTGGATTCATTTAAAAAATGACACTCGTAACTTGCGTTCAGAATAATTTCCACCAACAGTTGCTCCTCTCGAGTAAAATCCAGATTACTATACAGAAGCCTGCAATTGGTGAGGAAACGTATAAGACCAACAGCAAGTAACCGAATTGAATAAATGTGAAATAACTATAACAATGTGTCCATTTTGATACAACTGCAGTTGTAAATTCGCTTGTGGTATCTGTATAACAATATTAGATACCTACATAATCTAATAGAGCTACAGCGAGAAACCAGAAGTCTTAACTTTGATATCGAATTCTGACAGGTGGTAAAGTGGAGAGTTTAGCATGCTTATAATGACTCGGAAAGTTTTGTGCGTCACAATCAAATTTGCACACCTATATTTATCATCAGTGCACCATCATATGCAGATGTCAACAAAACATATCACATTATATAGGGTTCATTGCAAAGATCGCTTTTATATTGCACATATATTGTACAATTCTATCCTAGTTGATGACCCTAAATGACGGTGTATTTGTAAATATGTAGGATAAATCACCTAAAATGGTTATCTAAATAATTCTTACATTTAAAGGCAAGGAGAAGTGTTTTTCACAAAAAATATTTGGGATAGAAGGAATTTTATAGTTACCATAATTAGGTTCTAGGTATGTAGTCGCTTTCCCAAGATGTGACTTATTTTATATATATAATTTCAAAAATGATGATAATATATTTTTATATGTAAAATTGTAAAAACAATCGATTTATACATGTAAAGAGAGGAGAAAATAAAAGCAATGTTCCATTTCTCAAGGATGAGAGATCATTCCAAGTATTTCTTGCTTGTTTTTGAAGAGAATTGGGGCATGGAAATGTACAATTTCATGCAAATCAATCAGTCGTTTTGTCGGTTACAAATATAACTTATATAAATGCCGGAAACATGCAGAGAATTGTATATTTTTAATAGCATCACCTTTGAAAGAATATAATACTAAGTCGTGTCAGGTGAAAACGCATGCAGACAGACGTGGATAACGGAGGTATTTGTGTGTTCCCAATAATTACTGCTTCTATACATGTGATAACGATGTGGCAATACCTTACGAAGCCTTCAATCTGACGAAAAAGTCCGACTTTGTCAAGAATGCAATGGACCGTTTTGTTAGTATAAACAAAATAAGGCTTGAGAACTTCATACAAGTGTGGTGATCTTGTCCTAACAATACACTGGTTTGCTCGTATTACTTCATAACCATGTATAATATTAAGATCACAATGCAAGGAATCCGTAAATATTCTACAATAAAAGATTCTCCTTCAGTCTTGCATTGCCCCCTTACGTTTCGGTGCAATATTTTCTTTTCAGATATACAGGGTCAGGTTTGCTTTATACATATGTAAAACAGGTAGAGAGAGATTACATCTACACGATTGCAAGAAATGCAAAAGACAAAATTGTGCAACGATTGATTAAATTCGGAAGATATACATGGAATAATTTCAAGAATCTTCTGAGAAATATCGACTAGATATTTACATCACATACTTATTCTTACTTGATACCATTTCACACAGTGATACACTAACACTACAATTTATATAACATATCCTTAAAATCTCAATTATATCAGGTAGATATACTTCGTGACGCTCAACGATGCAAAAATATATGTTGATATTTGTTAAGAAAAGAAATACATTGTATAATCTCGTCTTACCTCAGTATGTTGTCTTGCAATAAGCTGATATTTTTGACAATGGTGCAATGGTATTCCGCGCTCTTTTGCTTCTTGAATCCATCACTCGAAAGTAGTCCGGGCTTTGCAGAGAGATCAAGACGATGGTGGCAATGCCACTGGTGCGTTTTGTCTAAATTTCCACTTTGCTTCCCGTCGCTCCTGCCTCCAGCCATGAGGCATGTTTACTATTTCATACTTGTCTACCTTCGGATACCATGAGATACAACATACACATAGATTATAATTCTATCAGATTTGCACACCTAATTAACCTAGTTACCTAATTATCTAATTCAAAGAATGATGCTGCTCTTCGATGCATCTTCGGATTTACGCAATTCTCAAATATTCTCTTCTTATGTCAGAACTCGACGCAGAGATCACGTTCTGCGACGGTGTCGAGTTCAATATGCGCTCATGAATATTACTCAACGCAATAACCTGGACATCGCGTCGCTAAAATCAGGCGGAACCTGCTAATGTCGTGGATTCGTTTAACGTACTTGCGAAAAACCCGAAGATAAATTACAGAAATCAGACGCGTTCGATGTCAAACGGTGAGAGCGCAGACTGTGAATATGTCAAATCCCACTTCGACTTCTGTCAAAATTCAGGTGAATCCCGTGACGTACACCTCCCGCCACATTTTTCGACACCTTGATAAATAAACCGAATGTCATCGGCGGCGCCGGAACGCGCGAAAATCACTCTCGGCGATCAATTAGCGTGAGTTTGATCTCATCTCGCGGCGAACGTTCGCTCGTTCCTTCCGAGCGCGAATTTCCCCTGCGCCGAATAATTTATTGATCGCGCATACACGTTACGTACCTCGCATTATTTCGATCCGCCGGTACGCCGATACGCGTCATCGCTCGTCATCATTCAGCCTGGCCGCTGTGCGTTGCAGTTATTTCACGCATTATTATCGCGAAGCGTCACGTAACCTTCACATTTACGTCCACCCGTCTGAAAAATCGCGGCGGGGCGAATTAATTCGTCGACTTGTTTACCGTGCCGAGAATGCGAATGCTGTCGAAGGCGGCCGTGAGACTACCAGCGACAACTGTCGGTCACTCATGGGCCTCGATGTTGCACAGTCGCTCACCCGACTGGATATCATTCAAAGCCTGTATACTTTACGGGGAGGGATTTAATGATTTACCGTTATCCAGCTTTAGATAGTAACAAATCGCAAAATCAGTATTGCATTATAGAGAGATTTAATCGTGGAGAAGAGATATTTACATCCGATGGTTGAAATGGAAACTACCTTACTTAGGGTAGTTATAAAGGGATTTTAATCTCCATTGATGTCGATACATCGTTACCATAATGATATTCGATATCTGCCACGTCGATACATCGTTACCATAATGATATTCGATATCTGCCATGTCGATACATCGTTACCATAATGATATCGAGATCTGTCATGGCACCGATTGTCGTCAAATATGGCGCGGCAGGAGGGATTCGAGGAGGCATTTCGCATTTTCTGCGATTTCTGTCCGTCGAAAACGTAATCTTGTGCCTGAATTATCGTTATTAGGAACGTTCAAAGTAAGTTTTCTGTACTTATTATTATGGAAATATGTTAAATAATATCACAGAGTGAATATTTCGCGGAAACATTAAATGAAATATTTACGTGTTTTCGTCACTTACGACAGTTCGGAATTTATGCGCAAGAGAATAAACTTGGTTTCGAAAATATAATATGGACAATATTGAAATCGGCTTTCTTAGATAGATGCTGCCACTTTACTGTAGCTTCTATTTTATTTCAAGACACGTAACTGTAGAACTCGAGATGGTACACACTTTACCTGCAGGCGAAGTTTGCTTCCTTGATGAGTCTTATACGATAAAACCGTTTTATTTTAATAATTTGCGCACTCGTGTTTGTACAATATTATAATAATAATCGTAATAATAGAAGTAGGAGTAATAATAGTAATAATTACAATAGGAGTAATAATAGTAATGGTACAATCGTAATAGCATTGTAGCCGTAGTAATTACAAACGGCTGGTGACGGTATGATCTGCTACGGAAATAGCAATCATTGTTCATCTCGTTGCCCGAGATGGTTCATTTGATCGTTTGAATACTAAAGAGAAACCGTTGATAACGTGAGCTGACGATCGAGAGCTTCCGAAAAAAGTATTGCCGGAAGTGGATAAAAAACGTCGTCGCTCTACTGCTGCTCCACCAATTACGTTTGACGATTCGAAAGACGTTAAACGAGATTGTGGAATGATCGTGTACCGAATTTGAATTATGTTTCCTTCCCTTTTTTTCTTTTTCGTTTTTCTCCTTCTTTTTTAATTTTCTTTTTTTCTTAATATTTGCGTATGCACGCCGAAGCGATCGGAAATTTTACTCTTCTTCCTCCTCCTCTTCCTCCTCTTCCTCTTCCTCCTCTTCCTCCTCTTCCTCTTCCTCCTCTTCCTCCTCTTCGCCTTCCTCTTTTCCACCCTCCTCCTCCTCTTCCTCCTCGAATTGCGGTTCTTCGAGATCGAGATCCTCGTCAACCGTAGCCTTCACGTCTTCCTCGCCCTCGGGTGTATCGGGATCGCCAGCCTTCTTGCCCGGTCGCTCGCCAAACCACTTCGGCAACTTCGCTGTTATTCGCAGAGAGCAGAGAATTAATTTCGCGCCATGATCCGGGGTGATAAAACACAAAGACACGTGCTAATTCGTGAACATAATTCCACGATGATGAATAATGAAAAAATAATTATCTACGTACACGCACGCGTTGTACGAGACACGTTACCGTAGAAGAGGAAACTCTTAACGATTCTTTGGAACAATAACTAAAACAAAATCTCCTACTTTCTCATTAATTTTCAGATAATCGTGTAATAATGCAAAGTTAATTATCTTTTATTTCTTTTTTGCGGTTCAATGCCGACTCGAACTTTCAAGAGTCGAAGTCATACGTACTCTTCTGGCGACCCATGAACTGTTCCTTCTGTTCGGCCCATTGTTTCTCTAAAAACTCTTTCTGCTGGTCGGTCAGGCCCTGCAACACCAATGGACAGAACGGCATGCTAGGAGCAATTTTCACACATCGGAAGTGGACTTTTGTGGCCCTTCTCTCCGTATTGTCGCTTTTCCCCGGGTTGCAAAGATTTCTTCATGACGAAAGGGTCGGGGCTGGGGGATTACAGCCGAGAAAATTAATTACACAATAATTGATTTTTACGAAATCGTCTCTGAATGAATTACGATTTTAGACATTTGACGATCTCGGCATTCGAGGACAGACTTTCTTCGGATTTCGTGTAAGAACGAAGACGAATTAGACAATCATCCTTGTAACGATTGAAGGCAAACACACTGAGAGCGTATCATACATTTTCGGAACAGACATAAAGTGACAAACCCACAGACGACGTCGACTTGGTACTTTATTAGAGTGAGCAATATTCTCGTGGCGATCGTTGCCGTGATTTTTCATGCTTTCCATTCGCTGTGCTGGGCAATATACACGAGAAAAAAAATTGCTGTCGGTTGTGAGCACAAGTACAGTTGTGAAGAACGGTGTACCGTGCTTTCCACGTTACACCGTCAAAACAATGAACACAACAACGCCTCGACCGTTCAATCGACGAGGAGAGCGAGTGAAGAAATTAGATACACGATCATCGCCGATGAGATCTCGGGGATGCAACCAACAAGGCAAGCAAAAGGGCGATAAAGCTACAGTGACAGAGGGATCACGGTTGGACTCACTTTTGTTGCGCTTCATAAACTGTTCTGCTCTCTGTTTCCATATTTTCTCGTTGGTCTCCGCTAAAAGCGTGTCATAGCCCTGCGATTCAATCGATTCATATGGCTCACTAATCGCTATTTTCGCATGGGGTCATTCCTATCGTGTTGTGTCCGGTCTATTATATATTGTACAGCGGGGCATAGAAGTCCCTATTTTTAGGTAATATGTTCGTACCTGACAGCATCTCTAGACATGTTCGGTACTGTGTGTAAAAATCATCTCGCATAAAGAGCATCATGGAATGAGAGTTTTGGGGGATTTAATTCCTATGTTCCGAATCAATATCGTCAAGTGGATTTTAACGGATCGAAATGTACGTGCGTATATACTTACGCCCTCAAAGAGTTTCTTCTTGTCATCGTAAGATCGGGTGTCGACGCGACGTTCATACTTTGAGGCGACTTGGATTTTCGGCTGTGAAGAAACGATTCGAGATCAATCCTCTCTTGCTTTTACATACGATCAGTCAGATACGGAATACATACAGGATATTTGCCGGTTAAAGCTTCAGGGTCGAGACCCTTCTTCAGAGCTTTGTGCCTCAGTTGCTGCTTTTGACGTTCCTTCAGCTCTTTAAGCTACGACATATATGAAGAACTACGTTAATTTTTGTTTCGTGAACGGAAATTATTGACGCATCCTTTCTTTCCCTTAAGAATATGATTAGAAGAATTGTCGATTGCTTGTGCAGTTTGTGCAGGCTATAAGTAAAAACTCACGTCATACTCCTGACGCTTTTGTCTCTCTTCCAGATCGTATTTCTCGGTTTCAAGTTTTACTATGCTCTCCCACAATTCGGTCGCTTTGACGCGAAGCTTGTCGATCGACATACCCTCGATTTCCAAGGGTTTGATGCGAATGCTAAGGGAAATTTTCTTCTCCTCCTCGAGCTGTTCCTTAGTCTTGTTACGCTCGAGTTGCGCCGATGAAAGATTGCCCTGTATTTGTATGAATCCATTTTCAGTAAGAATGAAAAAAGTTTAATTCGTTCGAGTTAAATGTTCAAACACCCACCGAAAGATCTTTCTTAGTGATAGTAAAGTTGGGGCCCTTTTTGCTCTGTTCTTTCACCGCTTGCATCATAGCCTGACGCTTCTTTTCCGATTCCTCCAAGCGCCTAAAATGTGATAAGTAACGTAAAACAGTATACGTATCGTATAATTTGAAATCTATCGTAACATTTTCATATTAAAATTTTTGATTTTAATTAAATTTAAAGGTTACACGTTAAAAATATCGCACGACAGTTTTGAGATACAAAGTTGCACACACTTACCTCCTTTTCTCTTCGATGTCACGTTGTTTCTTCTCCTCTGAAA
Organism: Dinoponera quadriceps; assembly: GCF_001313825.1. NCBI lineage: Eukaryota > Metazoa > Arthropoda > Insecta > Hymenoptera > Formicidae > Dinoponera > Dinoponera quadriceps. The sequence goes on from NW_014554796.1 coordinate 1,637,927, forward strand.
AAATTCAGATGCCTCGATTGAGTTTCTAGTTTCATTGGAAGGGTGCGGGAGGAGAATCGGGGTAATCGCATTTACCGATTTCACGTTGACGACGTTCCTCCTCTTCTTTCTTCTTTTGAGCCAATCTCTTCTCCTCCTCCGCACGGGTGACCTTGCGCTTGGCTTGTTTCTCCTAAAGAAAAGAACATTATGTTATGTTTTTTAGATAAAACATTAAATATGTAGAAACTAAGTGGGAAAGAAAAATACGAGAATCGAGAAGAACTGCACCTTTAATCTCTTCAACTCCTCCTCCTCCTTGGCTCTCTGCTTTCGCCATTCCGCTATATATTCTTTAAGCTGTTCGTCGAGTTCACTTCTTTTCTGTTCTTGTTTCTACATTATTTTAACAATGAATTAGTCGCGTATACGCATTAAAATTCTTCCTAACGATCGTGCCAGGGCCCAACGTATCCCGATGCGAAAGAAAAATAAAGCAGCGTGCCGATATATCTCGCGATCCAAAGCAAAACAATTAAAATGCTTCTTCCTTCCTGTCCTGAGAATTTTTAGGCGATAGAAGAAACAAACAAATCGTTACTGTCTTTTTTGCGAACTTCTATTTTTTTACCGACAAAGGCAGATTTCGAAACAGAAAGTTTCAACAAAAAATATCGCCAATAAAAAGGGGATTGATTTAAAAGAGAATTTTCGAGGGTTGCGACCGCAGAGGGTGTTGGACACTGCATTCGATATATTCGCGCGGATACCAGTACTCACCTTCATAAACTCGATACTCTCGCCAGATTCCCTGAAGGAGGCCGGAGCGAAAACAGAAGTCACTCGCTTTAAATCACGACGATTGAGCTCGTTCTCTGGAAGATCTCTCTTTCTCTCTCTCGAGATCTTCCAGAACCCAGTACGCGGCTCTCCCGTCCACGTCCCCACCTCGTTTATTACAACTCATCCACGTATTCTCTCTCGTAGTGCATATTATTTAATGCCGCTCATCGCACGTATTCACACACAGACAACACGTGAGCGGACACAATCAGACAGATAAATACACGGACGGACAAACGGGAGGTCAGAGAAAAAGTGAAACGAGGAACAGAGAGGAAGAGTCAGAAGTGATATGAAAAAGAGAAAAGAGAGAGAGAGAGAGAGAGAGAGAGGAAGAGAGAAAAAAGAATCAGGCAAGTAATGTGCAAGCATGTAGGAAAAAGAAACCAAAGTGCGTTTCATGGCAGATGGCATTAATGACAGTTGTAAAAAATCCCACGTGGTTTAGGTGAATTTCTCGGCCGTCAGTGACCGCAAAAGAAGCAAATTAACTCTGAGAGTTTTCAAAAATTTCGAAAACTTTCCATCGACTTCGTGGACTGAATCAGAGATCAACTCGAGATAATATACGGGAGCACAGGTCTTTGTTTCGAAAGACAGATCGCTCAGAGAAAATGCCAGATGTGAGAAGATAGATCGTTATGGGGGATTTCGATCGTTCCATTCAAACTGAAAGCGTTTTGAGCTCGGAACTTTCGATATTTTCCGTGCGATTCGTGTCGTGAAGTATCGCGTAAAACCGCTCCGGCTGACAGGAACTACAGACATAGGTATTACGATTATTGCTTGCAACCCAATCAATTATGGCACAGGGTCAACGTAATTAATAAGGGGGGATCGGGCACAATAACGAGTCTTCAAATGTAAGGACATGACATCACTTTGACGTAACTCGAACAAGACGTGATTACGTACAACGCCGTTACACGTTAATTCGTTTATTAATCAAACTCGTTTATTAATCAAAGAGGCAAAAAACGTAAAAGACGCGAAAGTACGAGGGGGACATATTGTAACACGATTAGGAGAGGATGGCTTCGTGGACTGACAACGAATGATCACGTATCACCGGCAGGATCGAGATTCATTCACCATAACGGCACTAATTAAGTTCTGAGGATGCAGTTTTGGCTTTCGACGCGATATAAGATGCATATGAGCGCGGTCGCAATTTCTCCGGCAGAAAATAACTATCGAATTCATTCCTGTGGTGCTCCGAATTTGTTTTGAGAAATTTCCTCCGATGATACAATGTTGTCTTTTTTCCAAGTGCCAGCGACCACGTTAGTGATCGCGTTATGTAATCTTATTTGGGTGATATAAAAAGAACGCATTAAGAAATTAAGCCTAAGTATGTGATATTAGAGGATACTACGTATTAAACGGTCAGCTATTAATTAGATCACGTCGGCGTTGGGGCGTATGATACGTTTTGAGCAGACGTCGGTCTCAGAATAAACCGCGTTACGTTATTGTGCATGTATTTACGAAACGCCTGGCAGACTACCAAACGGCTCAAGTATCGTCGCGCATTATGCAATCGCCGCGGAATCTTTATGAAAGGTCCGTAAACGTTGTTTTCGGAAAATGCACTATTATATTATTATTTTGCCAAAACTACAGGCCAATGATCGCTCGATCTGCCGCGTATCTCGAAATAAGATTCCTCGGCATAGATAGAAATTGGCCAACTCGTGCGACGCATCGGCCAGCCGGAACGTGAAACGTCGTGAGGCTACGATCTCATTCCTGTCGTGATACAAATTTAAAGGTCTGGCGGCCGGTCTCGTCGACGTCGATTATCTTTGATCTATAATTTAGACGGTACTCAGCTCATTCTCTTCTTATAGAGAAAAGGATAAAGTTCAAGATGCGTTACTATCATCGCGCGTTTACACGTTAACTACGTTCTTTCGATTTCCATCTTCGTCTTAGCCTTCCGTCAAAACAAAGTTCAAGATTAGAAACTCGGTATTAAAATATGTTGCCTGAAAATGCGAGCCAACAATTCAGAGACCTCTTCGGAGACAGTTGCATATATACGAACGTGCCTTCGGCTCGTAAACTGATCGTTCTTAAGCCTGGTGGGCAAATGAAGTTCGGTAAATTTGTATCTTCGTGTATAATTTAAGCAGCTGTGTCCGAGGAGGACAAATCGGGCAAGAGAAGCGAAGATTAAATTTAATCGACGCCGGGGAAACCGGGATCTCTGGGAGTGTGAGAGAGCGGCCGAAGAACAGGGAAGGATATATTATTGACGTGAACACCTCGATATATAATGAACTTACTTTTGGGACGCCCTACCCCTATAAAAAAAGAAAGTACAGATTCATTAATAAAGTTCGTGTGATGAATCGTTTACTTAGGACTGCACAAAGCTGCGTGTAAATTATTATAATCGGCGTGTAAATTATATCGTTCGTCTCTCTCCAAATTGCGCCTTCCTTTTCTTTTTCTTTCTGTACAAATTGCTTCCTCGACTGTTGGCCTACGCGAAATCCGGTCGTTTCAACATGTATCGCGCAATCGGATGCGTTTATCCGTGCTTTGGAAGGAACAGATCCAACATTTATTTCTCTAGCCCGCAAGAGTTTTAGAGGAATAATTTGATTATTTGAGTATTTAATATCAAACGAATATATTAACGCTTCAGTGTGATCAAAGAAATACACAGAGAACTTTTGAGTCTTGAGAACATTTACAAATCCTAAGACTCCTGTAATCGAAGACTGAAGAAGTGGACCTTTTTTTCCAAAATACAGATACATGATTTATTTTGACAATTAAACAAATCACCATAGAAACTCAACGTGGATATCGGCACAATCAGTCACACGTGTAAGTGTATATATGTAACGTAACGACACTTTGCAGAGTATTTCGTTGCCCAGTTGATAATGCGAGGTAACAGAGGCTGATTAGGCGACAGACATAGTGACAGACATGACGAGGACGAAGGTAGACATGGAGAAACAAAGTGCAGGTGAGAAATCCATTCTTTCGCGCGATTGTGATTGGTAAAAAAAAAAAGGTCGTATCTAAGTCTAAACGCTAAATAAATTTGGATGAAAATCTTCCAGCTAAGAACGAGACACGAGCGCAACGAATTTCTCCGCCGAGAGAACCGTCGGAAATCCGAGGTTTTGACCGGGACAACCGAAGCGAACTCGTGGCGTCGCAACGCGTCTTCGCGGTAGCTCTACAATGCTCGTTACGAGACTCCAGCGACTTACTTCCTGAAATGAAAAAAATGGAACGAAAGCCAGACGTTAGAGAGATATTTCAGGAGCGAGACATTACAAGGATTCTACGTGATCGAAGGTGAACACTTACACGTCCTCGACTTCCTCCTCGCCGCTGCAAAAGAGAAAACGGAAAAAGCTCCGGTTAGTTGGGGCGAACACGGTGAGGGTGATCGTTCAGAAGGGTAACATACGAGGGGCGGGGGGGGACCAGGGGGCTCAAGCTTTTGGAGTTGCTCGAAGCTCAAATTCATTTTCGCGAGAGAGTACCATTACAATCTGCAACCTCGTTCCAAAGTACAACATAGAGAAATGTGGTTTTGCTTTTTGAGTGCGTACACGATCGTGTTGTAACCCTTAAGAAAAAGTACTGATCAGCTGTATCGGTAACTGATAAATGATGTTTCAATTAACTGATGATGTTGGATCAGTTCGCGTCAGTAACTTGTGATGTTCTATCAGTCACTGATAGAATATCATCAGTTAATTGGAACATTTATGTATCAGTTACTGACGCATCTAATCACTTCTTTTTCTCAAGGGAATGTACCAAGAGAACGGACATTGAAAACAGCACAGTTAGAAAAGAGTGTAGAACAGCACATTGAAACACGACGAAGCCACAGAGACAATGGGCAGTATTCAAGTATTCTTACGTGGGCGATATGTTCTAGATGTTCTAGATGTGTTCTAGATGTGTTCGGACATGTTCTATACATTGGGATCTACGATCAACGAGTTTTAACCGTGATCTTGGGCCATAGCTGTACTAAGTGGGGGATTCTCTCATATCTGGGAGCCGTCGTTGACGCATCTTTTGAGTCTTGCATTTCGATTTACTGTATGCATCTCAAAGGGTAACAGTATCAACGCAGGTACTCTATATTACAATACTTAATAAATATTTCATTTTGCAAATTATGTACAAATTTATCTTACATCTTGCTAGAATCGAAGGGGTGCATTCATATTGGTCTTTGCAAGAGCGTCTCATTGAAGTTTGTGATGTTTTAAAATTTGACTTAACGCTGCTAGAATTTGCAGTTGGTGTAATTTCATGATGAAAGATAAATTACGGATTGAAAAAGTGTAAATGTGAATAATAATCGACAATTTGATCGATTGTAATCCGAAAGTAACGATTAAGTGAAAACTGAGTTACTTACGAGTATTGGTCCTCGTCGTCAGACATGTTGGCGGTTGTTTAGTGCTGCAACACGGAAACAAAACGAAATATTAATTAACGAGTGTTCGTCAACTCTGTATAATCCCAGTAAATATTTTCTCGAGAATCAACTCCGCGACAAACATATCGAATATTTATCAACAAAGCTCTCGTAACATTTCAGAGTTTGAAAGTAGCCATTTTAAGAGTCTAAGGAATTTTTGGACGAGATCGAAACGGAGAATCTAATGGGAGAGAAACACAGGAAAGCCTGGGTTTGCACGTGTAATTCTATTGCAGTACTTACGGATTTACGTCTACTATATCACTACATTTACAACTTACAACTTAATCACAGGTGTAATCTGGGACTATCTCGATCGACCTAAGATCGGGATAAGGAATCGTCACAATGGAGATCTCCCGTTAACGTCACTTACATAACTTATCCACGATGTGACGAATTTAAAAAAAGAAACAGTCACTGGAGCGGAAAGAAGTGGAAAACCAAAAGATTCACCGGTTAACTCGCACTACGAGGCGGAAGAACTAGCGGAAGGAGCGAGACAGAGAAAGAGAGGGCAGGAGAGGGCAAGCAGGGAAAACACTCGAATGCAGAAAAATATGACGGAGCCGCACCTTGCGGGGGGTGAAAAAAGAAACGAGAAGAAAAGTCGAAATTGAATGAACCGGACGGCGTGCACCGACGCGACGATGTCGAAGTAATCCGATATTCCGAGACGGGAGAGAGAAAATGCCAGTTTGCTAACCCTGGTCACAAACTCGGCGTCCCAAGCTCTATAAGGGGCCATCCCCTTCTCTTCTTCCTCATCACTCTAATTTTAGAGAGGAACGACATGCTCGCTCGTTCCGTCTCCGTCCTTCTATTTCTCTCTTTCTGCGACCGTTTTCTCGCAAACTTCACGAGAACTTCACGGAAAGCCAAAGCCTTCGCTCGTCAAACTATGACATTTCTAAAGCTAGCGAGAGGACCGTCGGAAAATACCGATATCTTCGGTTTCTTCTGCCGAGGTGCGGAGTGCCGCAACTCGACGGATTCTTGCAAAGGCAATCTCTACTTCTCCGACTTGAGCTTCCTCTCCTTGTACTTATTTTCGTCGCTCGAATCTCTCTCTCTCTCTCTCTCTCTCTCTCTTACTCTCTTTCGCTCTCCTTTCATATTTAACGTTCTCATTTTGAGACGCTGCTCGTCTTCCAGACAACTCAGTGACCTAAAAGACGCCGTAATCTTTCGCATATTATGTAGACATAAGTAAATTTATTACTTATTTCTTTGCTATTTCTCTCCTTTTTGAAATAAAATAATAATCTCAATGTTCTAGGGTTGAGAAGCAATAGGATAAAATGAATACCATATAATGATACAATCTTGTAAAACTCTGAGCAATTTTCTAATTGTGAAAAATATCTCAGCGTTTATTTAATTGACGAAAACAATAATCGAAAAACGAGGAAAAAGTTCGATTTTAAACGAAAAAATAGGAACTATGATGAACATATTTTTGAGTTCAAAACGTTCGCTTCTTCTTTTCTCCGAAGGCGAACGAATATTTCATGTTGTAAAATATTAATAACAAATATTATAATGTTCGTATCTGCTACGAGAATATTAAGATACTAACAATTAATATTAGTAAAAACACCCACACGAGATCTCCATTGCTAAATTAACATTACACTTTAAAGTTACCTTTTCAGTCGGGCAGTTCGAGATGCACTACCTAAAGTTTCTTACCAGTTATTCCGTCGACGCGAATAGTGGAGTGGAAGGGAGATTTTGTTTATATCGGGCGACGGCGCACGCGGAAACAAATGCACGCGCTTCTTCGAAAAGAACTCGTTGATGACGAAGGTAAAATAATTACATAATGTAAAATAATTACGTAACTTTCGTTAGTATAGCAATATACTCTAAAACTTTATTTCAAGGAAAAGAGAATACGTGAATTGTTTCTATGTATAATAATAAGTCTTAACAATGGCAGAATTTGTTTTTTCCTAAATAAAGTTATTAAAAATTTCTATATGATACATATATGGAAGATTACATCGTACATAATTAATTACTCTTGATTCTACCCAATTTTACAATTCATATAAAATTACAGTCTTGTAACTTTTCGTCATTTTATAAATAATAAATATATTTCCTTGTGTGTGTGTATGTGTGTCAATTATTTTATATGTTAAATCATTTCCCTTTTCTGTGTTCCAATCTCGGCCTCCCCTTCTTCGTGGTTGGTTTATCCTTTCCTTTATTTAACAAGGGATGAGTTTCTGTAATGCAAATTACGTTAGTATTTTGTTTCACTTGCTCCTAAATAAGCTATACGCATGTTAAAATTACGCCGTCGAAATTTTACCATCGGTTGGTGCCCCCTGTAAATTTATATCGTGCGAACGATGTTTCTTCAGCGGTGGTTCATGCGGTGTCACTTGATTGTCTTCCGAATCTTCCACATCTGGAGATATAGGTAGGAACTGAAGAGAGCCGATATCCTCAGTTTCTTCGTCCGAGCTGCAGAATGCGGCGACTCTATCGATTGATGCGACATCAACCTCTATTTCTTCATCCTGAGCCTCCTCTCCTTGCACCACAGACTTATCTTCGTCGCTCAAATCAAATTCGCTTTCTCTTTCCTCATATTCGACATTCTCATCCAGTTCCTTGAAATCTGGCGCGAACGCAGACCAATTTTCCACTTGGTTCTGCGCCCAAATAGAAACCACTCCTGATGATATGGATGCAATTATCGGCCTTACTGGATGCCACTACGATAGAAACGAAGAAAATATCTTGTAATCTCGTTCTATACATTATAGTTGAAAAATTTTAGAAAAGAAAAATACTACGATAAATCTAAATTCAATTTTCTTACCACAACGTCAAGTAAAAGTTCACCCTTGGTACCGTGTAGAATTTTCACCAAATTTCCGATACTCTTTTCCCACACATACAAGGCATGTTGCCTTGCCGATCCAGCACAAACGTATTCTCCATCACCGGAGAAGCAGCATTTTTTCCACATCGTTTTATTTACAAGATCTTGCAGCTTCTGAATCGGCTCAGGTTCGCCGTCTTTGCCGCACGCTAATATTTCAGTACTGTCGTACACACGAATTACTCTATCAGATGTGTTAACTAGGAAACAAGAGCCTCGCCGTGCGAACTCTATACTCTTCACCGCCGTATTACTGGCAGTACCTTGCGAAATTTTGTAAGAGGCTTTCACTGTTAGTGTCTCAGCATCAAGAACTAAAACTCTACCACGAGCATTCCCTGTATACACGTAATCTCCACGTCGGTCGAATGATGCTACTATGTTTAAGTCGCTCTGAAATCAGAGTGATATAATTTTCAAGAATATTGTTTCCATTTTTGTAGAAATTATTGATGCTGAAAATACATTTCTAAACCTCATTTAGCTTATGTGAAAAATATTTTATATCTGCCTTCTATTAAGTCTGAAACACGTGTCACATGATACATACGTCCTCATCGAGTGGTATAACTCTGTGTGTGCCTTCAACATCAACCATGACAGCAGCGTGACGCATCGGACATACCAAAAATTTATTGAGATTTCTTGGGTGAAATTGTACTTTTAATATTGGAGAGGGAAATCTGTACTTTTGATCACATTCTCCAGATAGAACATCCCAAATACATACATTATTGTCTGTAGAAGCACTTAATAATTTATGACCATTTCTTGACCAACTGAAAAATACCATAAATTTACTATGTCTTGACTTCATGTTTACTTTCCTCTATCTGTTCTACTTGATTTTATTATAAAACAGACACATTCTGATAATCTCATCTTACCTCAATGAACATACAGGATGTACATGAGCACTGATAATCTTGGCTATACCACGGGTTAGAAAATCCCAAATCACAAGTCTTCCATCATTGCAACCAACAGCAAGAAGTGTTCCTCTCTTATTAAATGTACAAGTAACAGCAAGAGATATACAATCCAGTGTACCATCAAATTCCTAATAAAAGAAAGGTAATAATTAAAAATGATATCATAATCTCTCATTGTTTCATTGAGATGAAAATATAATCAACATTGAACACATACCTCTGGATAATTTTGTCCGAAAGACTCTGTAAAAATACAAGCGTTAAAATTAAATAAATATCATAAAGTTTACATACATTAAAAAATACACTTGAAAAATTATTAAACTAAAATATAAACAAAGGTTTGTTTCTTTATCATCTAACTTATGAGAAAATTTACAAATAATTTGTACTAAAATTAAACAATACACTTTTCGTATTGAAAATATAGTTACCTAATAGTTCTAAATTCATTTTTTACAACGCCGATTTGTGTTTTTGTGATTAAACTATACAATGCTAGATGTGGTTTTAGGTTATGACAACCTATGTGGTCTGCCTGGCGCCATCTGACGATGTCGGAAAACACCCGAATCAGACTAGAGGTTTGTGTGATCAGGTATTATATCGACTCAGTTCCGGGTTCGAATCTTGACTGTGCAACTTGTTACGATTTAGCCGGTATACACGACGCCGTGACGCAAGAGGTTAATGCACCTATTAGTTACATTTACATTCCGAACCGGTAAACGTCAACAGGGACAAGAATTAGCTTGTCAAATGAATTCTTTGCCACGTTGGCTTGTATGTTAGGCGCGCGCATTCCGCGAGTGTCGTCCACGAGTTCGCGAAGGAAACAGTCTCGTTCGTGCGATCTCGCGGAGGAAACAAAAAGACTGACGGTTGACTTCGTGTCGGCAGGTGTGATTGTTATTTGATTGTTCGATCGCCGAAATTCTGGCAGATCATGATGCGACTGAGCCTCACGCTCGTGCTTCTTATCGTCGCCGGTTCGCACGTTTCCACCGGCGAGGATTGCAAAGGATGTGTTCCTCTGGATTCCTACTCGTTTGACAAGGTAACGAGAATCGCGGAAACTTCTGGAATCTCGGGGAGGAGATATAACATATCCGGATGTAATAATTGAAACTTGTGAGACTCTTGATATAACGATGTTATAAAATACACATCGATTTAATGACTCTAGTCTCTCAACTTTATTTATATATATGAACTTCATTATAAATAGTATATAATTTATGTATAAGTTTGGTCGAGGAGAAAGTTATTCGTAGGATTTTTGATGGAGAGTAATTTGACGCTTCTTATATATTTTCTATATGTTTTCCCTACATTTTTCCGGAAAATTTCCGATACTCATCCGGTATCATTAGCTAATATTCATCCTCTACACCGAACATGTTGTGATTTCCTTCTTATTGCGATCAGCCGTCGTTGCTATAGTTACCAGGCCATCGGCCACGTTGGCGAATATTTGGTTCCGTTCCCATCGCATTTTAATTCATAACCATCATTTATTCATCATAACGCGCAGATATCGATTTGAACGCAAACAAATCAGAGAAATATTAAATGTTATGCATTTTTTGAAATTTTCAATAAATAAATAAGCAAATAAGAGATGACCTTTCTAAGCATTTTTATTAAAATATCATTTATTAAAGTTTGAAATAATTAAAGGATATATGTTCAAAAAAGATGAAAGCAGAAGAAAAATATTTCTAAGGCATCTAAGTTATGACAGCTATAAAAAATGTCGTAGGTGATCCCCAAGTTCAAAGCAGTGCTCGTTAAGTTCGATGTTGCATTTCCATACGGTGGCAAGCACGAGCAGTATGCAACTGTAGCAGCCGACACAAGGGACTCATATGACCTTCTAGTAGCGACAGTAGGCGTGAAGGACTTTGGTGATAAAGACAACTCCGACCTGGCACAGCGCTATAATATCAAGAAGGAGGACTTCCCGGTAGTTTTACTGTTCGTGCAGGGCAAGTCAAAGCCATTCAAATTCGTCACTGAGAGAGATTACGACTTCACTGGCGAATATCTGAAACGGTTTATCCGATCCAACTCGAGAGTATACCTGGGTCTGCCAGGATGTGTGGAACGACTGGATAGGCTAGCCGAAGAATTCAAACTTGCAGGAGAACAAGAAAGACAGGTATGACATGATCAGATAATAAGCGTTGAGTTCAACAGTTCTAAAGTTTTCATAAAGAAGATGGAAAGTAAAGAAGTGACTTCTCACAGGAAAGTTTGCAAAAATCTGTTAATTATTATCTCATTTGTTAATATATATTTATTATTTCACCTGTTAATATGTACTTGTTATCTGTTATTATCTGTTAATATATATACTTAATAATTTTCTTTTTTATGCAGGAAATATTAAAAAAGGCTAGAATCTTCGAGGAGACTTTACCAGAGGAGCAACGAGAGGCTGCGAAAGTTTACGTGAAAACTATGGAGAAGATCTTGGAGCGAGGAGATATATTCGTGCAAACGGAAGAGACGCGAGTGCAGGGACTTCTTTACCAGGGAAAACTATCGAACCAAAAGAAACGCAAGATGGAGGAGAGACGAAACATTTTGCAGTCTTTCTCGGCCAGGGACGAACTTTAGAGGACTTAGCGAAAATTCGACTTTTCAATGATCATCCAAGCATCATCTGATAATTCAGTTTCAGTACAAATACCGACTGTTTAATTGTTACTCTGAATTATCTTATATGCTGGATAAAATGTTATATGAGCGACGATAGGAATAGAATTACTATCGCCTGATATTCCAAACACCGCAGTATTTCTTTACATTTATTTTTTGTCGCGTTGTATGTGTATGTATATATGCACAGGAAAAAATGCAATATTATTTGAGACACTCTCTTGCGTGCGATTTGTTCCTTTGTATTAAACGCTTTATCCTGTTATATAGATGATATAAATGCAAAACAACTAGGCCAATAAGCATTATAGATGTATAGGATTCTATATTTAGAGATATCTGTCAAATCAGTTAAGTAATACTACAGTTTAATCTATCGCATAAAAATTACATACAATCAAAAAAACTGAAAATTCTCTAAAAGAAAAGGACAATTTTGATAGGTTGTGGGTTAAGATGTTATATTGTAAACAAAGTAAATAAAAATTTCATCAATTTTATACCGATATCGTGATACACGCTCACATTTACGCACACACACTAATATCTGCGGTCTCCTCAACACGCTGTTTGCTATTTTTCAAAGCATACACGATGTAATCATTAACAAACGAACGAACATGTGATATAATCCGCAAATCGTCTTGAATTCTCGAAAGAGTAATTTCTAGAATAATAAGAAATAAAACGCGAGAAGTTTCTTGTGCGTGCAGTTTGTCGTTGTATTTATTCGTTCAGCATTCCCTAATGCTTGACGCACCTTCCCCCGCGTTCATTCCGGTAAAGATACTATCTCGCATCGATTCCTCTTCTACTCCCGGTTTAAAAAAATCACAGATAATATGCATCGCTTGTACAAATACTATCTTATATCGAGTAACATGGAAATTTATTCAACTCGTCCACAACGTCGTCGCTAAAAAATGTATCTATGTATATTCAATGCTTGAATAATGAAGCGTTGGTGGCATGTAATATATGCACATTGGCGCACATAATATCGGAATGTGCTGTCTGTTAACAAAGTCCATTGTCCGTGGATATATTGCGGGGTTCATTACTTTTTCTCGTCTTCATCTTTCACCTCTAACTTCTTAATTTCTTCGATTAGTTTCTCCTCGCTCTTTGTTACTTCGCATTTATCTTCCGCTGACTTCGTCACCTCTTTCTCAGTTTCCTTTTGCTGAGAGGTAGTGTTATTCCCGTCGATATGTTTAACGGGCGATTTCGTTGGCTCCTCATTATCGGTACTTTCGCTGTAACTTACGTCACTACTTGACTCGCTGTCACTCTCCACGCGTTTCTGTTCCGGATTGCTTTTACCGGCGTAAATCTCGCATTCGGATCCTACAATCTTCTTAGCTTTCTCAAATGCTTCCTTCCACACCAAAGCATCTGTATAGCAAATTAAAACGTATCAATGTAAAAATATTCTCCAATATTATCTCTTGTCACTTGTATTTTAAACGTATCCTTTCAAAACTTACTTTCAGCATTTGCAAAACGTATCGCAAGCAATTCTGGCTTGAGTTGTTCATCTGCATAATCAGCAAGTACACTCCAGACCCAAGCCCTATCACTGCCACAATTTGGCTTCAATTCCATCCATGGGGTTACAAAATGATTAGCACAGATCTTAAGAGTTTTGTCTCTGCGCATGACAACTCTGACTGTGTTTTTCACTTTATGCCTTAATAACTTAACCTCTCCTGTGCCACGTTCCTTCCATTCGGCTGGATTACTGGATGTATCATAACGATATAATTTTGCTCTCCTAAAAATTATTAGAATTGGTATATGTATATTGTACAGTTCCGTAAAATATTTTTATAATTTACTCGATATAATATGTGCAATAATATATCAACTTACAATTTTAACATCTCTATTTCGTCCTCTTCATTGTTGGATACTTCTATTAAGGGTAAAGATATTATGGGTTCAAAGTGTACATCATTTTCAGTGTTCTCTTCATCATTGTCTTGAGGTTCACAGTTGGCACCTTTTACGTCAACGTGGTCACCATTAAGCTTAAAAAAATAAAACAAAAAAGAAAACATCATCTTACAAAAAAATATCTCTTTAAAGCATTCAAACTCAAGTGTCAAATTGTAAAACAGAATATTTCAACCAAAATGCAACATAAAGGAAGACATTTTTGGATACACATAAAATCTATAACAAAATTTAAAAAATTAGATTGTACTATTAAAGAATATACAATTTTTGTTTCCTGATTTGGTTTCGCAAAAAAAAGAGGGGGGAGGGGGAAACGTGAACATAACCTATTGCCAATGATGCTATATAATAATGGGTTATTAACCGAATAATTCTCCAATTAAGATTAAGCACAAAAAAGACAATGGGATGCGGCGAAATATATGTACCACGTTTTCTGGCATCTTCGGCGGTTGGCTGGAGTATCGTACAAAGTAAAACGTTCGCCGATGATCACACAAGACGTTCAACGGCCAGTTTTGTAACGTGTATTGTGTCGTAATTGGCTGCAATTGATAAACGCTGGCAACCCGAACCGCAGTGCTGCTAAAGCGAAGAAACGGATCCTCCCTAGTCGAACTCGTGCTAGTTACTCTTTTTGATCTAGTCGCACAGCTCACATCACGTTGGCAACATCGACGAGCGTTTCGCCGCCGGCGTCGAAAAAACGCGGCTACGCGCATGCTCGAGAGATCGAGACGAACGGCTGTGAGAGCGTTTCTCGCGCGACCGGTGCGGGAAGGGCGGGAACGAGAGGGGAAGAGGAAAAGAGGCAAAAGGGAGTGGAGTGCGCGGTTGTCCGGGCGGCCATTGCGGGTACCTTGTGCGAAACTCTGAACGTGAGCCCGATCCCGAGTGTCGTACGGCACGCAGATCGAGAAATCCGGAAGGATCGACGGCCATCTCCGTAACAAGGTGCTGCGTGTGAAGCTCGGAACACGCACCGAGACTCCGGCCCAATGGCTGAGACCGACAAGTTAAACATCGACAACATCATAGCTCGGCTCTTGGAAGGTAAAACTGGTCGATCGCCGTGCGCTGTCTCGCGCTGCGGAAATAAAAAAGGGGGGGATGGCGACAACGCAACGCGGCTCGAACATCGAGACTCGATCGCTCCCGTGAGCGTCATCTTGTACGTGCATCTTCGCGTTATTTCTTGCGTGGCTTTCCGTGATTCGCCTGCTCGATGGTGCCACGACGACGACGACGACTTCGGGGGGTGATGATGACGCCCGACTTACCGATCCCTACTGCTCTTTCAAGGGCACGACAAAACAACGCCCTGACACTCCTGTCTCGTCCCCGTCGTTACGCAATGCCAACAAAACCGATGTACGCATCTAGTTGTCATGGACTTTCGCCGTGCGGCGGACGTTGCTCGCGTTAGTTTGTTTACACAAAACGAGGTTGACAACCCGCGTACACGCCTCGGCCGAGAGCGAGGGAGCTCTCTCTCTCTATCTCTCTCGCGGTATAATTCATCTTTTCACTACCGTCATACGTCATAGAACGGTTTTAGAGTTGGTTTATTATATTTATGAGCTATATTAGACATCTAGGCTGATTCATTCGCGCTCTGTTGACTCTTTGAAAAATAGGAGAGCACCGCCAATGAATGCTCTCTGCTCCATAAGAAGAGCAATTGAGTTAGTGGGACGATTATGTTGATGAGTTATATTTTTATTTATATGGATTCTTTCACTGCAAAATGGCTGATAAAATGATATGCAATTATTCTATGTTTTTTATTTTCCAAAAGATATATTATTTAGCTTATTATCTACAAACATCTTGGAAACCTTAAGAACATTCAGGATGATGTAAATTGATTATGAAATTGTATAATACTCGTACTATTATAGCAATATGTGTCATCACAAGGAATACATATCTACTTTTTCATCTGTTTTATACTTAGATTATTATAATCACGTTAAAAAAATAAAAGAGAGAATATATATATATATATATATACATGTATGTATATATTAGAAAATGAGGTTAATTTTTATGATATAAAGTTGTAGTACTTGTATTAATATTGTCATTAAAACACCACCTTTTTGCATCTTTATAGTACGAGGAGCCAGACCAGGCAAAAATGTTCAGTTGACAGAAGTGGAAATCAGAGGACTATGTCTTAAGTCACGTGAAATTTTTCTATCACAACCCATTTTGTTAGAACTCGAAGCACCATTGAAAATATGTGGTAAGTAGACGAATACATTAAACTCATACAAAATTTAAAGAAGTAGAAATGTTAATTATTTAACATAACTTAAATGAATTGTATGTGTTTAGGTGATATTCATGGCCAATACTATGACTTGTTGCGATTATTTGAATATGGTGGTTTTCCACCCGAAAGCAATTATCTCTTCCTAGGAGATTATGTTGACAGAGGAAAACAGTCGTTAGAGACTATCTGTCTTCTTCTTGCCTATAAGATCAAATATCCAGAAAATTTTTTCTTGTTAAGAGGAAATCATGAGTGTGCGTCCATTAATAGGATATATGGATTTTATGATGAATGTGAGTTCCATTCCGAGTAGAGAAATGGCGCTTCTCGCGATATAATCTCGTTGACCTAATTGTTTTTATTAATAATGGTTGTCATTTCTGTGAATAAAATATTCCAGGTAAACGTCGTTACAACATTAAGCTATGGAAAACGTTTACCGATTGCTTCAATTGTCTGCCTGTTGCTGCGATAGTGGATGAAAAAATATTCTGCTGCCATGGAGGATTGAGTCCAGATCTGCAGAGTATGGAGCAGATCAGGCGTATCATGCGACCAACGGATGTACCTGATCAGGGATTACTTTGTGACTTATTGTGGTCGGATCCCGATAAGGATACTATGGGCTGGGGTGAAAATGATCGTGGTGTATCATTTACGTTTGGTGCAGAAGTCGTTGCCAAGTTTTTACATAAACATGACTTTGATCTTATATGCCGTGCCCATCAGGTAAAATTTTGCACATATACACATTTATCGTGTGTGTGTGTGTGTGTGTGTGTGTGTGTGTGTGTGTGTGTGTGTGTGTGTGTGTGTGTGTACACGTATATGTATATATATTTGTGGGACACTCTTGTCTGAATTCTAGTAAAAATGTTGCATTGCAAATTATGATTATAGGTAGTGGAAGATGGCTACGAATTCTTTGCCAAGCGACAGTTGGTAACACTATTCTCCGCTCCAAACTACTGTGGCGAATTCGACAATGCGGGTGCCATGATGTCGGTCGATGAGACGCTTATGTGCAGTTTCCAAATCTTGAAGCCAGCCGACAAGAGGAAATTCACGTACGGCGGTTTGAATGCAGGACGGCCCGTAACGCCACCACGAGGCGCGAATAATAAGAACAAGAAGAAGTGAAACCCTTAGACTTATCTTTTCGAATGCGACACTTAGGACCTTACGACCGCTACCCCCGATTCACCATCTGTTATAACGTTAAGTCCTTGTAAGAAAGGGAGAGACAGAGCGAGAGAGAAAAAAAAGTTATAATAATTATTATTATTATCAATATTATTATAATTATTATTATTATTTTCAATTGACTACGAAGCCTTGCAGAGATAAGTCACGGAGTATCGTGAAGAATACATGAAACAGAAAATCTGAAGGGGCGTTGCTTTTCACAGAGATCGTTGTCGAAAGTAGTAAGTGATAGCGTATGTTTGTAGCTAAATGTGTTACTGTATAAAAACAAACTGTAGTAGTGATAAAATCAATTTATCTCGACGATAAGATTAAAACCGATGTGGCTGCCGCGACGTTCTTAATAACAATTGCAAAAAAGTAAGAGGAAACGGACAGCCATATTTACTGTAATTCACCTTTCGCATTCGTCAATCATAACATCTGTGTCTTTTAGTTCATTTGCTATTCGGATTCATTCATCGGTGTTGTCAGCATCATTTGCTAAGATCTCTTTCGACCACTTCACACTGTGACGAAAACCAACACGATAATTAGGGCAATGTCTCATACACGTACGAATCACATACACGCGCATACTTATACACACATATATCAATTTCGCTTCATTTCATTATATAAGTACGCCGTTAACGAAGATATCGATACACAAGTAACTAGCGATCGCCTAGACATAATTCTTTAAAGTATAATAGATATTTATAGCGCTTGATATTTCTATAAGTTGCACAAATTTGTAAACGACATCTATTACGTCATACTATTACATCAATTTTATAAATATACAATTTATATGAATCGTGAAATGTAGAGAGAGAAAGAGAGTGAGTGAGCGGACAAAAGAGAGAGAGAGCGGGGGGGGGGGGATAGGGAGAGAACGAAAGATTTCATCCTAAAGGCAAATGTCAGAACGTTTGACAAATCGTAATTACTACTCATATACGTGTTATCATTTTTGCCTCTCGTGGGACGAACGGAAAAGCACTCGTATTGCGATTATTACAGTCGGCAAGGCTTCTCTGAAAAAAAAAACGTCTTAATAACATTATATAATCTGTAAATCTAGGAGGGTATTAATCGTGCGACTAACGGGCACACATAGACAAGCGCGAGCGCGCGAATCGCACAGCGATCGATGTCACCGTAATATAGGCGTCTAATTCCGAGATAATAAGAAAAGGGGAGGAAGATGTGTCCTCCTGCAGCATGGGTTTCATTCTCGCTATCGAGACGGTCTCCAATCATGGGACGTATCATCATTATCATTATCATCATCCTCATCCTTATCACGGTTCACTCTCACCACGATAACGCTCTTTTTCATTTAGTTTTTCCTGATCTCCCTACATCATGGTCAGTACAGTTTCTATTAGCCCAGTGCACATCACGAAGCACATATCCATCCTCGATGATATGAAAGCAAAAAGAAAAAAGAGAAGGAACACGCATCCGTGTGAAAAAAACCTCGACGTGAGTATCTTACTCCGGATTCAGACCAATCATGTTTAGTCTCCTCGTCATACTTGTACATTAATTTCTTTTTTATAAATAAAATTCACATAAAAATACCTGTCATCTCTCTTCAGTAGATGTACATATCCGGCATCCCAGCGAGCGATTCTCGAACGTGCGACCTTGGAGAAGAAGGAAAGGTTTTACCCTGATATCTATCTTAGTGCGAACAGTTCTTATAGCGCCACACTGTCCATTACGAATATCTCGTATGTATGTAAGTGTATCGTATGTTACAGGTACTATTCGATGCTTAGAAAGTAACGAATACGTGACGTCCATAACGTTCATATCCTCTCTGCGTAAGCATTCGCGCGTCAGGAGGTACATATAGACGTAGTCTCGAACTTTGCTATTAACTGTATTGTATTTAGAGAGAGAGACACGATAATTTTACTTGCGTCACGCAGAAAGGCGTATACGTATATAAGGGCTAAACTGATAACACCAATTGTTATCTCGTTAGCACTTCGGATCACCGCTCGTGATTCTCGTGAGAAGTGCCAATTTTTCATTTGTCAGTTTCATCTTTATCCAAGGTGAAATAAGCACATGGTGTCAGACAGGAGGGGGAAGGGGGGGGGGGCAAAAAAGAATAATGCGCAAGAAAGGTGATTGGAACGGACGGATCTAATTATAGTCGTGCGAGACATTGAGGAATACTTACGCTGGTCTCTGTGATTCCGAAGACGAGGAGATGCGACATTTTGCGTAAAATTCTAATCGTTTTGATTCGTACACACAGCGTTGTCACAGCGTTGCGGCTCTGACTTGTGTCGTAATGTTCGATATGCCAAAATTGAGATTCCTCTCGGCACTCGTCGCGAGAGACAATGAAAAAAAAGCTCGAACGTTGCGTCCCTTTTGCGCACATTGCCAAGGATTTGGTCGAGTTTGAGATAAAGTTTCAGGGAAACGGGGAACGGAAAAGTGATCTTACGCGCGCTACATACATCACACACGTTTTTTCGGACGTTGTACATATATATTAGTATTATCAGAGATATACTAACACAATGCAGGATTTTGTGATTAACGGGATAAAGCGTGTATAATACGCGGCGAGACGTGCACTCGAAGAACGTTACAGCGTAATTATACTCCATTTGGCACTATACTGTATGTAGTACAAGTATTATTAAATAAGTATGTGAAAAAGAAAAAAAAACAATCTGTAATTGAATTCGAATGCTTGGAACTTCGGCATCTCATCGCGACCCTCTAGCTCTTTCGTTTCCCTGCACAGGCACCTGTCCCCAAGATATGTACCTTCGAGACTCTCGAGATCTCTCGAAGACCCGGTTTAAAACTCTATGCTCGAGGCGATTTTGATCCTCGTGCGATTTAATTGCTCGGGAAAACTTTCAGGACGGCGAGACTCGAAGACGGACTTTTATCGCCGCCCGTGTGTCAGGATGGAGGAAGCGGATATTCCCAGGCACCACGACGCGAAGACCCGTTCCTGAGTCCATTGCACTTACTCGGTTTCTGGCTCACCGAGACTCCGCCTTCTGGTGTACGAAGCAGAGGAGCCAAAGATTCAGCATCCCACGGCGGTCCACCCCTGACCAGCGTGGGTGCTCGTGTAGGAGGATCCTCGGAGAAGCCCTCCTTTCTTCCGCATCCCTCTCTACGTCGCCCCTCGCTCCGTCCTTCTTCCGCGAGACGGTTCTTCACCGAGAGAGGAGCCCGGGAAGAGAGATGCGGGAGAGAGGGCACGTTCTCGGCTGTCGAGAGAGAGAAAAAGAGAGAGAGAGAGAGACGGAGAATGATGTCTTGATGATAAGCCAGCGGGGTAGTCGCCTCGGGCGAGTTCTTTCTGATTCATCCGGGGATTCGAGGCGCGCGGCTTTGAGCGTCCTTGTCAGCATCGGGAGCACGGAGGTGCGGACAAGTCCTGTTGACGGTAGAGCGCCCGCTCGTCTTGCGACGATGATGTCGAGGCTCGTCGGATACTCGTCGGTCAGGATCGTCGCGCGGGTGCTAAAAACCACGACGAGCGGCCGCGCGATAAGAAACGTGACGGACGAAAGCCGATGGCTTTCTTTCTTTCAATGAGGAGCCACGTGAGATGCTGAAGAAGATCGCTCGTTTCACACCGCACCACCGGCGACATTAATACTGAGGCAGAGAGAGAGAGGGGGGAAACAGAAAAAAGAAAATAGAGGAGCTGGATGGTTCCCCGATGAAAGCACACCTGTTCTCTGCGAAGCGGTCTCTAGACCAAGCAGATATTCACAATTAATTAATGGTCAGTCATCAACGATCATCGGCGAAGAGTGATACAGACGTGTGTGTGTGTGTGTGTGTGTGTGTGCGTACATAAATATCCAGATGATGATTCTCGATAAAATTCGCTTCCTTTCGGCTGAAGAAGAGGTATCGCACCTTTGGAAATAAGGGTCCACCGACGGTCGAGCGCGGCACCACCGGAAGATGAGGAGGATCCACGAGGGCGAACGAGGGTGTTTCCTTTCTTCGTCTGATTGTTCCCCATACCGGAAATGTGTCGACGAATCGCAGTGCGCGCCAAGTTGAGGTAAACGTCGCGGCATGGGTTGCTACGCGGGCCCGCATGGATAATGCGTGTTTCCTGCCGCGGTGATCACTGATACCGATACCGACGAGGATGCAGCCGCAGCACGAGCAACGACATGAGCTTGCCACCGATTGCTGTTATCAGCAGTGGCCGTCGCACCACCACCATCATCATCATCACCATCACCAGCATCATCATCAGCAGCTGCCGGCCGTGCCGTCGCCGATGCAGCAGATGGAAGGTGAACCGCGTGGTCTCGCGTAAATCCGCGGTAGTTTTACACCCCACCGGTCGACCGATCCCGATGACCGGAATGCAAAAGTGACACCCAGATCGTGTTCCCCGCGACGAGGTACGCGCGAGTGATTTGCGAGGAGAGGAGACGCTTTTAAGCGGACGTCGCGCGGATTTGCCCGGCGCGTCGAAGCGGCGGACGCATTAAAGCCGACGCGCGTTTCTCGCGGCTATTCCTTTTTGCTCTCTCGCTCTCGCTCTCCGCGCACGTCGTGCTTTCCGAGCTTTTTCATTGCATTCTACCCACGGGCCTTGTCAGTTCCTTCTTCGGGGACAAAGAAAGCGGTCCCGCACGACTGCTCCGCGAGGAACGCGTCGTCTCCCGGCGATTTCTGTACTCACTTTGAATTCGCGGCTCCGCGTACGACAAGGTCGGCCGCGAGTAATCCTTCGCGGGAGAAACGATAACGAACGTTAACGTTGCCGCTTGCTGCGCAGCTTCCTCGTGCGAAAAGTGGCCCCGGAGGCTCACTCGCTTCCGCTTTCCTGGCATGTCAAATAAAAATTGCAATGTATAAATCCGCAGTTGATCCGTAGTTTCGCACCCCCGTCTGCGGTTCAGACGAAACCGGAAGAAAGATGCGAGAGTGAACTAGATCGTGTTGTTTGCGAGGTACTCGTATCCTTCGCACGTTCGGTCAAATGTCGAAGTACTTCCGTGCTGAATCCGTCATTCTCTCAGCTTGCTTGCAGAGCGCCGGGAGAGGAAAGCGATCGCTGAGCCCCAATCCGACGAAGACCGCCGTGCTGGTCCAGCCGGTCTCCTCGTCGGCCCCCACGGTGGAGCCGCGGAACGACAGCAACAACAACAATCGTCATCACGGTGATCATCATCCGAGCAACGACGGTGCGTCCTCCGTCGAGGAGTTGGGTGCTAAACGACCGCTTCACCCGGCGCTGGTCGGCGCCGGCGCCGCCTTGGAGGCGAAGCCGCTCTGGGAGGAATTCCATCAGTTGGGTACCGAGATGATCGTCACGAAAGCCGGACGGAGAATGTTCCCCACGTTCCAGGTGAAGGTTCCTCGTCGCTCGTTCGAACTCCGAGAAACGCGCCGTCGGTAGCACGCGGATTCAGGTTGCAGAAGTCGTCTCGGCCATGAGGAGCTTCGAGGGAAGCTTGGGGAAGCTTTCTAGAGCGGGAAGAACGTTTCAAGTATCCCATAGAGTGCCTCTATTTATTGGGATTTTTCTCATAAGAGAACGAATCGTTACGTGATTATAAGTCGCCCGTGTGCCGTGACTCTTGCATAGAAAAATCAAATCACTACCTCACGAACTAACAATAACATAATATCAATGTTATAATTTCCCACTCAACGGTGTAACTGTTCACACAACACGCGCGTTATATCGCATTTGCATTGGTCGAGTGGAAAATTATAACGTTGACGTTATGTTACAATTAATTGGTGTTCACTGAGGACGTGCGATTTTATTACGATTTCCTTTAATTGCGCGGAAAAGAAATGCAGTTCCCACAACTGAACAGGGATCAGACAAAAATTCGGTGATAAGAAGTGACGTATCCATTATCGTGACCGATTCGTGTGAACATTCAGCTCCATCAGGCTACTTTCCCATTGGAGCAACAACAAGAAGCTTCTTCGAAAAATGCTCTCGTTGTTACTCTAAGGGGAACATTTGCTTTGAAACCTGCTCGAGACAACTAAGAATAATTAACCGAGTAGAAACCTCCTGCGGGAATCTTTCCCTTCCTGCAACCGAGTTTTTATCCAGTCCCGAGCAACGAAAAATTCAAGTTCATTTTTCAACAAAGTAGCTTTTTCCGTGAGTTCACGAACCTGAGAAAAATAACGGGGATCTCGTTAATCATCGCAGTGTCGGCTATTCGGCTTGGACCCCAATACGGAATACCTGATGGTAATGGACTTTGTGCCGTGCGACGACAAGAGATACCGATACGCCTTCCATAACAGCGCCTGGGTGGTGGCGGGTCGCGCTGACCCGGTGTCACCTCCCAGGATCCACATGCACCCCGACAGTCCTGCGAGCGGCGCGCACTGGATGAAGCAGCCGATCTCCTTCGACAAACTGAAGCTGACGAACAATCAACTCGACGACAATGGACACGTGAGTGTCGATTCTTTCTCTCCCTCTTTTTGTCTCATCCTCGTTGAATTATTCGCTGAACTATCCGGCGATGCGCGTCACAAGAAGCAACTATGTAAAATATAAGTTCGCATTACAGAATCGTTCGGCCAATGATTTTATTACGACGTAAGTTCGCCGCTGGTGTCCCTTGCGTTCCTCTCGGTTGTTCACACGCGACCGTCGCATCGCTCGTTTCATAAAGCACACACCTACGCAATAAAGTAGAATGAGAGATGCAGCGGCTTCCACGTGTTTGTCGTTTGCGGACGAGTTCGCTTTAATTGACCTGAGATACGAGCTCGTCGCTCGCGAGAAATTACGGAGAGAAGCGCGACGCGTCGCATCGCTACGACGCGTTTTCCCTGGGATCAACCGTCGTTTAAAGACCGCCGGTCGTACGTTTCATCCGTCCCGTTCATCTCGCCGCTTTTCTTCCCTACCGAGGCGTCTCGCGTCGTCGTGCTTGTCTTAAAACAATTAGCTGCGCGCTCGTGTGCGTGCGAACAACATGAAGTATCGTACGCGGTCAGTCACAAAGGTTGCAACAAAAGATTTTCTTTTTTAATAAGTTTCTAATGGGAGAATTTGTTTCTCAATCATTCTCACACTGATGGAAAATTATAGTTTAACCGGAAAGTGGGCAACCAAACGCGCCTCGGTTGGAGGAAACAGAATTTCTGGTTGTAGGAACCATGATAATAATTAAACTCCGATTAAGCTAATCGATGAATAATAATAAGAATTGCCAGCACATCAATGTTTTTTAGCTTGTCATTCAACAATAATAATGGTTCTTACAAGCAGAAATTCTGTTCTGTCAAATTCAGTTCTTGGTTCTTCGACGAAAACGCGTTTCATTGTCTACTTTCTGATTAATTCAATTATAATTTTTTACCAGTGCGAGAGACATATTTTGGGTACGAGAATTTGCGTTGCAAAATTCATCGATTGACCGTACGTGAAAACATAGAGGATTTCCTGGGAGACTTCAGTACCCTCTCCGATCCGCGGGAGCTCCGTTCAGAGTGAACTTGTTTTTTTCTCGATATCTATTTTTACGGCAATCTTGCATTTTCTTATATTTTTATACACTATATTATTAGCATCGATGTGTCACGACGATTCCAGAGCTACATTCGCACGTGTAATCACGAGATTGCGCTCTAAATGTTTTCTTTGTTTTTTTCATTTATTTATTCCTCTAAGTGTCCAACAGTATTTCATCGCGCGTCCCGAACAATGACGGTATTCTTTCAACGAGATCTTTATTCCAGCTGTTTTCCCCCGGGCGTTTCAAAAGCGGTAGAATTATTCTCGTAGGAAAATAGACTGCAATAGTTTGACGGTGCGGCGCGCTTAAGGATTAATGTTATTTGTACGCTTCGAGATATCCTGTCTGCGGCGTATTAATCTCACCCTCCTGTCGCCACGGGCGAGAGCGAGAGTATCGTGTGTAAAGTAATGTAAACAGATGTAGCGTAAACCCACACCGTAGAGGCCTGGGAAAGAAGCCATACACTTTGTAACACGCGCCGCTTTAACGCCGAAAGAATTAGCAGCGGTCAGCACATTGGCAAATGCGGCGAGCAACGTCGATCTCGACTCCAGATCTCGATTGCGAAATCTCCGGCGGAGCTGCTTATCGTTCGTCGAAACGAATGATAACGAAATCTCCGCTCATCGATGATAACTTCGCACGTGATGAAAACACGAGGTTAACAGTGTATTCCGATAAATCGGCACCCCGGTGAGTTGTTGACAAAGTTAAAGAAAGAAAGATAACGTCGATATAAAGCGACTTTATTAGATAATATCGATAATTAATTATCGAGACTTTTAGAGTGACTTCGCCGAACTCCGATTAAGCTGATCGACGAATGATAACAAGCGACAATTAAAAATCGTCAATTAGTTGAAACAATGTTTGACGAGAGTCAACCTCGATGACATTAAATGTCACGCGCGACAAAGTCGGCCGATCTCGCCGCGGTCGCTTTTCAATTCTCTCGATGGCGCGCACGATGCACCTGCGGGTCGTCGCATCGCCGAAAATAATCCCTCGCGGTCGCGCCCGTGCCAAATCCATCAAGACGGGCGCGAAATGGGTTCAGTGTTGCGATGTATCGGGTATGCCAATGAAACGAAACGGCGACATGCCGACGCCGTGTGCGCACGTGTCAGTCGCAATTTCGAAGGAGGCCGGCGAGTCATCATGTCACGCTTCATATTTCTGCGACTGATTGTCGCCTGGCTGTTCCTTATCGCGCTTCTGCGCCTCTTTGAAAGCTCGGCCCTGACGCGGCACCTCCTCGAATCGATTGAGTCGCGACGACACTCGCACGAACGTACCTGGCGACGCATCGATCGGCCGTCGATTCAAGTCCGATAAACGAACGGAATTTCAAGGGTACACAGTATTTGGACCGCGTGAGAGGTCCGTGGGCGACCCGGGAATGTCTGCTAATGCTCGCTCTTAGTATAGTATAACTCATTAATACATCTATCCGAGGCAAACATTTCCCGTCTCGGACGAGAATCCATCGGCACGGTGGAAACGCAAAGCGTGTAACGAGCGGAGAGAGTTTATTACATTATTCACAGAGCACTCGTTGCGCGTGTAAATTCCTCGAAGATGTGTTTCAGATAAACTCGCCCGCGTGGTATATCGCGCGTCGAAGTTTATACACTCGCAGGAGAAAGAGAGAGAGAGAGAGATGAGATTTATTTTGCGACAGAAACGTTTCCTCCCCGAGGAAGGGGGGAGTCTCCTCCGCAAGAATGTGTCGCTCTTCTCGCGCGAGAAGACCTCTGACCCATGGCGAGAGGCCGTTCTTTTTCTCCCGTTACACAGAGCAGTTTGTTCCTTTAATTGCGCACCGAAATATGTGGCACCGGGCCGTGTAAAAAATCCGTGGGCGGGTTGGGAATGCCTGCTGATGCTCGTCCTTAATTGACGCGCTCGCGCTATCGCGAGACGTCCTCCGATGTCTGGGGAAAACTGTCGGAGGCATCCCGAAGTTTATATCCGAGAAGTGAACGCAGCGCGACAATAGGATTTCGATGGTAAAATAACACGTTTAAAGAAATCAGGCAGCACTATATATATATAATTATGTATAGAGTCGTGTAAAATTACATATAATCATATAAGGAATTACATATGATTTTATATGTTTCTAAGCGATTTCTATATGATTTTATATAGTTGTGTATGATTATATATGAAAATTTGTTTACCAAAGAGTCAAGACTTTCCTTCTTTGTCCATTCAATTTCAGATAGACCTCACTCAGATAAAAAGCCACTCGACGGTGATATCTGAAGTCGAATGTAAAAGTTCGCGGACGACATTAAATTTTTCAATCAATTTTTGGGAAAAATTCCGACCACTCTCGGAGGGTCCCTGGATGGTAGGGAAAGCGTTTTGCGTGGGATTTCCCCGTGGTGTGTTCGCAATACAACACGAGTGTGTGGAACACAATACTCAAGTGCTGACCACGAGGAATCACCGTGAAGATGAGAAGGGACCAGCCGATCTCGGAAGAGAATCGTCGGGGAAAAGCACCGGTAGAGGAAAATGCGCGCTTCGTAGAAACGTCTTCTCGATTTTCGGGGCCACACGCGTTCCCCTGCTCATTGTCTGTGTAAGATATATACGTATCGTACGTGTGTTGATGCGGGCACGCACGTCTTCTTCGGGGCCCAGTGACACACATGCCATCGTGAAGCATATGCGCGTGAGTGCGCGATCGTGCGAGGGAAGGACGTGGGTGTCGGGTTGCGGGTCGGGGGTTAGTTTTTACACTAATTAGTCACCGGTTCTCTTCTGGCTGTCAAACATCGCGACCGCCCCCCCGTGGCGCTCCTTCCTTCTGCCGAATTCGAGCCTCACGTGTCCCCCGTTTCACCCCGCGTCTTCCTCCCCCTTTGACGTTTTTTCTCCCCGTCGTCGATTTTTCGTGAGACGACGACTTTACCGGATTACGCGCGCCGATCAAATCTCACTCCGTGAGAGTGTTTGTCGCCCTGTCATAACATTTGTAACGCCATGTTACCTTATCGTCAAACTGTACAGTCCATGACATGCTCTATCGCTTCCCTGGACGGATAATTATATTTTTCAGTGTTATATATAACCAATAAGAATTGAAAATCGCACGAATAAATAAATATTCAATAATACTCAACATTCAATATCTGATTGTAATAATGGGATTAAATTGGTTCTAATTATAACAGTCCAAAATCGTGTAAATTTTGATCTAGGAAATGGTACAACATATACGGAAAAATGTGCTGCAACCAAGTAAACGTAATTACTTGTTTGCCAACTTCTTAAATCAAGCAATATTTTCATCAATTGAAGCATATTTTAATAGCTTATAACAAATGCTTATTTGAGCACAGTAAAATGGCCTTAAATTGAAAAAAGAGATTCTATTTGCTAGAATTACTTCTTTTCCATTGAGAAGAAACCTAGTGGTTTTAAATTAGAATGTTCTACTTAGTAAATATTTGCTCGAAATAAATTCTGATATTTTCAATATTATGAATTTAATACTCACCGCAACTGTTCTAACACAGTAAAAGTCTGCTTATACGAGGGAAATATTATATTGTATATGCAGTCAATTATATTTCTATTTTCAATAAATATTTTCCAAGAAGTACTGGAATAACCATTCTATCTGGATCAAATAAACACTACTTGAACGGTAGCACTTGTTTCTTCAACGTACATGTCACGAAATTAAACAAAGCATTACTTCATGAAAAACGAGAGCTTAATGGCCGATATTACGTCATAAGGTATTTCACGAGATGAACGAGTAATCTCCCGTGTCAGTCGTGACCATGTAACCCTTTCCTGTTGCAGATTATCCTGAACTCGATGCACCGCTATCAGCCACGCTGCCACGTGGTAGTCGCCCCCTCGCCGCCGGGTGCGGCGCCGGACCCACGTACGGAAAACTTTAAGACATTCTCTTTCCCGGAGACCCGATTCACCGCGGTCACCGCCTATCAGAATCACCGGATAACGCAGCTGAAGATCGCCAGCAACCCGTTCGCTAAGGGCTTCCGGGACTGCGAGTCGGACGAGTGCGATAGCGTGGCCATCAGCGGGATGCAGAATCCGGCGAAGAGGCCGGCCACAGGAAGCGCCGGAAGCGGCGTGCTGCCGGCGGGTTACAACACCGTACCGGGGATGCAGATCACAGGCATACCCGGTCAGGAGCATCACCAGTTCTACGGTGCACCCGGCGCAGCCGGCCACTGGACTTATCCGAACCACCATGGGCACCAGCCGTCGGCGCACGTCAACTCGGTCCATTATCCGACGCATCCGGGCGCTTCGCTCTACGGGCCGCGATAAGAAAGCCGTTGATCGTCGTTGATTGTTCTTCGGTCACTGTGTAATCTCTCTTATCAGTTCTTGTACGTGCCGAAGACTCGGCGACCGATCTTATCAAACCTCGTGCAAGACCCAACGTGTCCTCGACGAAGAATGTGAGAGACGTTTCAGTGAAACGCGATCTGCATCTTCTTGGCTCTTATTTATCATGGATAGCCGAGCATTGTGTGGACTTCCATCGGCGAAGATTCAATGCGCGCTTACACAGTGTGAGGTAAATATGTATTGTCGTATCATTCGCCGTATCGTTCGTGTACTTTCTTCTCGTGAATCACACGACGATCGTTGCGTGTATTTATTATCGGGCTGTCGGAGTGCCTTCGTAGTGCCTTGTGAACAATGGGACATGATGGACAAAACAGATGTGTGCCTTATATCGCGCGTCCTGCTTATTTTTTGCGGGCCTAAGCACGGTTCGTCACAAAATCATTTCGAGTTAAAATTAAAAGTGATGAAACGAGTTCACGAGCGAGTGTATATTTATATTTTTGTGTATAAGGACGGTTTTTTAATACGAGTTCACTTAATCGGAGGTAAGATTTAGTAATTAACGGATAACGGCATTGCGCTGGATGTTAACACTTGATACTCTAACCAAAGATTGTTGTACCAAAGATTACGCTAATATTCGACGTGAAGTGTCTATCTTTAAGTTTTACGTTCAGTAAGATCGTTCTTCTATCGGCTCAATCACACGATATCCGACGTTGTTTTCGTCAAAACAAACAACATTAAAATTGAACGATTACATTTAGTCATTGTGATATATGCAATATTCACTTTCACAAATTGCTCACACGTCTGCATGAATAAAAAAAAAACAGACGGAAGTCAAAGATTTGTCGGCATGTAAATTTGTTTGTTTCATCAAATATTCTATTGTCGGTCTACACGCAAATTTTTTTCTCCCGAATGTCCCGAATCGGGATCACTCATGAGAAACGAATCGGCCGATCGATGCTGGCAAACTTGCGGAAGGCCAAGGAAGAAAGTGCCTTTTGTAGGAGCAAAGTGCGTCTATTTATACTGGGTGTCTCAAATGCCGAACGAGCCTAAAAGGTTCTCGAGCCAAGACGGGAAAGTAAACGCGCCGTGACACTCCGTGAGAGTGCGTGGCTGCTAAGTGTCTTAATAAATTATGCCTCCGGGTATCGTGCCATTGTACGTTTAACTTTTTAAGACTCTCGTACAGTGTTTGATAGTATTAGAGGGGCGTTTTATGGCCCAAACAAGGAATAAACAGTAGAAGAACGCAACGCACGCACACGCGAGACTTATTTTCCCCGAATTCACTTCCTTCTCCCTATGAGATCGAGTACTCTTCGATGTAATTTCTACATGTTGACAATGCTCATCGCTTCTTTATTTGCTCCGTTTTTATTTCCCTTCGTACGTATATTACGTACGTTTGAATTTGTAATTGGAAATGCAAATATTTAATAATAGCGTGACTTACCTTTAAGGTTGTTTAATTTTTCGCGGGATCATTTGTCAATTTTACGATTCGCCGACAATCACGAGAAACCTGAACGTCAAGTTTGTCAGAAATGACGAGCCAGTGGCAATGAAGTGAGACAGGAACTCGAATGTTTGAAGTCCCCGCAGCACGATGGATGGATGGACGCGACATTCGCCGTGATTGATGACTGCACAGGAGGAACAACGCTGTGTAAACATATTATAGGCGTATGCTTAATGACCGCCAACGATCTCTCCACTGAGCTAAACGTTTTGCAGTCATCCGTATTTTCAAAAATGTCCCCGTCTCCAGTTGAAGGAGGAAGAGAAGAAAAAGAGGAGAAGTGGGTCTTTTGGTACTTATATATATAAACTATAATATTTCGCAAGCGTCGACTTTATTATAATAGAAAACTGCTATATATATACTGATTAAAAAATGTCTACATTCAATTAATATTCAGTACATTACATATTTACTTGGTCCAAATAAAATGGTTATTCCAATACTTGGAAAATATGTATTAAAAGTAGAAATATATAATTGCTAATATCTCCTATGTACTAAAAGTAGAAATATATAATTGCTATATACATATCTCCTTCGTATAATTAGACATTTATTTGTGCATGTTAAAACAATTCCGACAAGTATTAAATTTATAATATTGAGAATGTCAGAATTTTAACTTTGGAAAATATTATACTGTAAAATTGAAATTTGAAACACTAAGTTTCTTTAATGAAAAAGAATTATTATATAATTCGAATAAATATTCTCCTAAATTTAGAACAATTGACTCAAAATTAATAATCCATTTACAAATTACAGTATCACTTCGTCAAAGTAAATATTTATTACATAAGCCATCAAAATGTGCTTAAATTGAGATAAAAATATTACTTGATTAAGAGACTGAAAAACATTTTAATTACGTTCGATTGTAGCACTTTTTTTCTTTGTATGTACTTATATTCCATTATCATGCTTTATTCTTGTTATTATTATTTTCATTACAGGGAACCGTGCAATTTGCGAGACACATCGATTAAGATTAAAAAAGTAGTAATAAAGGGGTGATAAAGGACATTAAAAAATTTACCATTTTATTTCGCAAAATTAGAGAGATGAACAACGATTAGCTCGCGATCGTAAATGAAAGGATTAAAAATAAGAGTCAAACTTAACTCGGTTCGCGACGTCCGGGCTTAACTTATTAACTTATTCCGCGAAGAAATGACGGCGCGTTACGCCGCACACTGTAAAAGTACACTGTGCGGTCCGCACAAGGGAGGTCCCATCGCACTGTACTTTTGACACCCTAACCCGAGAGTAATATAAAGCCGCGAGACTCACGGCCTACAGAGAAGCCGCGCTTATCGACGGCGCGTGACGGCGCCGGTAATAAAAAGCCACTCCGTATTCTTTCATCTTCCTCGTGGATGATGCTGCGCGACTAACCGAGGTCAACCGACCCGAGGGGTCAGCTGACACCATCGGTGACACCTCTCCTGAGTTTATGTCGGAAAGTCAAAGGCAACGTAGTCTATCGGTTTAACATTGAGGGAAAAAAACGAAAGAAACGTCATCTCCTCGTCGATGCGAGAATCCAGATAGCATCGCGGCGAATAGAAATTTGAAGAGAATTCAATTGATCCTTTTAATTGGGTACTTACAGAATTAAAAAAAGGAATGAATATCTGCAGAACATTGTTTTAAAGAATTAACCGCAATCAAATTCGTCTTTACACTTTTCAAGAATTCTAATCATGGTAATTTCTTGGATCATTTTTATAGTATTCTTCTATTGATTTTGAAAGAATTGCAATTCGAGGAAGGAGAAAATTTCAGGAATACTTTAAGAATTCACAATGTTCTTTGGGAAACTGTCGATGCGAGAAAGAAAGAAAGGCTTTACTGTTGCCGGCGCAGAATGCGTCTCTCTCTCTCCCTCTCTCTCCCGGATCTCGGAACGAGCTATTAAGATAATTATTAATCGCATCGTAAGCCCTCGGCTTCTTCATTATCGCCATTCATTCGCCGATACCGATCTTTAACGCGTCCTGTCAATTACCAAACGCGACCGAGCGCGACGAGAGGCAATGGAGCAGGCAGCGCGCGTGCTCGTGCGGAGAGTGCTTAATAAATCTCTCTAATTTTCCGGCGGTGGCTCGTTGGTCGCGGATCAAAGACCGACAAATGAATCGCTCGGTAGGTGGAGGGAAAAAAGAGGAAGGAGGAAACGCGGGCGTGCGTCTGCTAGAGGAAGGCGCTATCCCGCTACCCATGAATCCGTCATCGCCGCGTATCGTGGCCCGTGTGTGTACGATTCGCGCGTACACGGTGTGGCGGGGCTTTTATAGTTTCCACGTCGTCGGCGAGCGGCTCGAAACGCCTTCTGAATTTTCGAAGAAGACCGATTCGAAATAGGCGTTAACCGTCGCAAACGCAACTCCGTTTTGTTTGCGTCGGCGCATTTCTTCCGCGCAGCGGATGCGACCCCATGCGACTAATTGAGAATGAGAACGAGGGAGAAAGAAGACTCTGGGCGGTCAAGGTGTATATTAAACCGTAACAGCTGTTTTCTGTTTGAAAAAACGCATTTGCAACACTTTCTTTTTCAACGAGTTTCGCCAAGTATCTCGCATCCAATGGGAAAATGTATCTCCTGAGAATGACTAAAATATCAATTTTAACGAGAACCAGCGAGAACCGAATCGATTTGACGTCCACTCGATGTAATTTCTATTGTTTCGATGTCGGTTTATATCGATAATTCATTTCTCGCTGAACATGGGATTTCACATGGATTTCCCACGTGGATTCCCATCTGATTTTTCTCAACAGGGTTGCGACCTTTTCGTGGTGCTGACCATACAGCGCAGAGGAGAATCATTTTCTCACGACGGGAGTCCATTATCACCCCCTCTATTTGTTTAATTTTCGCAGTCTACCCTACTCTTTATCGAGGGCGGCGATTTCGTCGAGTTCGCTGGCGTTACTCGCACGCGACACGTGTTACTTTCGGAAAGATCGAAACCCGCAGAAGTCAACCGGCCAGAGTCTGCCGGGGACGCATCGCGGCGCGGGGCGACGCGACCGACACGACGGCCAGAAGTTCATATCCTGCGCACGAATACGGCCGCAATGACAGATTTACAGATTCCAGCCATCGCCATCGCCCTCTTCCACGGGACGATTCTTAAAGCGGGACGCGCGCGGGCACGGCCGGAGCGCACGTCAAATCACACCTCGACTGTTTACGCTTTATGTCCGCAACCTTTTCGTCCCCCTCGTCTAGTGCCCACTTCCACTTTTGCCACCGTCTCCACCCCCTTCCCAGTCTCTTCTCCAGTCGTATTTTGACTTTCCTCCGCGGTCCCGCGCGTTTTATGTAGTTATTTAAACCCGGCGGCGAACGTCGCCGCGAAAACGATACCGCCACGGGTGAATGTTTCGATGTGCTCCGAGGAACTTCGACTATCGACGAAGATAGGCATCCCGACGACTCTCTCTCTCTCTTCGGGTTACTTCCCCGCGACTTGGACGCTTTCACAGTACTTTCACGGAGTTACCTTCGCGTTCGAGTCTCTTATTAATCCGCCGATCGTCTGTCGAATAATGATATACATAAATTTTATATATATACATACATTGTATGTGTGTATATACACACATATATATATAGGATATATAACTTATTTATAAAAAATATGTAAGAGATGTATACTTTTTACAAGAAGGAAAGTATGCAGAGGGGACTTTGAAATTGCAGTAAACGCGACGCACACGCGTCGTCATCGGCTTTGGCCAACGTTGCAACAGCAGAGGATCGTCCCCTCTATTTACGACGTAAGGTAAACTTCTTCTAGACACCCGTGGCATTCACGGTCAGCGTCTGTCTTCGCGTGCTCCGCTTGCTTGGACAGTTTTCACTCTCGCCGACAGACATGTCCGTCTTCCACCTTTTTCGTGCTTCCGTAAAGATTCCGCGTTTGTCTACAAATAAAAAAGAGACAGAGATATATACATACATATATATATANTTTCGGTTCTCTCTTGAAATACACCTTGCTCTCTTTTCATTATCTATTTCCTTATCGGTGTATATTTATTATTATCAAATGTTTTGATTTAAACAAATTTTTTTTGTAATTATTATTATCAAGTATTTTAAAGTCGGCAAAATAATTATTTTACTGTGAAAGCGTAAGAAAGGAGGAGGAGAAACGGCGTGGAAACGATCCAGCAAAGCGTCGCGCGAGCAGATAAAATCACGCGGAGGGCACGACATTTCGGTTCTTTGGCACAGAAAGAAACGCAATTTACAGCGAGATCCGGAATTACAAGTCATACGCGAGTAGTGTGCCAATCGTCGCCCATCTAATTACCCGGCCGAAACCAAAACCGTGCTAAATAGCCGCGCGCTTCGTCGTCATTGTTAATCAGCTTGTAAATAACGAGAACGCTTGTTAACATAACTCGCGCACTATCCTCAGAGACTCCGATAATTTCCAACGATTTCTATCTCTGTTTTCCTGCTTGGTTAATTTCAGAATTTGTCGGGATACAATGGACAGTCTGCCCGGAGAGAGCTGGACCACCGACGTGTGATCGACCAATCGATTTGGTTCCCTCGGAACATCCGCCTCGAGAATAATGGCGAATTCGATCACCCGTACTACACCGATTTAGTGCTCGCTGAAAGCTGTTATCCTGCTGTTATCCAATCAAGTATGCTGTATCATATCTTAAATTGAAATTTTTAGTATTATACAATTTTTAGCCTTTCATATGTACACATCAGATAGAATAATAATATTAAGTGGGACCATAATCCATATAAACTACAACAGGAAAAATTATTTTTCTTATTATATTTTTATGTGGTGAATGAGTGTTTCGGCATTTCATAATTTTAGTTAATGATTTTAACTTACTTTTAAATTAATATTCTTCAACTATAAAAAGAAGTTATGAAATAAAAATTTAAAAAAAAGATATCGAGTCAAGTAAACCCGATTATCGTTAACCCTGTTATCGTTAACAATATTTGACCCAAACGTTAAAAGTAATATTTCCACATTATGACTTTAATATTTAGAGACATTATATTATATTATTAATTAACATTATTAAACAACAGTTTTAAAACATATATAAAATATTACGTCAAAATGTTTATGAAATCCACATAAAATCAATGTTTCGAAAGATCAATTTGATATTTCTTGCTTGTTTAAATGAAAAAGCATACAAGCGATTTGGAGCGATTAAACGCCCAATAATGTCACCGTGATTTAGCAGAGAGTACACGTGAATTATTTCATCGTCAAAGTGCTTATGCCATTCCGTATGTATACTTTGTGTGTAACAGGCCTTTAGTATGCACTAATCCGGTGCAGCGTGGGCGATCAAATATTCGCTATAAGAGAGAGAGAGAGAGAGAGAGAGAGAGAGAGGAAACGCAGGAAACTAGGCGATGTACATTTTGGCGGTGCTCTCAGGTTTTCTGCCGTGGCGTACAGTCGGCACGCACATCCTATCTCGCCGCTGGAATCCTCATATGTCTGTCAACGTGGCTCCCCAACACCTCGGGGCCTCGGATCACTTTGCTCGCGCGAACGCGAGCGTACGAGCGCGGCAATACAAGAGGCGAGGCGCGAGGCGATATCTCGTGTCCCATCCCGCTGTCCCAGCTGGACGAAAATATCACCGGCGACTAGTGGCCAGGACTCAGGGCCGTGCACTCGCCGCGGCGCCTGCGAATAGAAGGAAAGAGTTATTAACCCGGGAACGTCGACGCGCTCGAACGACTGCCGTTTAACTCTTTGACATGTCACTTTGATCCTGTCTCTAACCTACTTCGGCAGATTTATAATTCCAGCTGGAATTTTATTTACAATTTTATGCTCTGCATTCTCTCTCTCTCTCTCTCTCTCTCTCTAAATATAATAATGAGCGAAGGAGAGGAAGATACCTGACGTGTGCATGTGCTGAAGAGAAACTCGTATGCCCGCTTCTTCAGCCTTCAATTACAGAAGTCGTCGAATCGGCGAAGGTTTCGAATGTTCTTGGCTTGGAGTTAATATTTCGGTATCTTTTCGCCATTTTCCTCGAAAGTTGAAATCTAAAATAACTGCGAAAAGGAGGAAACTTCGAGTATATCATACATACCCAAGCAGCACGTAAACGTTCGAGGAACGTTCGCTTTACGTTGGTTTGTTTATATTCAAACAAAGTGGAAACGTTCAAAAAACATACATTTTAGAACCTTTAATATATATTTTACGTAGCAAAAGTATCGCAGTATTACAATTATGCTGCTCTGTTACAATTCCATTTTTTAATTAAAATATATACATCTTGAAGTTTGATTATGTTTATTTACAACAAATTATTTAAAAAATATATTAATTGCTAAAAAATATTAATATATCAATATCTTTATATCCTTAATCTATCTATTAATAATATATTAATATATAAAAACATTCACAAAACATTTCAGTTCAGCATTTCTGCCTACCTGGGATAATTTAACGAGATCCTAGTTAAAACGCGCAGGGGAAAAGAATAATGTTACGCCTCAATTTTTACATGAATTATTACGCGCGAGAAATGTAGGTTATGAATTTATCCAGCTGTTGACTTCCGCTTCACGCGATTCGTAAGTTGAACGAATGACGCGAGATGACGCTATTTGCTGCGTAGTCTCGCGTCGATAATGTCGCACTTCGCACAGCTGATCCGCATGCGTTACCTTTCGACAGCAAAGTGTAAATAATCTCGCAGCACGGGAACGTTGTGCGTAAGGAAATACGACGTGACCAAGCGCGTACGAGTTTGCATTGACGAGATCCACAACAGGAGAATATTTTTCACCGTTGCGAAGGCCCGTTCATGGGTTAACGGTAACGTAAAGCTTGAATTCTGTCTATCATAACCTCACTTCTGGAGATTGGATGCGCAGTATCAGTTAGAATGAATGGTAAGTATGATCGCAAATTTAACCATTAATTTAATTCACTCAACAACGAACTGTCAAGTAGATGATTTTTCCGAGTTGATGATGATTTGAGTTAGGTTGTTATAGTTCGTATTGTTCTGTTCTCTTAGACACTGTGACAGATACTCCAGGCTCCAAAGCCCTGGAGGCTGCCAAGAATATGAAGGACTTAGCTATATTCAAGAAGCCTATTGGTTCTGCGAAAAAGAGGAAGTACAGTCAACCAAAGATCCTGGACGAAGATATGTACATCGAGAAGATGGGTGAGATCATACAGAGGGACTTCTTTCCACACCTGGAAAGGTTACAGGCGCAGAACCAATACCTGGATGCTCTGGAGCAAAACGATGTGAAAAGAATGAGAGAATTGTACGCAAAGTATAGCTCCGGCCGGCCCGTCACGGAGAGGCCAGTCAGCCCGGCGACCTTTGAGACTCCTCAACGTAGGGTCGAGTTGGACGAATTGCCGCATACTCCAAAAGAAGCTGCTCAAGAAGAAGCATCCGCGGAGACGATGAAGAAGGATGGTAAAGAGGAGAACAAGACTGGTCTGGACGATTACTTAAGCACTCACACGAGCGAGGACAACGCTAGTTTCGAAGAGATGATGGTCGAAGCAGAAAACAAACGTAGACTGAAGCACGCGTGGCTCTACGAGGCGGAAGAGAAGTCGAAGGCGTGGCTCGCTATTAACAACACAACCGACGCGACATTGGCGATCGAAGGATCGAGTTCCAGGCCCAAGCAGGTGGACAGCTGGGCTTATAGGAATAAGAATTACATCATGTATATCCCCGATGGAGTGGAGCCCACGGCCGAGGAGAAGATAGAACTGGCTAAGAAGAAGCAGACGGTGATGCATGAGAACACGAGGCTAAGGATAAATCCCTTCAACGAACAACAAAACAAAGAAACCATCAATGAACTGGCAAAGTCACAGTCCAAGGCTAACGACGGCAAGATCGGTGTGGACGGTAAAGAGGTCGTTAGAAATGCGACGCCCCAAGTGAACGGCTACAGTTTCGTGGCGACACCGAGCCCGAGGCCGGGAGAGTGCGAGAGTCCTTTGATGACGTGGGGTCAAATTGAAGGGACTCCTTTCCGATTGGACGGTGGAGACACTCCGTTGCTCAGGACGAGTCAGGGACCTTCCTTTAGGATGGCAGAGCCGCCGAAAAGGGAGAAATTGGCGTTACAGTTGGCAGAGAAAGCCGGTGAGAGACACAGGGATCGAAAGAACAAGGCCTTGGAAGCTGCCAGAAAGTCATTAGCCACGTAAGCAATTGCTCGTGTAACGTACGATCATGTGATTTGCATCATTAGTTTATAGTAAGCAAGAAACACTAAATCAATTTTTCG
This sequence comes from Dinoponera quadriceps, assembly GCF_001313825.1. NCBI lineage: Eukaryota > Metazoa > Arthropoda > Insecta > Hymenoptera > Formicidae > Dinoponera > Dinoponera quadriceps. Next base: position 1,676,855 of record NW_014554796.1, read on the forward strand.
AAATATTGATTTTATATAGATTTTATAAATATTTTCATATAATATATTGTAAATGTTTTTAAACTGCTACTTGATGATATAATATTTCGAAATATTAAAATCTTAGTGTCGAAATGTTATTCTTAATGTTTGGGTCAAATATTGCCAACAATATCGTTGTGTGCAACATTGAAAGCTACATATTTGAAGGCGTTGCATGTTACAAAATATCGTAACAACGTTGTGTTAATGATTTCTTGCTTCTACCGGATATGAATAAACATCTGACCGTGTAATATACACCATTGGAAAATTCGTAAGAGATCATAAGATATGATAATCTTTCAGGCCATCGCCGAGGTCGACTATAGATCGTTTGAGCACAATGTCTCCTGCGGCGAGAAGATTAGCAACCCAGAAATTGCGGATCTCGGGCACACCGTCGCCCCGGCTAACACCATCGTCGAGGACCCCGTCCGTAGGCGTCAGGACACCCAACACACCGCGTGCGAGTACACCAGCTAAGCGAGCGGCTTCGCAGAAATTGGATACCAGTGTCGCACGGATGCAAGGACCCGTGCTCACTGATAACTTGCTCAATCTACCTCCGCAGCGGCAACGAGCATCGGACTTCTTTAACAAATAAAAACTTACATTGTTGGAGTAACTTTATTTCTTTTTTTTTGGTAAACGATCTCGAGAGTAATTTTAATAATACTGTATAAATATTATAGTTTTTTTGGTTATATTAATGTTAATGAAATCACTATATGATGCAGAAAATGTATTTATAATTCGAGACGAAGAGGATGTATTTATAATATATATGTATATACATGAAATGACTAAACATGTTTCTAATAAGATATATTCAAAAAAATTTCTGGCACGCAAGTACATATTTTAACCAATATTCCCCTTTAGCATCTGAGAAACTAGAGACTTAAAGTTACAAAATATTTTTTGACCGCTTCATTGTAAATTTTGCTGAAATAACAGACCGTTGAATTGTATCTACTGTGATGGAGAAATACGAATCATCAATTTCTAAAACAGTTAAAATTCAACGAATAGCAATTTTGAAAAAATAAATTCTCAATCTGCAATTCTCCGTGGTTAACCCTACGGTTGAAGGTGCAAATTCATGGGATGCTGAACTCGGCGTCGAGTGTAGCCACGTGACTACGTTCGACGCTGGTTCAGCGTGCGATAAATTTGCGCTTCAAGTTGTAGTTATGACTCAGATAAGTAAAATTCCGCGGCGTCGAGAATCTACGGAAATTTAGCTTGTGATTAGGAGAACACAATCAGCGAGGAGGTTACAGGAGGAGTTAAGTTGTGCGAGCTCCTCGTACATTATATTCTCCCGCTAAGAATTTGTGAAAATTCCACGGAACTGCGGTCTACGGAAATTTAGCTTGGTATTAGGAGAACACGATCAGCGAGGAGGTTACGGGAGGAGTTAAGTTGTGCGAGCTCCTCGTACATTATATTCTCCCGCTAAGAATTTGTGAAAATTCCGCGGAACTGCGGTCTACGGAAATTTAGCTTGGTATTAGGAGAACACGATCAGCGAGGAGGTTACAAGAGGAGTCAAGTCATGCGAGCTCCTCGCTGATCGTGTTCTCCTAATACCAAGCTAAATTTCCATAGACCACGGTGGCGCGGAATTTTCACAAATTCTTAGCGGGAGAATATAATGTGCGAGGAGCTCGCAGGATTTAACGCCTCCTGTAACTTCCTCGCTGATCGTGTTCTCCTAATACCAAACTCGAAATCTCCTAATTCGATGAATACACTTTGATGAGGGAACTTTATCTTTTTCATTCAATGCTTAGTGGTCACCGTACATCGATTCGTTCAATTACTGTGAACGATTAAAGTTCAGAATTCCATTTTTACTTCAATATTGAATAACTCAATTGAAAAATAATTGAATCGTAACCTGCAAGTACGCAAATTAAAGGAGAAGGTTCATGTTTTCACACAAATGATATAAATAGCATTTCTTTGCAATTTTTCACTTACACGATACTCAACAAATTTCATAAAAAATATTAGCAATTGACGGATCTCGATTTATATTCGTGTAATATTGTAAAAATAATTAAACTTTATGTCTGTAATTATATCTGAAATCTGGAGGCTTTTCCCTGTAAAATGCTTCTAAACCATCTTATTATCATTAATTTGTTTCAAAATTATAACCCACTGAATGTTATTTATTCTAAAACTTGGAGCTTCACTTTTCTAGCTGATTAAAGCCCGAGAACGTATATACAACGATGTTAGCATGCTGACAAATCAAAAATATATAAAATATAAAATATGAACATTCTCAGAATTGCTCGTATTCTAAACGCGGTGAAAACAGCTGTATTAGAAAAAATCGATAATCACGCGTGATATTTATAGCAAATTTCCTCTTTAGAACAACTAGTAATTTGATTTATCAGCACATTAACACGTTCAGAATACGGATCTAAGTATTTAATTATATAACTTGAAAAAATCAGCTACAAAATGTCTGTACATAACATTTGCGTACTTACTTAGAACATTAATATAAAATATAATGTTTATCTTGTACCAAATTCGGGTCGCTCAATTACCAATTTTTTTCACTATCTACGTCGACAATAAACAAATAAAAATATAAAAAAACCTTTAGAAATGTTGACTTCATGTGTATTTTCTGAACATTTTTATAATAATGTTACATATATTTTTTTTTAATATAACTTCTATTATAAATATAACTATTAATTTAAGTTTTTTGACGTAAAAATAACCTTGATAATATATTAATTTTTTGCTATAATATTACTTTTTCATATTGTTTGGTGTTCGAATTTCACTGCTGGTTTGCTGTCTCAAGAAATTATGTGTGTGATGATCTATAATTTAAATGACTGGTATTTTACATTTTGAAAACACGTTATTACTCTTTTATTTAATCGCATTTAATTATATGGCATCTTAATTTAGATAAAAGTACAAACTTATCATCGTATAGGTAGCTGCAATAATTATCGGCTGCTAAGTTTGTTTCCGAACGGTAATAAAGTATATTTTGAAGATAAAATCTTTTTTATGTTAGGAATGTTAAGTCTTCTTGAACGAAGCACTTGAGTCATCTTATTTTTTATACAAATTTACCACATGTAATAACTTTTAATATTTTATAAATTGTTTTGAATAAAAAGTTTAAAAGAGAGGGAGAGAGAGATAGAGAGAGAGAGAGAGAGGGAGGATATGTTTTATAACATTTTATATAATTTTATAATCTAATTAATTCTGATTTGCCTACTGCACTTGTAGTATATGTTCTTTAATTATATTAATTTATATTTATGTAATAAGTTTTCCTCAATTTGACGATTTATCTCGCAAGTCTCATCTAAAATGTTCACAGTATTATTTTTCAACGCATAATAGTGAAAACTACTCTCGATCATGGGAATAACATCCTTGACCTAACTCTTTCATCATTCACTGTAGCCTGTACACAACTGTCTCCACATCAATTCTACCGCATTTCGTTTCATTATTTTCGTTGCAAATACGGAAGTCAAATTATGTCAACGAGATGGTTGTTTCCTCTTCAACCGAAACCGGTAATCACGATATTCCTGCGCGGTTGTGCGTCATGAAACTATAAAATGCGTTGTGACGTTGAAGCGTATTGGAACACCGGTGATTTCAGGAAGCGACGATAAAATCAAAATAAGTCAGCCGCGTGAAACGCTGCAGCAGGAAGTGTTCGGGCATTCCCGAGCCGTCGAAAACAAACATTGATCGATTGCGAAATCCCGCTCGCAGAAGAACCGGCGACTTATATAAATGTAACGCCAGGAAGAGAAGAAGAAAAAGAGAGAATTGTTGACGGGACAGATATGAAGTCCTCCTTGATCCTGAGGGTCGCCTTGCTACTGACGATAACGCATATTGCTCAGGCACGCAAGTTAGGATGCACCTCTTGCGGAGGAGGTTTAAGCTCAGGTATGTAAATCGTATTCCATTGCAAATTATCCGTCGTCAAGATCACTAATTGGCCTAAACTTGCTACCAAAACAACGTATATTTCATCCGCTCAAAGTGATATCAATCCTCGAAAGGAGCCTCGAGATGGGGAGATTTTTAATACAGCTCCGACTTTCGCATAGACGAAAATATGTAACGATACAAATCTCGACGTCTCAAACTTTTAACTCCAGGTACTAACCCTTGCAAGTGCGAGGACGTGGTGGTGAAAGCAGCTAAGGTGCAGAAGCCGTTGTATCACGCGACTCCGGAGGCGATCAACGAAGCAGCGGCCGTGCGCGAGTCAGGGTCCACTACAACGTTTCCCGGGAACGTCGTGCCCTTTTCTCAATATAGTCAGACTAGCAGATTATATGGAGTCAGTAGTGGTATTAGTCACAGTAGTAGCAGTAGCAGTAGCAGCAGCTCTGCGAGTTCCTCGTCTACCGTCAATTTTCTGGGAGGATCTGTTGGAAGAGACCTGAGTAGCTTCGACCCCTTCGCAAGGAAGTACGAGTCCGGCTGCGGATGCGGGAGCAAGTCCAAAGTGGAACTAAACAGCCTCTTGTCGTCTAACACTCAGGCGCAGATTGTACCCAGGTATTGGCACTGCTTACTCTTCATCCCAACTATCGACCGCTGATCGGCGATTCACGTATTTACTTCTCTTTCCTCCTCTGTATAGCTTCAAAATTTTGGAAAAACCTAAAAGTTGGAAGAAACTAAAAGTTTGAACATTCTTTCGTCATTTTTCCACGGATTCCTTTGGCTTCTGCCTCGAGGGCCCGCGAAAATTCGTTCAGAAGAATTCATGTGTGTTCGGTTGATTTACTTTTCTCCGCAAAGAAGAGAAGAAACTAAAAAAACTGGCGGAGAAATATGAAGGAAACAATTTTTCCGAACTTTAAAACTGTCTACTCTCCTATCTTCTTTGAATATTTCATGCGCGCCGTTCACTCGACAGGTTCCCGCCAATCGGCGACTTGTGCACCCCGAACAAACTGACCAGAGACGAAGTGTCCACCAAAGTGACCCCGGCGTATCCCAAACTCAATTTCCAACAAACTGTCGAGCCTGTCTGCGTGAACGTGGTCAACGGTCAAATCGACAAAGCTGATTTGAGCAAACTCGCCTCGTACAGCGGCACCGGTGGACTGTTCGGTGGTCCCATCGGTACGACTGGTAGCCTTGGTGGCTACACTTCCAACATCGTCAGCAACACACTTGGATACAAATACGGTGGTTCGAGTAGTTACGGATCAAGCTCGTCAAGCGGATTCTCATTGGGATATAAAGACGGATGGGGTAATATCGATAGGTCAGGTACGACGGGCAGTCTCGACACAGGCTGGTATCGGATAAAAAAATCGTACACGGGTTCTAATATAGGTTCTAATGTCGGCATAGAACTGAACTCCGGGACAAGCAGGTTCGGTGGATACGGCACGTCGTACGGGAGCGTTTACGCGCAAGAGCCGATCGATCGCAACGGATGCACCGATTTCGGCGAAGATCTCGGTACGTTTCCGTTGTATTCGCGTGTGATGAGATCGCCGAATCGAAATGACGTTCGTTCGTGCGTGCTTCAGAGCTTCCCGAGGACTACTCGTACCCTCGGCAACCAGCGGACGCGGTCTCGCTCACTCTGGCCTACAAGAATCTCTTCCCGTACACCGTGGTGCACAACAAGAGGTGGTTCGTGCCGGAAGATAAGCTGGCATTTGGGCACAGAACGGTGCCGGTCGAATCGCTACCCAGCAAGAAGCCGTCGGATATACCTGAGGAGCAGCTGCAGATCCTCGATAAGCCAATCGTGGAGCTGAAACCTGCGGCGCCGATTTCAGTGAGCCTCGGCGTTTACAACGAGCAGGAAGAAGCCAAGCTGGCGGAGCTCGAGGCCATCGAGCGCGAGAGGATAAATCAGGAAGAGACCGCCAGCCAGCCGCGGGGGAACTTCATCACGTACGGGTGAGCGAAATACTTGACGTGCGATCGGTCACCTGTCAGACGTGACGTTCTACTTAAACTCGGCTGTTTGTGTTTTGCGATCTTCCTGAACGCACGTCGCGAACTTCTTAGTATTCGACATTATTTTTGAAGCGCGGAGAGTTAAGAAATGTGCAATGTCGGTGCATTCTTGGATTAACCCTCGGATTAGCCACGTAGATGACAAGTGTTCTCCATTTCAAATTGACATTTTCTTCTGATAGACCAATCCAGCGATCGCATTCGTGAATATTCACGCATTTTCCCCGTGCAATTTGTTTTAGAGACCTAGGATACGCGCCAGTAGACGGATTCATAATGCCAGGGAGATTAACAAAGTCCGGACAAATAAACTCCGGAATCGGTTTGAGCAATACCGAAGACGTTATCGGCGAAGGCTGCGGTCCGATGGGACCGCCGCTTCCCGGCTACGTTCCCGGTACAATCGTGGTCAATCGAGAGGTCGTAGAAATCGAAGGAGAGGACGAAAATGACAACCAGAGGAGCGAGGACAACATTCGCCACTACCTGGACGACGTGAGCGACGAGGAAGACGATATCGATGATACGACGTCTGGGATATTCGCTAAACTGAAGAGCACCGCTCAGAAATACGGGCCAGTCATGTGTCCTAGGTGATCTCTTTTTTTTTTAGGAAATGACAAAGATATGGCTTCCTCCAGTTTGAAGACTCACGATCATCAAGACCAATCTCTCATTCGTCGTCTCGATTTTAGATACGGGCACAACCTTCAAAATTATACTAGTCCTAGTCCCGTGTCTCTCTCTTTATGACCTTATTGTTACACAGATAATATAATAATTATACGAAGCTAAGCAAATGCAATTTATTATTGGAACCTCAATCATATTTGTCCTCTTGTGAAAACGATAAAATTAAACTTAACTGACTAATGATTGATAATAATTACAGTTTCCGTTCCACGAATAAAAAGTTCACTGAAAGTTCTACTTGGAATAATAATCGTGGAATAATAATAAATAATCTAATGGAATAATAATAAATAATCTAATAGAAATGCACACAGATCGTTGTAACAAATTCAGAGCTTATCCGACAAATTGAGTCCCTCCACTTCAAAGATCAAATATGCCTCATCACTCGCACTTTTTAAATACTGATTCAATCGTAAAATATGTAGTATCACTGTCTTCAGTTTTTGTACATATAATACAATTATAAGAACAAATATTATATTTTCCGTTATATAAAAATGCAATATATAGTTAAAAATATATATAATAAAAAAAACAATGTTTGCTGTCCGCACTTTTTAAATACCGATCAGTTTTTGTACATACAATATAATATTCCAAGGACAAGTATTATATTTATATATATAATTTATATATATAAGAAAGAATATACAATGTTTGCTGGTGTATCGCTAAAAGTCGGACGACTTTCTGCATAGCCAGCGAATGCGCAGGGCAACGCCGCCAATGAGATTTATAATCTCCCTTCAACTTCCGTGGCTAAAGCACGACCGTCAGCACGTCATAAAGTGTTTCGGCCGAGTAAAGGGAAGCACCACATGGTGATGCACGATGATCGCCACGAAGGAAACATAATGTATCTCCAAGAGTGAGAACGGGCCCGCCACGCGGTTGCTATTTAGAGACGCTACGGAGGAGCTCTCTCGCACTCCTACTCGTCCGAACGTCTTCTCTTCTTCTTTTCTTTCCTCGCGGACGCGCACGTGAAATTTACGATGCGTACGCACGCATCCGAGCTGATTTATTTCATTTACATACGCGGCATAAGTTACAGGCGGCGAAGTGAACGAAACGAGGAGCCGGGCGAAACGACCGCGAGCGAATGAAATATTAATTTACGACGTAAATCTCACAACGTGACCTCTATTAAAAACGCGAATTCTACGGTTCATTATACAGAGCGTATTCTGGACGTGTTAATTGGGGCAGAGAATCTTGGTGCAAAAACGTCGTGATCACGATAGTTTCCGACAGAGTTTAGAAATAACACGGTATCGTTGCAAGTTGCTTTTTCCAGTAACGATTTGATAACGGCGTTATTTTTTTCGGTAACAACTGCAACGCAGTTACATTTTTGGTAACGTTTTAACGGTAACCATCGAACAGTTACTTTAATCGTTACTTTATTTGATTAATGTGTATTTATTAATTGCAAATAAAGAAACAATACTTATTATTTCATTTGATAATAAGGAAGAGACATTACGTACATATCACTAACTTAATATATTTCCTTTGAGATTTATCACAGTTTTAAAAAAAGGAATTAATAATCGCAATATGTTTACATCCGAAATTCAAATTAGATTGGTGAAGCAAAGATGAGAGAAATCTTGTTGCAAGTTACTTGGAAGATTTATTAGACGTCCGATCGAAAGAAAATTCCGCAAACAACGATAAAATATCCGATGATAAAGATGATTATTTTACTTTTTATCAAAAAACAACGTCTTTTCGATTTGAAATAGAGGAACTGCAACAATTTTTTAAAATCTGAACCTTGTAATATCAAAATGTTGAACGACTACTCAAATATTGAAAAATTTTTTATTTAATACAACACATTACTTTTTTTCAGTAGAGCGATTATAGTGTTGGAATTTTTATATTAACAGACGTATTTCGTATATACAGAGGATGTTTTTACGACGATACAATGAAGCGTTAACTCCTATTAAAAATTAATACAGAGTTTTGATAAAATTCAACGACTTTATTTAACAAAAAACCATTGGAAAATATGACTTTTTATCCTTAACTTGTCTTTGATAAATTTATCTTTAACGAATAGACATACTCTTGGACTTACATTAAATAAAGTAACGAAGATAATAACGATTCCTTTTAACGTTATTTTGTGAATAACGGTAACTAGTTACTTTTAAAAAGTAACTTTTCCAATCCCGGTTTCTGAGTTATGAACGATGAAGGATGAGCCGCTGGTGTTATGTAAGAATTTTTGTTTTCACGGAACTCACTTATTTACTAGTTCAAGATGTATATTAATTCGCAAATCGGTAAACGACGTTTTCCGTTGTGCGTCGATAAACAATTCCTCGATGAAGACCGTAATTCCGCCTGGGTGATGCAGGAAGTGACAAACTTTGCGCGGACACGCCACGAGGAAGAAACGCGTACCTTTTAATCAAACAACGCGCAACAAAGAGAGTATTTTGTCGGTATTTTGTCGTTGAACGTTCTTAAATTCAGCTTTCTGGTTTTGTGAGATATTTGTTTTCCGCTAAACAGGAAGCATCCCATAAGCGCTTACTTCCGACGAGACTCCTATATCAAGAGTGCGATATGCCACACATGAGTTAGTTCACTCTCCATTGCATCCAGTAAATCACTATGATAATGGCGACAGCACTGAGATTACGATACTTCATTGTTATTATTGGCGTCAGCTCATTTCCGAGATTTTCTGACGGTTTGTTTCATGAGCTAAACGAGTCACCGTACGAAGGAGTTAAAGTAGTTACGCGCGGGGAACCGTGTCCCGAACCGCGATATCTGCCTGTCAGGATCGAGGTATATATATATATATATATATATATTGATAACTTATCGTTCTAGGCAATATATATTAGTATCTTATCGTGACTTGAGAGACAGCAGTGGAAATATATTATTTCCCAAGTTTTATAAGCGATAATATAAATTACGATAACCTTATGCAACACGGATGTTACAGAAAAAATATCAAAGATTAAATTTTTTATACTTAAATTGCCTTGTCGTTAGTTCACCAGTGAAAGTGTCAAGACATTTCTCGTGCAAACATTACACCGATTAGATCGATCCATTGAAATCTAACGTTCTCTTTCAATACGCCAATACCAGGGTTGGTTAACAACTAGTTAATCAGTTAAAGATTAAGTTAAAAAGTTAATAGCTTTTAACTTAACGTAGTTAATTTTACATGAATTTGCTTTTAACTTAAACTAGTTACTTCAAAGTTGTTAATTTTAACTTATTGATTTTGTTTTGTACAAGCTAAAATAATTCATTAATATTATTAAAGTCTTCGCGAGTTGCTTATAATAGAGAACAAGATAAATAAAAATAATGTCAGAAAAACTTTCTTTTAGTCTCTCTGAGTGCTCTTCTTTGTATGAAATTCTTTGTATAAAATTCTATGCACAAGACAGTCGATAATTTCTTATAATAGACTATCTTTTCATTATTTCACATAAATTTAATCTACGATAAAAATGTTATTTATGTAAAAAACACATGTATGTATATAACTATATGTATACATATACAGTTTTGTTTAATTAACTTTTAACTTTAATAAGTTAATTTAATTTTAACTTGAGTTTTAATTAAGTTAATTTTTGCTTACATAACTTTTAACTTAATTAATTAATTTTATAGATCATTAATTTTTTAATTATATAACTCAGTTAAAAATAAAGATTAATTTAACTCTGGTCAACACGCATTAACGCAAATTCAGATTAAGTTGCAAATTTTTTTTATTTTCCGAAGGCGTCGATATTTTATCGTGTCTTTTAATCGAACGCATAGCTTCACGTAACGATTAAGTTTGCATTCGCGAATGAAATAATGTGCAGAAGCCTGCTCAAGCTGCAATCGCGGAAAAGACCGCATCGGAAAAATTATATCAACCGCTCAGATTGAAATACGAAACGATCAACCCGCTGCCTCGACCGCAGTATTTATGTCAAGAATATCCAATCTCTATTGAAGTACCCGAAGTGCAGCCTCGGGAAATCGCCACGTACATTTCACTTCCTAGGAAATCCTACGATTACGACATCCAGATTCCACCGACCGAACAAATCCCAACTTGTTACAACTTCGATTTTCAAGTGCTTCCGTCCAATCCGTAAGTATCCTGAAAGTATTTATTACCCATTCAACTCTTGAAAAAATAAATCATACCTGGATCACGTGGTTTACCGTCCTGAGATTTATCTACGTAATATATCGGTTTTACATCATTTCAGGATAATAACAAAAGTCTTTCCAAGTGATCAAACGTTTCTCTGTACTTTAAATATATGACTATTAATATATTTGATCTTATTTCAGAACGGAAGCGAAAATGGATTGGTCGTATAATCGAGATTTCGCTCCACTTTTAAACGGACTCACCAGCAGAATCGACAGAATTGTAATTCCCGCTTGTGAAAATCCATCCTGTAGCTGTAGATTCTGTAGAGCTTTAAGTTACGTTTAATAAGACCGTACTTTTCGTCTTATGCGAAAATAAAATATATGACGATCCAACACGAAGGAAATAAATGAAAAAAAAATGTGAGAAAATACGATACGTCGATCTTCGATATCCCTTCACTCTTTTTTACATTCACACTTTAAGTTACGCTTTTTTATACTTTCACGTTAGAGCGCTGATTTGTGATTATTCACAAACGCGAATACTGAGATGAGCGTTGGTGCACCGAGCACAAATAAATGAACAATCAACCGTGCTAATGTTGATAGATCGTGCTCGGTTACGAGGAACATCGCAGATCGGTATGGATAATCTCACGCAACGTCGGCTCATATCTGAATTGTCGATCTTCTTCATCCAACAATCTTCGATGTTGCCTGATGCAGTCACGATCTTCGTGCCGTATCTGCACGTGATAATAAGGGTCCTCAAGGTATATGAAGCAGCCTGGTGCAATCGGAGTCATCGAGTTCCCATCGGGACACATCATGGAGCACAAGTGTAAAATCCTTGTGGCCTTCGCTTTCGCGGCCTTCTTATCCTTGAGCTCGGCGGCTTCCATCAAGGAAGATTTTGGCTTTGAGAACTTGGACAAACATCTCGATTTGCCACAGACCTTCCGCGATAAGAGGCATCAGAGCGAGCATTTCGATCTTCTCGCGGCTGAGAAAGATGCCGCGGGAGATGATCTGTCGGAATCGCTCGACAAGAGGTCGATCATGGAAGAGATCAAGGAGACAAGCCTGGAGCTCGAGAAGGGTGAGGAGAAACGAAGTGCGCACAAGGAGAACAGCGACGCTGAGGAAAATATTCAGGTAATTATTACAATATTAATTTTACTTTACTACCGAAAACTGAGAGAACGGGAGTCTCGGAACGAGAATAACTCTAATGTTTCTTCTTGCAGGTCGACGCAGCTCCATTCAAAAACGTGCACAACGTTGTCCACGCCTTGTTGTACACGAAGGACCTGGACTTGGTCGAGAAGCTGCAAGAATTACGAGAGGTATTCGACTGAAATTCACACGCAATATAGCATAAAACTATATTATTTGCAGTAGAAAGAAAGATAGAAATCAATATTTCACTACTAACGAGTTAAGACCATATCAATTTAATTATTTCAAGTGAAACTATTGATAAATGTTGTTTATTATTCAAACGAATAAAATCGGTCAGCACAAGCCCAGCGAAAAATGAACATCGAATCGACGTCGACTTGACGCAATTTCGATCTTTTTAACGTCGATTTGACGTAGACGATACATTTCTTGCCGGGATGTTTAACGGAAATCGGAACTCACGAGACGTTCATTAGATTCACTCGAAAATGATAAAATTAAGCACGCGCGATTAAGCGGAATGCCTTGCAGAACTCCACCGATGCCGACAACAAACTCAACGACAAATTACTGAAACGTCATATCGACGATGCGTTATCCGACGGTATCCTGGGAGCGAACTTCTTCGAAGACGTCCCCTTGGAACGATTGGACGCGCACTCCTGCGAGGTCGAAGCCTTCGACTTCGGCCACGTGCACCATTCGGGCTTGCTGAGCCACCAGTTATTCTGCGAGATGAGGATATTGCACCACTACCTGCTGCACTCCTACCGTCACTTGAAATCCGAGGTCAGCCTGGGACCTTTGATCGGCGACGAGTTCAGAGGCGACCTTTTCGGCAGTTTTTACCGCCACACTCCGGAACTGATCGAGACCATCATCAAGGAGCCCCATCATCTGCTGTCCTTACCGGGAATCATCTGCGACATCGTGCCGTTCCACGGCATCTTCCGCGCCATTCACCGAATCTTCCACGTCTTGCTGAAGGTGCTGCACTTCGTACACGAGCTGGTTAGAGAACACCTGCACCACATCTTAGAGCACATCCTTCTCCATCATCACTTGGGCCACCACCTGCTGCGCTTGATACACCACTTAGGACACTTCCATTTACTGGAGATTCTTGGCCTGAAACTTCCGCTGAACGAGGTCGCAGAACCGATCCTGCCCGCTGTGACCGAACACGATAGCGAAATCTACATCCCAGACTACTACAACTCGTTCGATGAGATACTCCATTCCATCCGAGGCTTCTACGACGGCTACTTCGCGTCCGGAATACACGACTTCTTCAAATCTGACATAAGCGGCTTATCCTCGGTCACGTCGACCTCAGCGGTCAGCTCGTTCCTGTCGACGATACCCTTCTTCAACAACTTCGTGCCGTCCATCGACGTGGACGCAATCAGTCCGGTAGTCCACGGCTTCGGTACATTATTCGCTCCAGTGATAGGCGGCCTAGGCTCAGTGATCAGTCCGGAAGTTGGCTACGGTTCTATAGGAGAACCCGTCGAGACCGAAACCGTGAGTACTTCCGTGTCCAGCGCAACTAGCGAGGTCGACATCAACGGTCCAGTATTGGACAGTCCAATATTAGAGGGTCCTATAGCTGACTACGACTACGGCTATGACTCTTATCCAATAGCTTCTACTGTTGCAACCGAAGCAGTAGCTTCTGCCGCGGCTAGCGCGTCCAGCTCGGCGTCCACCGTCGGCGTAGGCGGCCCGATAGTAGCGGGATTCGGTCCTGGCTACGGCTATGGATATGGTCCAGAGTTCAGTCCTCTAGGCTATGGTTACGGCTATAACCCTATTGCAGCCGGTGTTCCCGTCGCAAGCGAAACGGCAACTTCTGCCGCGGCTAGCGCGTCCAGCTCGGCATCCACCGTCGGCGTAGGCGGCCCGGTAATAGCGGGCCCAGGGATCAGTCCTCTAGCTGGCCCCGGCTATGGTTACGGCTATAACCCTATTGCAGCCGGTGTTCCCGTCGCAAGCGAAACGGCAACTTCTGCCGCGGCTAGCGCGTCCAGCTCGGCATCCACCGTCGGCGTAGGCGGCCCGGTAATAGCGGGCCCAGGGATCAGTCCTCTAGCTGGCCCCGGCTATGGTTACGGCTATAACCCTATTGCAGCCGGTGTTCCCGTCGCAAGCGAAACGGCAACTTCTGCCGCGGCTAGCGCGTCCAGCTCGGCATCCACCGTCGGCGTAGGCGGCCCGGTAATAGCGGGCCCAGGGATCAGTCCTCTAGCTGGCCCCGGCTATGGTTACGGCTATAACCCTATTGCAGCCGGTGTTCCCGTCGCAAGCGAAACGGCAACTTCTGCCGCGGCTAGCGCGTCCAGCTCGGCATCCACCGTCGGCGTAGGCGGCCCGGTAATAGCGGGCCCAGGGATCAGTCCTCTAGCTGGCCCCGGCTATGGTTACGGCTATAACCCTATTGCAGCCGGTGTTCCCGTCGCAAGCGAAACGGCAACTTCTGCCGCGGCTAGCGCGTCCAGCTCGGCGTCCACCGTCGGCGTAGGCGGCCCGGTAATAGCGGGCCCAGGGATCAGTCCTCTAGCTGGCTACGGCTATGATTACGGCTATAACCCTATTGCAGCCGGTGTCCCCGTCGCAAGCGAAACGGCAACTTCTGCCGCGGCTAGCGCGTCCAGCTCGGCGTCCACCGTCGGCGTAGGCGGCCCGGTAGCAGCGGGTCCAGGGATCAGTCCTCTAGCTGGCCCCGGCTATGGTTACGGCTATAACCCTATTGCAGCCGGTGTCCCCGTCGCAAGCGAAACGGCAACTTCTGCCGCGGCTAGCGCGTCCAGCTCGGCGTCCACCGTCGGCGTAGGCGGCCCGGTAGCAGCGGGTCCAGGGATCAGTCCTCTAGCTGGCTACGGCTATGGTTACGGCTATAACCCGATAGCAGCCGGTGTTCCCGTCGCAAGCGAAACGGCAACTTCTGCCGCGGCTAGCGCGTCCAGCTCGGCGTCCACCGTCGGCGTAGGCGGCCCGGTAGCAGCGGGTCCAGGGGTCAGTCCTCTAGCTGGCTACGGCTATGGCTATGGTCCAGGGTTCAGTCCTCTAGCTGGCTACGGCTATGGTTACGGTTACAACCCTATCGTAAACCCGGTAGCAGCCGCTGTTCCCGTCGGAACAGTAGCTTCTGCCGCGGCTAGCGCGTCCAGCTCGGCGTCCACCGTCGGCGGCCCAGTAGTAGCGGGTCCAGGGGTCAGTCCTGGCTACGGCTATGGTTATGGCCCAGTAGCGCCCATTGCCCACCCTGTGGATACCGCTGTCACCAGTTCCTCCGCGTCCAGTTCATCCACCACCACCACCGTCGTTGAATCGCAACCAGCGATCGCTGTCGAAGCACCCATAGTAGTTCCGGTAGCCGCTCCAGTTTCCATCTCGGAGACCACGGCGGTGGCGACAGCGAGCTCTGCCGTGGTTGAACCCGCTGTCGTGGAAGCAGTTCCCGAAGTCGTCGACTGCGCACCGGTTCCCACTGCCACCATAGCTGCCGCGTCCGCCACAGCGTCCGCCTCTTCAGTCTCGGAAGCAATCCCTGCGCTTCCGTACAACGGCGGCTTCGCGCCCGCCACGACTGCGGCGGCTAGCGCGGCCGCCTCCAGCAGCGCGACCGTCTCCGCGATCAACGATGTGGCCGAGCCGCTTCCATACTCCGGAGTCGCCGACTACCCCAGATTCTCTCTGATCTACCCCTATGGCCAAGGATTCTACCCTGCGTATCGGGCTCCCGCCGCAACTGTCTCGTCGACGACCAGCACAGTCATTACCAAGCGCAACTTCAGCTTCGCCTTGCCCAGGGAAAAGATCATCGATGTCTTAGGCAGCGACTGCATTGTGCCGGGAGACGTCGTGACCGTCACCTTGAAGAACAAGTCTGTCTTGTACGGTAGCGTGCTGGACGCCATCAGTCCGATCAACTTCAGCTTCCTCAGGCCGAATCTGAGCGGCGCTCGATACTGGAACATCCTGCACAGCGACTTCAAGGATCCCGAATGCATCGGGATATTCAACGACCCTGCGCTCTTGAACATCTATTAGGTTTCAGATACCGTACACGGTGTCTCGCAACTAGTCTTAAATCATTACCGACTATCAACATGTATTAAACAATTATAATCTGGTCATTTGCAAATAAAGACCTGTCCTCAAAATGATCGCATTAATCCTTCTACCTGGACAACTCCCGCAATGAAGTCCATTTTTTATAATTTATTTTAGTAAAATGATACAGAATTCATCAAACATATGAGTCAAATTGAATCTTAAACAGCAAGAAACAGTTTTTGGATATTGTTTATATATTAATATTAATTAAACTTATTACAAGACGAATTTTATCAGACGGTTTGGTCTACTTGTTTTCTCCGAGCAGAGTTATCTGAAACCAAATTATCAAAAAAATTTATGTTCAGAACACTTTTGTCTATGCACTGACGTAGCCAATTTAAAATATTCGAAGAAATAAAGAATTGATACAAATTTAAGGAAAAATCTTCTTCCGTCGAAAATTCTCGTGGTTCTTACTAATTAAAAAAGATTTAATACTTTTTTCTACCTCTGTGTCAGTGCATAAAAACATTAGTTATGAATATTTCGATGTATTATTCGATGTATTATATAAATCAGACAAATAGTTTTCGAATTATCGTGTAGCTTGAGAAACATGATTTTAAGATAAACGCATTCAAAGTCTTGCAATTTGGTAATTTCAACTATTTCTAGGCCACTGAAAGTCGTTTTGAAGACATACTTTCAAATCATACAATTCAAGCTTTCTTATTAATTGGATACATGTATCTAAATAACGTTCAAGTAAACCATCTCTGCTTAGATCTTTATAAATTTCTGTGTCTCGCTGTGTTATGCACGACATTGGTCACAATTGGTAATGATTGTAACTGCAAATCTTCAAATCAAACCACTTGTATATTATTTTCAAAACTATATTTAGATTTGTAAACCTCAATTTAAAGCAACAAACGGAATTTCGATTTTTTATGCGTCAAGATGGCCTAAGCTCTTAAGTGTTAAGAGTGAAAACAGCTAAAGATTCAATATTACGTAGCATATAATAACCTTCAGCTGTTAACATCATTTATTATCTTCATACGCACTCCTCGAACCACTTGCGGGAATTTTTAGTTAAATCGATTGGAAACAGATTTGGTATTTTTCAAAGGATCTGCACGTGTTTGATACGAGTGTATTTACACAAATGTTACGAAATTATGTACCGAGTGTGAAAGATATTATTATCTGTTGTAAATAAGAAACTTGCCATCTTATAGATGTTTATTTTCGCAGCACGTCGAAAATAAATCAGTCGAAAATATATAGGTTTAGTTTAAGTTTGAACAATGATCCAACATTTTACGTACATCATAATGCGCAATTGCGTTATGAATAATACGTGTTTCACGTAATTAATAAAAACTACGTAGAAATATTTTAAATTATCAATTTGTATAGATAGTACTCCATGCCATTACACGCAGTTAATCGGATTATCGCACGGTTAATGCATTTTTGTAAGCAGGCTGGATGAAAAATTCGCTAACGAATTATCGTAATTGAGCCGAGAGGATGTCATGAGATGGCTTACTCATATTGATTGCCAGGTTCGTAAAAGTACCTTCACCATTCGATTATAGCATGATTATTGCAACGCACACTGTTATCGGCTAGTTAATTCTTCAGCATCTCATGCGTGTCGAAAGACAATTATCAAGTTTACCTCGAAGATACTGAAATATTGAGTTATAAAAAACTATATGGACTCTTATGTATAAAAGTTTCATTCAAATACTTTTTGAATTCTTTGGTGCTATTTTGTGGCCTATGATAAGTGAGAAGTTATCATTGCACGCGGTATCACGAGATATCGCAGCCGTAATAAACATCATCGATTAAGTCAGTAGACAATTAATATAAATTATTGACAATATTTCTTCACAGACTGCCATGCTTGAACAGTCAACGATATACGTCATCATACCACCTCATCAGAATAAAAAACGCTGTTATATCAGACGTTACCATGTTTGGCATGATTTCATCGAATCGATAATTAACCATTTCAATGTATGATGTATCGTTATCGTGTGCAAGGCGTAAACGCTATTCAACCGAATTGGTATAAATGGTCCATTTTAAATAACATGTCGACAAATAATCGCTAGAATAAAGTCATGGATACAAGCGAGAGGCCTGGTAAATAAATTTCGAGAAATATATAAGGATATTAGATCGAACTGACGGTATTCCTCCACGATTTTTCAATTTTATCGTCTTCATCAGACAGTATCCACAATGGCACGTGTCATTTTCCTAACAATTGTACTGATGGCCTTGTGTTATACCATTCAGGCAAGTCGTGATAATAATAATCATCATAATATAAAAGCAAGTATTAACGATTCAATGAGAGTGTCAAGAAACGACTGAGCTAAGTCTAAATTCGAACGAAATTTACCGCACTTACAGAATATCGTAAAGTATACTGTTAAAAGAAGCTAAATTGTTGAAGCTATAAATTGACATTGCCAGCTTATGTTGTAACATGTGCGCGTTTCACAATATATAGTTTATTACTCTATAATATGATATATGATAAGTGTCTTTTAAAATATATAGTACTTCAATTTTTATTATTCTATATCTAATAATATTAGTTATAAAACTTATTTGAAATATAAACAATTGCTTTTATTTGTTTGAAATCGCTAGGCCGAACCATTGTCAGAAAAACAGATAGAAATATCGAGAGAAATCCTTGAAAACAAGTTGGAAGAAATAAATGTGCCCGCAGCAACTGGTTATAACGAACAAGGCGAACAATACGGCATAGGCAGCAATGTCGGCAGCAGTATCGGCGGAATGGTGGGCGGAATTTTTGACGGAATCCTTCGTATACCAAAAATAGTCTACGAAGAAGCTCAAGGAACTGTAGAAAATTTGCAAAACCTTAATAAAGAAATGCTCAGACTTAAAAGGCAAACGAGACCGAGATTTAATGAGCTGGAAGACAATAATATATTCAGAGGGATAGGACTTGCCAAAATGTTGGATATAAAGAGGCTTTTGTTACGGAAAGGAGTGGATGAATTCGGAAATATATTGATATCGACAGGAAATATGGTGGGAGAGGGTGTGAAAAATCTGGGCGATGGAGTACAGAAGGGTACAGAGATGGCCGTAGAGGGAGGAAAAAAGATCGTTGATATTTTTCTATAGAAAGAGTCTTATATAGAAAGAGTGAGGGTAAAATATTCGATATGATGTTCTAAATAAAACTGGCAAATAGTCTATGTTAAAGGACACTACGAAAAGATCAGATACTTGTTCAGATAATTAATCTTAACTTCGAAATGTAACTTAGATTCATTCAAGGTTGATGTTCAAAAACGCCACATGCTTCTGATAATATCAGGGACTCTTGCATTCCCTAGAGAATTTTAAGGTTTCCACTCAAAATCCAAAAGAGTTCAGTGATGTTAAGCCTAATGAGTAAAGTTCTGTAACGCATATTATTTGTCCATTATCGAGCATATTAATTATTAAATGTCGCGCATGGCGCTTTTACCTTAGACAGCGACATCAACATCTTTCCTTTTGCCAAATTGCGATCATTACTAACGTAACAACGTGATGTAACAGTTATAAATATTTTATTTGTAAAATAAAAAAAACTATTTTTTGTATAATAAAGAACGCATTAACACAATCGACTTCGGTCTCAGCATGTATCGCGAACAAATCAATAAACACATTAAAGCATTACAACGGAAATTCAATCAACCTATTCCATATCCTGTACCTTTAAAGAGAATAGATTGACGTCCAGTTAGAAACTTCAAAATCGTCGCCTTTGAACATCGCGTAAAAGGAGGTAGGAGGCATCTTATGCGAGATCATCAAGTTTATTTCAAAATATCGAGCGGGATATAACATCGAGGATAATGAAATATTGAGTTATAAAAACATATGGACTCTTTATATATGTATAAGGCATTTATCCAAGTGTTTCATGAATTTTGTGGCACCTATTATATCAGGTTGGTGAGAAAGTCTGTTCGTATCTTATGCAAAAAGGGAAAAAATTGTTTTTCACGGAAAACGCTTTTATTTTAATCGTCAATATAGTCTCCGCCTCGGTCTAATGACCTTCTCCCATTGATCTACAAGTTAAAAAATTCCGCCATTAAAAAAAAGCATTAGTTCTGAAATTAAAGGAAAGATCTAACTCTCTTTGAACTTTGCCAAATTTTTTTCCGTTAAGCAAATTTTACAGGAGGTCTGAAAAAATAATAGTCAAATGACGCGAGGTCAGAAGAATATGGTAGGTGTTGGAGAAGTTCCCAATTAAGCTCCACTTTTTCTCAACGTGGATGCGCTTATACGGAGGCGAGCATTGTCCTGGTAGAAGAAGATACCTTTACGGCTGACAAGTTGGAGCCGGAGCTCCTTGAGTTTTGTTTAAACTCTGTCAAACTCCTGACAGTACAGTAGTCCGTATTGGTCGTTTGGTTGCTTGATAGGAGCTTATAGTGGACAATTCCGCACACATCCAACCACACACTTAACATGATCTTCTGCCCGTGGATGTTCCGCTTTGGAATCCTTTGGGCTGAACTTCCGGACTCATGACACTTTCATGTTTTTGCACCACATTATCATAGAAGATCCATTTTTCATCGCACGTAATCAATCGACCAAGGTTCGTTGCGATGCTTTGAATACAGACGCGTCAAGTAGAGCGATTCAAAATACGAAAAAATTTTCTGACCAACATGAAGTAAGAAGTTATCACGGCACATGATAGCACGAGATATCAAAGCCGCAGCAAATGCCATCGACTAAGCCAGCAATTAACGTAAATTATTGATAGTATTTTCTTATAGCCATAATTCAACAACAGTCAACATACGTTATCATAATTCTTATCAAAGTAAAACAGTGTTATATCAGATGTTATAAACGTTTGACTTGATTTCGTGAAATCAATAATTAACTGTTTCAATATATCATGTGTTCTTATCAGTACAAGACGCAAATTTAACCGAATTAGAAAAGATAGCCATATCAAATAACAAGTCGAAGAATGAGAGCTAGAATATAGCCGCGAATATCTCCACGAAAGTTTCGGTAAGTAAATTGCAAGGAATATATAAGGATATCAGTTCGTACTGATATCCATTACAATTTCTCGATTTTCCGTCTTCATCAAACCGTATCTATCATGGCACGTGTTATTTTCCTAGCAGTTGTACTAGTGGCTCTGTGCTACAGCACTCAGGTAAGTTGTAATAATAATAATCATCATAATATAAAAGCGATTATTAGCCATTCAAGACGTGTATCAAGAAACGACTAAGTTAAGTCTAAATTCGGACGAAATGTACCGCGTGTACAGAATATTGTAAAGAATATCGTGAAGTACATTATTAAAAAAAGCTAAATGTATAAATTTCCAGCTTTTACGCGAAAGCAATGATAATGAACATTTATCGGCAATTAGAAGACAGATCTTGGTCGCAACATATTCTGGTTTCAATTCCGATATCTTGCTTTGCTTCTAACGCAATACAAATAATTTCGTTTCTCTAATCCACGATAATCCTTTTTGGGTATCTTATGTTGTAGCATGTGCGTGCGTTTTACAATATTCGGTTTATGACTCTATAATACGATATGTGATAAGTGTTCTTTAAAATATATAACATTCCAATCTGTATTATCCTATATACTTTAATGATATACCTTATTTGAAATATAAACAATTGCTTTCATTTGTTTGAAATCGCTAGGCTGGACCATTGTCAGAAGGACAGATAGAAATATTGAAAGAAATGCTCAAAAAAAAATTGGAAGAAATAGGCTTATCCGAGGCGCCCGCAGCAACTGGTTATAATGGCGAACAATATGGCTCAGACAGCAATATCGGCGGAATAATTGGCGGAATCCTTGACAGAATCATTGATGTACCAAAAGAAACCGTCGAAGAAACTCAAGGAATTAGGCAAAACATAGAGCGCATTAACGAGTTATTCAGACCTAAAAGGCAGACGAAACTTAATGAACCGGAAGACACTGATGAGTCCAAAGACGTAGAAGTTGCCAGTCTCTTTGGTATGCTCGGAGGTGCATTGAATATAACAGGAAATATTGTGGGCGATGGAATACAGAAGATAAGAGATATAGCAGGAGAGGGCGTGAAAATAGGAGGCGAAAATGTGGCACAGAAGGGTACAGAAATGATCACAAAAACAGGGAAAGATTTCATTAACGGTGCTAGAGAAATCGAAAATAAAGTATTTCGTATAATAAAAGAAGGTGTGAAAATGGCGGGCGATGGGGCACAGAAGGGTGCAGAGATGGCCGTAGAGGGAGGGAAAAAGATAATTGATAGTATTAGAAAAAGCGAGGATGTAATATTTGGTTTCATTGGATAAGATGTAAAAAAGGTGTCTAATATCGGCGACGATAAAATGTTAGATATGATGTTCTGAATAAAACTGGCAAATAGTCTATGTTAAAGGATACTACGAGAAGATCAGATACCTGTTCAGATAATTAATCTTAACTTCGAGATGTAACTTAGGTTCACTCAAAGTTGATGTGTTCAAAGAAGCCACATGCTTCTGACAATCGGAAACAAGTCGGAAACTTTTGCATTCCCCAGAAAATTTTAAAGTTTTCAACCACTCAGAATTCAGAAGAGCTCAGTAATGTTAAACACAGTGAATAAAGTCTTGTAACGCGTATTATTTGTCCATTAGTTCGAGTGTATTAATTATTAAATGTGGCGTTTTTACCTTAGACAGCGACCATCATTCGCCAAATTGCAATCATTACTAATATAGCAACATGATGTAACAATTATGAAAATTATTATCTTTAGAAAACAAAAGAAAACACGCGTTAACATCACAATGAAATCGATTTCGGTCTCAGCAAGTATCGCGAACAGATCAATAAACATTAAAGCATTATAACGTAATCGATCTATCCCACATCCCGTACTGTAAAATAGAATGGACTGACGTCTATTAAAACTTCAAGATCGTCGCGTTTGGACACCGTGTAAAAGGAGACAGGAGGTATCTCAAGAGCGTCGCGAGACATTAAGTTTATCTCGAGATGTCCATTGGGATATACCATCGTGAATAATAAAATATTGAGTTATAAAAAACGTATAGACGCTTTATGTGCGTTTAGAGTATTTGTTCAAGTGTCTTTTGAATATTTTTTTACCTATGATAAATAAGGAGTCATCACGGCATGTGTTGGCACGACATATCAAAGTCGCAGCAAACATCATCGACTAAGCCAGAAACCAATTAGCATAAATTATTGACAGTGTATTCTTACAGACTGTCGTAATTCAACAATATATGTTATCATAATCCTCGTCAGAGTTAAAAAAGCGCTGTTATGCCAGACATTACGATGTTTGACTTGATTTCGTTGAATCGATAATTAACTGTTTCAATGTATCGCATATCCTTATCATATGTAATCGCTATTCTGCCATGTTGACAAAGATGGGCCATCAAATAATACGTTGACAAATAAAAAAGAAAGAATAAAGCCGTGGATACCCCCGTGAGAGGCTCGGTAAACAAATTGCGAGTATATAAGGGCATCAGTTCAAGCTGACGGTTACTTTGGTGCGATTTCACGACCTCCTGTCTTCACTAGACCACATCCACAATGGCACACGCCATTTTCGTAGCAACTGTACTGGTTGCCCTGTGCTACTCTACACAGGTAAGTTACAATAATAATCATCACAATATATAAAAGCGATTATTAGCGATTCAAGGCAAGTGTCAAGAAACTACTGAGTCTAAATTCCAATGAAATTTATTGCGCTTATAGAATACCAAAAGGTATGCTATTAAGAGAAGCTAAATGTATAAATTGGTATCGCCTGTTTGCACTGTTTAAAAGCAATGATAAATATTTCTCGGCAATTAGAGAACAGACATTTTGGCCGTGACATATTTTGGTTTCATGTCCGATATAACTCTCTTTGCACCTAACGCAATACAAATAATTTCGATTCTTTAATCTTCGATAATTCTCGTTGGGTGTTCTATATTGTAGCACCGCGCGTTTTACAAGATACAGTTTATATTTAACACTATAACATGATATATGATATGCATTCATTAAAATATATAATATTTCGACCTTTATTACTCTGTATACTTTAATGAGTACGTACCTTATTTGAAGTATAAACAATTGCTTTCATTTGTTTGATATCGTTAGGCTCTGCCGAGATTCACTTACGAGGACATCATACCGGGGTCATACAGCGCCGCCGCCCCCTTAATTATCTCATATAGTGCACAAGGCGAACAAGGCGAACAAGGCGAACAATATTCCGTGGGCAAAATTATGGAAGGAGTTCAACACGTTGTTGATGGATCTATGCAAATAGTAGAAGGAGCCTTTGGAATCCCACCAAAGATTATCGGTGGAATTCTAAAAGGTTTTGGAAAGGTGGGCAACAAGAATTCTAACCAAAAGCCAGAACCGGAAGTTACTGAACCGAAAGGCACTGATGAGGTCATAGAGGCAGAAGTTGCCGGTCTTATAACGGATTTTTTTGGTAAAGGGATAAAGAAGGTAGGAGAGATAGGAGGAACGATAGGCGATGGAGCAAAGAAGCTTGGAGAGTTTGCCGACAAAGGAATAAAAGCAGTGATCTAAATAAAATTGGCAACTAATCTATGTTAAAGGATATTACGAGAAGATCAGACACGCTTGGTCGGATAACTAATTAATCTTAACTCTGAAACGTAACTTAGATTCATTCAGAGTTGAAATGTTCAAAGACGCCACATGCTTCTGACAATGCCGAAGACTCTCGCGTTCCTCAGAGAATTTTAAATTTTCCAATCACTCAGAGTCTAAGAGAGCTGAGTAATGTTAAACCCAGTGAATAAATTCTGTAACGCGTATTATTTGTCCATTAGTTCGAGCGCATTAATTATTAAATATCGCGTGTGGTGCCTTTATCTTAGACAGCGGCATTATCATCCATCACATTGCGATCATACGTAACATGATGTAACAGTTATCATAATCTACTGTTTGCTGAAAAAGAAAAAAATATACACGCGTTAACACTACGATAGAATTGACTTCGGCCTCAGCATGTATCATGAATAGTGCAATAAACATATTAAAGCATTATAAGAGAAATGTTTCAATCAATCTATCTCACATCCTGTACCTTAGAAAAGATAGACGTCCATTTGGAAGCTACAAAATCGTCCCGTTTCAACACCGCGTAAGAGGAAGCAGAAAGAAAGTATTCGTCACAGTGATATTTCGTGGTCAAATGAAAATCGTTTTACAAGGCAAGACTTGCGATAACCGACAATTATTAAATAGATAACGGTGTGCGTAATGTAATCACTGAAAGAGCTACAGAAACTTTACAGTCTGAGTATAAAAATGTTGCGAGTGATACATGGACGATGAGAATGAACTGAAATTCAATTTGTTCACGATGTACGATGTACGTGTGTACGCACTTGCGCACAAAAATAATATCTCCTAATCTGACGTCAGAATTAACACGCAAAAGTATTTGAATTCCTATTCCTATCTGTTTCAAAAGTATACAGATAAATTTCCAAACCATTTTTATTGTAACTATTTAAAGTTGAATTGCAATATTAATTTAAACAGAGGGTTTTGATTATTTTGAAAATTTTTTTGTATTTTATATGGCAAATGTGTAATTTGCATTATTCTCGTAGCTGAGAATAAATCAATGTAAAATAGATATGTCTAGTTTACATTCTAACGATGATTCAACATTTGACGCGCATTGTAATGCGCAATTACGTTATAAGTAATATACGTTTCATCACTTACCTACACGAGTCATCAATAAAAAAAACTGCAGTACTCTTAGACTTCGTAGAAATATTTCAAATTATAAATTTTACAGACGATATACTATACAGGTGTAGAAGTTTGAAACCGGAATTTTTTTGTAAAAATTACACGTCTGTTGTTTGAAAATTATAAAAAATATTTTATTCAAAATAATGTCCATTGCTATTTATACATTTTTCCCACCTCTCCGGCAGTTTATGAATGCCACGCCAAAAAAACATTTCTTCTTTTGAAACGAACCAGCTATCGAGCCATTTTCGCACATTTTCATACGAATTGAAGCGTTGTTCAGCGAGAGCGTGTCCCATTGATGCGAATAGATGATAATCGAACGGAGCCAAGTCTGGAGAATAAGCCGCATGCGTTAGTATTTCCCAACTGAACGCCTCGATCGTTTCCTTGACCCGTTTTGCTGTGTATGATGGGGTATTATCATGGAGCAAAATGNATTTTCCCACTTTCTGAATCTTTCTCATGGCTTTCAAACGAATTGAGACAGCTTTCTGCGCCACATTCAATTCATCCGCGAGTTCTTGTTGAGTTTGAGTATCATCTTCATCCAATAAGGTTTGCAATTCGTTGTCTGCGAACTTTTTCGGTGGTTTCCCACGCTCTTCGTTTCTCACGTCAAAATCACCACTTTTGAATTTTTTGAACCACTCGAAACACTGTGTTTTACCAAGAGCATGTTCACCGTAAGCTTCGACAAGCATTCGATGCGCAGCAGTTTTCTTCAAATGATAACGATAAACCAATGCTGTCCGCAAATCGTAGTTCGTAGGCACAAAACTCGACATGTTTAAAGTTATAGAAAAATATATCGGTGTGTGGACCTTGGGTTGTTGTATGTTGAAAATCTTCGTCAGCTGTTAGAGAGCGAGATGATAGCGCTGCAGAAGCGGTCTTACGGTCTCTAAACTGATGGCTAACACCATCTATAGGGAAATTCCGGTTTCGTACTTCTACACCTGGTAGATGGTGCCATTCTCAGTGAGAAATGAGAAGTCAAAATGATATAAAAGTAATGTCAAAATGTAGACATCGAAAAGAAATTGAAATCCAATATCGATTCGAACTTCAGACGAGCTCAGTTCCGAGAAATTTTTAATCGCCGAAATCAGCTTGATTTCAAATTTACCTCGAAATATCCATCAGAATTTTACAATCAAGGATATTGAAATATTGAGTTATAAAAAACATATGGATTTTTTATGTGTAAACTATTCATCCAAGCACCTCTTGAATTTTGTGATGCCTGTAATAAAAAAAAGTTTTCACAACATGTGGTAGCAGGAAATGTCAAAGCCACAACAAACGTCATCGACTAAACCAACAAATAATTCACGTAAATTATTGATAGTGTTTTCTCAAAGACTGTCGTAATTCAACAGTCGACAATATACGTCGTCATATACTCTTTGTCAGAGTAAAAACGCGTTGTTACGTAAAGCATTACGATGTTTGCAATGATATCATTGAATCGATAATTATCCGCTTCAATTATCTATTTTTATCGTGTGCAAGACGATTAATTATTTCAACAAAGTTGGCACAGGTGGGCCATTTTAAATAATACCTCGAGAAATGAGAACTAAAATAAAGTCATAAATGCTTGCGAAAAGTCCAGGAAAAAAATGGCAAGGAGTATATAAGGATATCAATTCGAATTGACGGTATTCTCACGGTTTCTCGACTTTCTGTCTTCACGAGACCACGTCTACTATGGCACGCGTTATTTTCCTAGCAACTGTATTGGTGGCCCTGTGCTACACCAGCCAGGTAAGTTATAATAATAATTATCATAATATAAGAGCGATTCAAGGCGAATGTGAAGAAACGACTAAGCTAAATTTAAATTTGAACAAAATTTACCGCGCTTACAGAATATCGTAAGGTATATTATTAAAAGAAAACTACAGTCCCTGGCCATATTATTAGACGCATTTTGATTTTTTAATAAGATATAAGTTAGAAGAGAGAAGAAAAGCTACTAAGTTTACTCGATTAAAATAATTTCGGTGTCAATTGGCGCTTTTACTTCTGCAACCTTCTGAGGTGTCAAATCATTTGTTTTGCCTATAATTTTTGTAAACGATATTAATATTTTTCGCGCAAAAATTTCTTTTTCTGTTAGTAAGCAGGAAATTTGAAATTTCAAGTCACAAGTAAATAAAAGTAAAACTAAATTTCAACTGGCACATACATTGAAAACACGTCTGTTGCCATTATCAATAATGCAACTAACGCGGGTTCATACTTGTTCAAGGTTATTGTAACAGCCAAGTGAAATGACGTCACAAAAAATATCTTTTATAATAGAATTTTAGAATAATGTTTCCTTAAAACATAATTTGATCGATGGATGAGCCGTATTATAAAGCTAATCCTTGGAAGTCAGTGAAATGTAAAACATTAAGGTGCGTCTAATAATATGGTCAAAAACTGTAAATGTGTAAATTGGTATAATTGTATAATAATATAATTGATAAAATGTATAAATCGTCAGTTTTTGTACGTGAAAGTGATGATAATGAACATTTCTCGGCAATTAGAGAACAGATATTAGTCGTGACATATTTTGGTTTCAAATTCAACATCTCTCTTCGCAATATAAATAACTTCGCTCATTAATTCTCTAATCCTCGATAATCTTCTTTGGGTATTTTATATTATAGTACCGCGTGTTTCATAATATACAGTTTTTATAATATTATAACATGATGTATAATATGTATTCATTAAAATATATAATAGTTTGGCCTTTATTACCTTACATGATTTTAATGCATATCTTAATTGAAGTATAAACAATTGCTTTCATTTGTTTGAAATTGTTAGGCCCTGCCGTCAGAATTTCCATCCAACGAAATTAAAACAGAATTAGAACAGAAACTCAAGGATACCTTTGAACGATTGAAAGAACGGTTGGAAAAAGTCAAAGAACACGGATTCAAGGATTCTACACCGGTTGTTTATAGTGGACAAGGCGAACAATATTTATTGAATGATATTTTTAAGGGAGTCTTCAAAATAGTAGATGAAACCCTTCAATTTTCTCAAGATGTGATAAATGAAATTCAAGAATGTTTCCGAGAATTGGGACCTAACAAGTACACTGCTGAGACAAAAGTTGTCGGTTTGCTTGACGATATAAAGTCTAAGTTGCAAGAGGAATGGAATAAGATTGAAAAACAGATAAAAGAGATGAAGGATAAAGCTGAAAATGTGACGAAAGATATATTAGAAGAAGGTAAAAATTGGGTGGAAGATACGATGAATCAGGGTAAAGAGAAGATCAACGAGTTTCGTGAAAAAGCTAAAGAAATCGTCGCATGAGGCTAAGAATAATCTTGAAAAAATGAACGAAGGAATGAAGAAAATATTTAACTAAATAAATTGGGCAATTATTCTATGTTAAAAGATGCTACGAGAAGATTAGACACTTGTTCAGATAATTAATCTTAACTTCGAAATATATTTTAAGTTCATTCAAAATTGATGTGTTCAGAGACTCCGTATGCTTTTAAAAATGCCGAAGACTCTTGCATTCCTCAGAAAATTTGAAAGTTTCGAAATTTGAAAGTTGCGAGCACTACCAATGTAAAGTGATGTAACAATTATCGAAATTATCGTTTGCTGAAAAAGAAAAAAAATATACACGCATTAACACCACGATGGAATCGACTTCGGTCTCAACATGTATCACGAACAGTTAAATAAACATATTTAAGCATTATAACAGAAATGTTTCAATCAATCCATTCCACATCCTGTACCTTGGAAGAGAAAAGAAAAAAACTGATGTTCATGTAGAAATTTCAACTCAGTTTACATGGAAGTATACTAGAAACATTCTTGGAATGTCCTGCTAAAATGTTAAGATATTCTACTCATGTTTTTAAGGAACATTATTGGCATTTCCATTCCTGGCACCATATGAAATATATCTAGAATATTTCAGTGGGCTGTCCTTCGAATAAACATTATTTTCTGCCATAAATGTTGCATCTGTCATATTCCAATTGAATATTAATAAAACATTCAATAACATGCTCTCACGTGTTGTATATACCCTAATGAGTGCGCCTTAAAGGGAGAGTTAAAGAAAGGCTAATATAATATAATATAATATAAAAGTTATATAAAAAGTCTACGCAGTGTTTAGAAGTATTTGCAATATCATATGCATTCTGTTATCTTTCTCTCCCATACATACATGCACTTCTCTCTCTCTCTCTCTCTCTCTCTCTCTCTCTCTCTCTCTCTTTCTCTCTCTCTCTCTCGATTAAAAAAATTGATTATAAATAATATATTATATATTTATTATTTTCTATTTACACGATAGTTATTATCCTAATTGGCATTAAAATATAAAATATAACGAAATATTCCATAAGAATACCACTGATGTGAAAGTAAAAATGTATAAAACACATGTTTATTGAATATTTCATAGACATTCTTCTCGGGATGTATTTTATTAAATTATTCCAGAGTGTTTCTTAAATATTCTTAAAAAAATGTTCCATTAATATGCCAACGGAAATATTATTTGTAAAAAGCTCTAGAAATATTTCTATAAGATTATATCTAAAATATTATTCCCTTATCTCACTTGGCATAAAGTTAATTTTATCTCTACTGTCATATCAGTGGCATTCTCATGGAATATTCCGCGACACTCCCATGTCAATTGGGAAGATCGTTTGAACGTAAGAGAAGGAGGCAGGAAGAAAGCATTCGTCACAGCGATATTCCGTGTTCAAGTGAAAATGGTACAGGTCAAGGTTTGCGATTACCGACAACGTCGGTTGAATAGATAACGGTGTGTACGTAGCCACTGAAAGATTATACAAGCATTGCAATCGGAGTATGCAAATGTTGCGAATGATACGTGGACGGTGAGAATGAATTGAAATTCAACTTGTTCACGATGTATGTGTGTATGCAAACGTACGCACTTGCATATGAAAGTAACATCTTCTGATCTAAAGTCAGAATCGACACGCAAAAAATATTTCAACTCTTATCCCTGTCTGTTTCAAAAGTATACAGACCAATTCTAAATTTTCAAATTTACTTTTATTGCAACTATTTAAAATTCAATTCCGATATCGGTTTAGTTTTGATTGTTTCGTAGATTTACTCGTATTTTACATAACAAGTGTCTAATTTACATTATAAAAAATATGTAACGACTAAAATTAATTCTCACAATTGCATATAAGATATCGAATAAACAACGTACGAAAGAGTATATAATCTCTGCCCTGCGCTTTCAAAAAATATGCGCGTCAACATGGTGTCAGCAGTTTTTGTACGTATGCATAAGTATCCTCGTCTAGAGCATATCTTTATCTGGGTGATGTAATGTAAGTCTCACGGAGCAAAGAGCGGATGTAAAATTGATAATAATTTTGATCTCGCCTTGAACCTTAATCCCCTCGTCGCGCCATGTGAAATCCGCCATCGATTCGTAACGAATCATGTTACAAAGCACGTGTCGCATTTACTTCACGAAAGATATTTCGTCTGCTGTAAAAGTAAAATTTCTATTTAATTCGGATCGTAGAACTCTCGTCGATTCTCGTGTCGGGAGTTATTCTCACGCGGGAGAATTCCTTCTTAAAACCACAGTGCAAACGTTGTGAGAGATCACGCGTCGGAAGGTTCAATATTTATCTCGGTTAGGAGATTTTCTACCAAGGTTTCCCCTGCTCGTAAATTAACTAAATGTCGCAAAAAAAGAATGAACTCACCGATAAGATGTTTCTTATCGCGTTAACTCGTGAGAATAAACCCGGACAAAAAGGACCAGTGAGAACAACTTGGGATGACAAAGCCTTTGTGTATTCGTTAACGAAAATTGAGAACCAGATCATCAGTTACAGAGGTGTACGACGTGTCTGATCTTACGACATTAATGCGTTGACTTACGTTCATGCGTAAATTATGAGTTGACGCATGAATATGTAACACGACACCAAAAAAAAATTTAGTTTGCTGTGCAAACATTAGTACCTGTTGCTCCGCACGATTAATCATCGGCTCGGAAAACACCTCAATTACCAACATCAGGGCGATATTAATATCTTTTCAAAAGATCATTTATTAATGGCAATTAGAGTTTATAAAATGTACAGAATATTGATCGAAGCAATATTTTTCTCTAATTCTTACAGTTAAAATTAATTTTAGCGGATTCCTGGCGGTTATAGTTTCATTGTACGTAATAGTTAAACGTAGCAGTTGAACAACATCATGAAACAATAAATCTCCCTCTTATTTTTTCTTTCTTTTCTCATTCACTTTTGCAATTGTGATGTATCTTCAGAAACAAAATCTTACGAATAAGCCCGAAATTGAATTCGTATTGCGAAAGAACATCAATCCCCTCCGCTATGTCAATTTCCGGGAATTCCGGGTGTTTCGGGGCGACGACAAGTCCAGATAGAGAAAACTGGAGATAAAGGGGAACGCGAGAGATGCGAGGCACCGCAGGTCGTTGTCGTTAAAATGAGATAATATGCACTTTGCCCTCTTAGATAAGAAACTCCTATAAAAGGGACTACGTCGTCCATTCTGTGCATCAGTCGTTTCCCGAGTTAACCGAGGATTCCATTACTTTCACGAAAGGAAACACCAGCAAGATGAGGTGCATACTCGCAGTTGCATTCGCTGTCATCCTGATCGCAGCTGAGGGCAAGGTCTTGCCGGCTAGTAATGTTGAGAGCCAACAAACTGCCACTCAACCCTTGCAATTGTCCGATTACATAACGGAGGCCCAAAATGCGATCAGTAATGTCGGCACTCAGATTCGGGAGAAACTTGCCGAGCTCAACTTGCCAGACAACGAGCAATTCGTTAACACCGTTAAAGAGCAAAGCAATACCTTCGCCAACAACATACAACAATTCATGCATAACATAACCGAAGAGGTGAGTGAAAATATATTCGTCAAAGTATGTTTTCCACTTTTTGTTTGAATCTTTTGGTTTCGTTGTGACGTCGGATTCGAAGTGTTTGATTAATTCAAACGATTAAAATTCCTCTCTTCGACGTCGGTTCGAGTAGTCTTGTTTCATTGAAAGTCCGTCGTTATTTGTTTCATTGCCGCTGCCATGCCACATTAAAGACTGGCTTATTTGTTTGCAGTTACGGAACGTGAGTTCTCATACCTAGAGATTATGTGTGTTAAATATTCGAAAAATAAATCTAACATCGCCTTTCACATCGAGGACTCTCTCTATAAGTTACGGATCGCAAATTCGCAAGAAATGCTGATCAGCTTGTCGATACTCGAAATTGATCCACGAGAAATAATTAGTACGGATATGTCGCAAAAAATAATTCATAAATTGCGAGCGCAAGCAGATTGGCAATGCAAGAGTCTGCAAAATTTTATTTTACAAAATTACTCTTGTATTAGAGCTACGTCGATGAATATTAGTGATTTTTGTTGCATAAATTCGATAAACAAAATAATTCGCGCGCTTCGTTAAAATGACCAGCGTATAAAGTCATATATAGCTTGAAATTAACAGAAACGTTTTACATACCATTCACCGTAAGTACGATTACGCGCGCGGTTGTATAAGCAATCTCGCGATCATAGGTCAACGAATTGAACAGTTCGGACGGTATAGATAATGAAAATAAGGAACATTACTATCTCGATTTCCTCCTTCTCGTATTGCCTCCGTAATAATCTCTGCTGCAAATTGAACGAGTTTTTGGGTGAGACGAATACGACACGTCTATTCGATATCATGCGAGCTTTTAATTTTCACCTCGCCTACCAACAATTGAACAATGCCATGGGTGTGAGGTTTCGCTGCGAAACACTGAAGCCTCAGTAGAGCAGATTGAAAAAGAAGCGCCCTCCGAGATTTGGGAGACGTGTGGCTTATACGCACGGTGAATCATTATTTTCAGGTGAAGAGCAAGACGCCTGAGCTGGAAAGTTTCGTGGAGAGTCTCAAAACTAAGATGAATGAGATAGCCGAAAGTGTCACTGTTAATCCGGAAACCACGGAACAAATAAACCAGCTGCGTACGAGACTTCAGGAAGGTTTCCAGAATCTGGTAACAGAGACTCAGAATACCGCCAAGACCGTCGGCGAGAGTACTGGGAAACTGCAAGAAGATATCGCCAAGATTACTAAAAATGCGATCGACATCGCTGTACAGGCTTCTCATAACTTGAACGAGCAGTTGCAGCACGCCGCGACACAGAATGCGGGCGCATAGAGTTAAGATACGATGATGTTTTATAAATTATTCGCGTGCGAAACACTCCGAACATGTATGCATAGAGAGAACGGAAATTCAGTCAGTCAGCGAACGTAATCTCACATCATATCATAATCAGGCCGAGCAGATGATGAGTAGTTTTCAATAAAAGTATTTGACCTTTAATAAAAGTATTTTATTTCCTCTTGTTTTCCTTTCTTCTTTTATAAGCTCTTATATTGCGACTAATACTAACGAGTTCTTTAATATTCATTCACATTTCTTTACTTTTAATTCTTTTTATTTTTTCATTATGCTGTGTTAAAGATTATTTTTATTACTATTAAGATATTGTAATGCAGCCAATATATATATATACACTAACTTCATTAACGCGAAAATGAAAATACTCCGGTACGTCAAGTACGGTTCTCGAACGGCTACCGCCACATCGTGATGTTTACCAGATTTCGCACAAACAGGCGATGTATTCGCGAACGCGTTCGGGAATTCTCACGTACGATTTTATTGATGCCGTGGAACGAAACTTCCGTGCCCAAATCATCGACACAATGAGAGTATCATCAATGTCATACGCTTCAGATCATTTTGTACGCGCGATACCTGATGTGAATGTTAATAAATTGATCTAGAATTCAAATACAGCAATTGAAACTCATAACTGATTGCTCCACTAATAAACAACGTAGGTTGATGTAAAGAAAAGGAAAGAAAGGAAGAGAGAGAAATAAATAAGTCCGTAACAACGACGAAGAATAAAAAATTTCATACCTCACTCGTATCTTGCAGTGAATATGAAACTCGCGTTACTCTACTTACGTCATCAAGTTTAATAATAGGTGAGACAAGTAATTATACCTAATCAGCAAATTCCACCTCGATTTCGCATTATCAACGTGGGTCAATGAAACCCACTCACGACAAGAGAAACTCGCCAATCCGATATGACCTAAATTATAAATTCACACATATTGAGTTCGATTCGTCAGTTCTTAAGCTAACATGAAGAGTCTTGCAAAATTTCGCCAACACAGAATCTATTATTTATTGCATTTTAATTTTGCTAACGAAATTAATGACCTTTCCCCATTAAAGTAATACAAACGTATTAATGAAGAAGGGGAAAGTTTTTCGTTCAACTACGTAACATTGTTGCATGTGTGCACATTCGTCTCTTATAAAAGGACCGATTGTGATCGAATTGCTTCATTATCGGTTGAAGACTCGGTATTGAATCGATGATTAATCAGTCCGTCAAATTTATTCATATCAATCATCGATTCTGTAAAGTATCAGTTATTGTATAAAATTACGCGATTACTGTTACATTTAAAACTTTGTTACGAATAAGTGCACATTTCGTTAAAATGAATAGATTCTTCCTAGTTATATGTATGGTAAGATCAAATATGTACACAGAATGAAGAAATATTCTATGAAAACCACTTTGGACGATCTACATATATTTGCGACAATATCTAGAGATATATTTCTGTATATATATTTTTTACGATCAAAAATTCTACACGTAAGAAAACATTTATATTATATGACACGGTAACATTATTTCAAGTAGTATTTCTGTCTGAAATTATAAATCGTTCAAAGTGATCGATAAAAAAATGTAAGAGATTGTTTCGATATTAATTTATTTAATAATGTTGTGTTTTTGCGATAATAATTTCGCCAAACAGGTGCTATTTGCAAACGCTATTGAAATTTCGAGAAAGGATAGCGCTGAGAAGTTGTCCGTGAAATTATCGAAGAAGAAATCGCAGTCACAATGGTCACTAAATGGAATCACATCCGACGATGAGAGATCCGCAAGAATAAACTACGGATTCGAAAAAGTGGTCCAGTTTGTCAACGTTTTGGATCATATGGACAATTTTCTTTACGACAAAGCGAAGAACTTCATTCGTAAGCTCAACGTGATGTACGACATGGGCGGAAACGAGAGATACCGTAGAACTTCTTTTAAATAATAACAAAAAAATCTCACACCAATTAAAATTAAATTGTGAGAAGCTTCTATTCAAAATATAATATAAAATCAGCTGATACTAATTTGTTCTTTTATATTTATTAACTTTTCTTTGTTTATTTTTAATTCTTTTTGTTTTTTCATTATGCTGTATATTAAATATTATTTTCATTATCATTAATTATTATATCAACAAGCAAATTGCCATAAAAAATATATATATACCATTTTAAACGTAAAATTTAAGTTTTAATTTAATAAATAAATTTTGTAATAAAATGTGAGATTTTTAAATTAATCTATTTTTTCCATTTTCCAATACATTTATTGTAATTATTATTATTATTTGACACTGTAAGCTTGTATAGAATTTTTATAATATCAATAATAATATTTATAATTACAATAAATAATAATAATATTACATTATTTATGTGTATATATACACATACGCACACACACAAACACACACATATTGATAAACTCAATGTCAAAAAATATATATCGTCAATGTTATATATGTTTCATAATATTTAGACTTCTCTTGGATACACAAAACGCTTAATTTCAGAGATGATATTAGCTAGTAATCTACTGTTTAGAGAAATATTATTGTTATTATTATTACTAATCGTATGAGGATTTGACGAGCGCTGCCCCACGCGTTACTTATTGTTTAGAGAAGTATTATTATTATTATTAGTAATAATAATAACTATTAATACTAATTATTATTTATTAGTAATTAGTAATAATAATAACTATTAATACTAATTATTATTAGTAATAATAATAACAATAATACTTCTCTAAACAATAAGTAACGCGTGGGGCAGCGCTCGTCAAATCCTCATACGATTTTACTAATACCATCCTTAAGATTGAATGTTTATGTCTCCGAGAGGAGCTTAGATGCTATGAAACGAGAGAAGTAGGGTTGGCAGTCGGCGAAATCCACGAAAACGTGCGAACCGTGCGCAGACCTGATATACAATAATAGAATAAACTATGCGATACATTAGTTCACGGTCTTTATAGTAATTTATTTGACTGAGACAAACAATTCAGAGCATCTGATAAGAGACAAAAAGAAAAAAAATATGAAAGAAAAAAAGAATAAACAAAAATAGAAAAGAAGCATAGGAAGAAATAAGAAAGAAAAAACAAAGAGGGAACAAAGAGAAGAAAAAGAATTGGACGAATCAAACTAACAACTCTTGAAGCAAATACTTAGATAGTAAAATTAAAGAATTTCTTCTCGCATTGAAAATGCTAAGGACAAGGAGTAAAAAAGTATGTACAAGAAAATTGATTTTTAACATATTGATTTTATTTTTTGATGTTTTTTTTTTAAATCTCTTCGATATAAAATTTGTCTAACGATGCCTCACACACTCAACTACCTCTCTCAGACAAAGGTCGTTTTCGCTTCCGCCTGTTTATATACACGACTAGGTCTAAGGCCGTAGTTGTTTAACTTTCTTTTCTCAACGACATCGAGCACCTGCACTTTATTAATAAGAGGTACATAATTAACGTCAAGAAATCAAGCGCATCGCGCCAATTTTCGCGCATTTGTCAAATCGTACGTTAATATGCTTTTCATGTCTGAGTCGAGAAGAATTGGTCTTCATCAGCAAAGAAATCATGCATAATTTACATACAAACAATTAACAAAAATCGATGTTTTAACAAAAAGTTGTGCAACACAAAAATATAGAAATATTTATAATTTGGATTTATATAATAACAAAGCTGTAACGCATATGTAATATCATATATTATCTAAAAATTTTGGAAATACAGGGCGTTAAAAAAAGAGGAGACCAAACTGGAAAACGGATATCGGCGGATTATTCTACGTCATTATTTATAAAACGGCATTCCTACATATTCAAGGACTCTGGATATTAAAATAAATTCTGAAGATATTTAAGCAGATTCCGATCATCATTATTGTATTTCGTCCAAAGAGGAAGGAAAGGATGGTCTATCGTGACTATCTGATAAGTTCGCTAATATTTTTCGCCCTCTTCTTCGTTAAAACACGATAGTAAGATATTTTTTCCTCCATTGAATCCTATCTCAGTTCAAGTAGTGATTGACAAGATATTCAGTGGCCAAAGGCAAAGTCTTGACGTACCAAAGAAGCTTGCGTACCACAGCTGCAAATCTTTCTTCCACGTTGACATTTTCCATCCCTAAGCCCTATGATTCAGGTGAGATTTGATCTCACTTGCGATTTCGGCTTCTCATTCAGTCGAAGGGTGCAAGGAGAGTTCAAAACGTCGACTAAACCCCTATAATCCTGTTTGTTTTTGTGAATATTTCATTAACGTCCCAACTATATTCTGAAAGTAAATAACTTCACATATAATTGAATATTTACCAGATCTTCGTGTGCAATAAGTTTGTAGACTTACAGCAGCACCATCCAGCTCTAAATCAGCCCCGTTCATAGTACTTGAGGCATCCCAAGGCTCCTTCTCGCCGATTTAAGTTATTAAATTTACTAGTGGCTGTATCCGTTTAAAAAGTATCTCTTATTACGTAATCCAAGTGCACATTCTTCGCAGACACGGTAACGATTTCTTGCGGCTTAAAAATTAATTTTTCGGCTAAGCTATCTCTCCACTTACTTCGTCCAAACTGTCCACACGATGTGTCATTTTCGGTACTACGTCAAAGAAGCAGAACTCGTAAACGATCAATATAGAAATTAATTTTTTAAACCGCAAGATAATATTTGTAAATATACATATATATATGTACATATATTTATTAACATATATGTATATATACGTATACATATGCACTCGATAGAAAATGTATTTACGTTCAATATAAGTTACACTTTTTACTGGCTTCCAATTAAAAAATAAATAAATAGTTTAAATATCCGAAGGAAAATTGCGTCTGTTAAGATTATGTTGATTAAAATTCTAGTTTAGTAAATACTTTAGGGCGTTGCCTTTGATCACTAAGTATCTTATCAATCACTATTCTACGTTAGACCACACAACGTTGAAGGGAAATGCGATTTCTCTCATCTTTGTTTCACTATCGTTGAAAAAGAAGTACAGTGACAGTTGTTTCGCAAGACTGATTTGACCGAGTAACTATTTTTCTATAGAATCCTGCAATAGCAATGAATAGTGCAATCATTTGCTGCTGATACGCCGATTGTCCTGAGTAAGATATTTAGAGCAATGTGAGAATGTAGATATTAATGACTCGTTGCAGCCACTTGCACTTGAAATTTTATACTCGATGCACCGTGTGTATTGACACTAGAAATTCCCGAAGTTTGGCTCCAGATTTTTTCAACACTCTGCAGAATATGCTTTTACGCATCGTCACAGTGTGATTTCAAACAACATCGTCTCCCTAACGATGCAACTCTCATTTCACTCGGTATTTATTGTGTTGGAACATTATATGAAATACACACAGCAAGAACATAGATTGTATCAAGCCAACTGGGGCAAAATATTGTTAACAATCGTTCCTTTTATTTCTTTCCTTTTTGAAAATGATCAGTC
This sequence comes from Dinoponera quadriceps, assembly GCF_001313825.1. Lineage (NCBI taxonomy): Eukaryota > Metazoa > Arthropoda > Insecta > Hymenoptera > Formicidae > Dinoponera > Dinoponera quadriceps. Next base: position 1,716,623 of record NW_014554796.1, read on the forward strand.
GGAGTTCACATGTGTTTAGATATGCGAATTTTGTACCTCTTAGATGCTTACTGTTCGCGACAGTATCAGCACCATTTTTTAACAATAGCGTGGTTTATCGGGATGCAGATGTCGTATCGCATGCTCGGCGTAGTCATTCACATTCGGGGATCCTGCGCGTATCAACATCTCGTAACAAAACTCATTATCAACAAACCGCAGAATCGCGTACTCCGCTAGTGTTACCCTGCAGCCGCGCTCCAACTTCGTTTATTATCGCTCGTTTCGGATCTGATCAGAAGTTGCGACTTTCAAAAAGTCTTCTCTTTTTTTCCTTTTCTCTTTTTCATTTTTTTTTCTTTTTGCGTACTCGTCTCGTTCTTCTTTGCAAGTGGAATTATCGCGTATGAAAGCGCGAGCAGAAAAATATGCCATATACTTCCATATATATATATATACTCTATCTTTACGTAATTTCGATAATTATTTCGCGTATAAAAGGAAAGAGAAAGGAAAGAAAAACATTCGCGTGACCGCTCGGAAATCTCAGCGTAATATTTGGAATTTGTTTTCCTTTCTTGAAGGTACATGCGTCGTCGAAGTAGTGCGAACTACGTTTGTTGAGGTAATATTGAAACCTTTTGAATTTAAAATCTATGTATTAAACGAGCGTACTCTCCTGTATCCTCCAATATATTAGGCACTACGCAATAAAAATGCACGATATAAAAGAAACCTCAGATCAATTTCTTTCTGCATCTGGCATATTAATCCGATAAAAATAAACTTGCGGAAGTTTTACAGGGAATGGCGTGATGTTAAACAATCGTTTCGCAATCTTAAAATTTGATTGAAACAATCAATGGTCAAATTTTTGAACGACTCAATAATACAAGCATAGGTCATCCTTTCGTTAATCGACCTACATGTGAAGGGGTAAGTTACTTTCATGATTGCAACAGTAGGTTAAAACCATTTTTTTAAAACATCATGCGGCGTATCATCGTTTTGTACCGACTAACTAGCTCAGTATATAAATTGTTCTTTTGTCCTCTCGCTGTAACACAAAGTAAACAAGACAATTTCAGATCGCTTATCGATATAGAAGATTGGTAATTGGCTGCCGTTTGAATGGTGACGCCGACTAGCGGCAATACGAATGAATCCCTCCAAGAGGCCACTGGTGGATCATGGTGAATCTTTCTTTCGGGCAATTCTCGCGTCATCATGAAAGTAACTCAATTTCGAAAGTTTTATTCTCTATCTCAGCAGAATACTAGCGATCTTCTTTCTCTTCGATTAATTCATGTTGCAGCTACTGATTATGTGGCAGAATGACTGGTATAGTTTGCTGCGCTCCCGGGGGCGGCTGTGGCGGCAGGTATTGCATGTGCTGTGGCGGGATCGGAATATGGGGCGGAATAATGGGGCACATGATTGGATAACTCGGAGCGTGACCCTGAGGTGGTGGTTGTGGGTACGTGGGCTGTGGAGTGCCGGGTGGATTATAAGCGCCCGGCGTGTGTGGTTGATTGGGATTGGCCGGGGACGGTGTTTGGCTAGGTGGCTGTTGCGCGACGTGAGGGTGCGGATGAGTGTGCGGGCCCATGTATTGAATACCGGGGGCTTGCGGTCCCTGCGAATCATGATGGTGATGATACGGCGTGGCCATGTGCGGTGGCGGCGCCGGTGTCTGGACCATGCGCACCATTTGCTGGTACGTCGGTTGTCCCGGATAAGGCACCTGGAATGGAGGGTGCAACGGAGCCGGCGCCAGTAACGGCTGTCCCGTTGCAGCGGCCACCTGCATCTGCGATGTTATATCTGGCGCGCGATGTGGCATCATTTGCACTGTGAAAAACCACACGTGACTAACTCACCTCCTTGGTATGTAGAGCAGTTCGAAAAGATTTAAACTTGCGTTCGAGCCGTTTGAAAAAACGTCCCGTACATCTTTGAATACTGACCCTTTCGGAACCTCGTCACTTGTTGGGCAGGAGGTTGGTTGAAAGCCGGCGGTGGTTGATTAGTCATCGCATACACGGGCATGACCATAGTCGCCGGTATAGTCGCTCCTGTATACTGCGGAGTCTGAGGTGTATGCGGTCGACTAGGCGTCGGTGTGCTCGGGGACCTCTGCTCACATACATTCGCGTACATTCATTTAATCAAGTTTCAGCGAAGATACTCGAGACGTTACTCACCGGTGTGAACGGCTTCGCGTTTGGATTAAATTCTTTAGCGTTGGGATTTAAAGTTGACTTCTTGAAAGCGTTAGTTATCTTGTCGACTCCGGCTTCCGGTGGCGACTGCTGCACCACGGTCTGCGTGTTCGTTTGCGGTGGCGGCGGCTGTTGCTGCGACTGCTGCGGCGGGCTCGTAGATCTTACTGGGCCAGGTGGCGGCTTACTGGTAACCACTGGCTCCTCCGCTACAGCCTGATGTTGCTGGTGAGAACTACTGTGCGTCGGCGGTTGCTGCTGCGGACTCGTATGTTGATGATGAGTCTGAGTAGCGGAATGTACCTCCTGCTGATGCTGCTGTTTCCTGGAGATTTGCGGGGTGTCAGGAGGCCCTTGCGACTCCGCCAACTTGAACTCCGTGGCGAACTGTCTCAGCTCTGAATGCTGCTCGTCTCTGCCGCGTGGTGTCGAAACCTTGTGCGAATCAAACGAAAATATTCGACTCATTACGATTTCCAAAAGACGACGCAGAGAACGCACCTTCCTGTGATCCGATTTATGCGTCACTATTTCGCATCGCTGTCCCTCCACGGAATTCTGTTGCGACGTGTGCTGTTGATGAGAAGACTGTTGTTGCTGATGCGAAGACGCAACGTTAGACTGAGGGAACGGAGCTGGCGGTGCTTTATCGGCTTGATAGACCTGTTGCCTCCCGGGACGTTCACGTTTCTCCGTATTTATCTTACTCGAGGGGGTTTGTTGTTGTTGCGGCGGGAAGCCCACTTGCGGCATAGAAGGTGGTTGCGCTTGGTTCTGCTGAATCCCTTTATCGAGAGGACGCACGATTTTTATTGAATGTTCGATCTTACAGAAGTTTCGCTAATAATGTATACCTTGCTGCGATTGTGTGGTCGGTGGAGGTACAAACGGCGGCGGTGGATTATTATACGTAACAACCACTCCGCTAGGCGGCATGCCCATGTTCAAGGATACCGGATGTTGTACCGACGCATGAGCGGATTGTATTCCGACCGGTATATTCGACTGTGGAACGCTAACCGCGGACGAAGACGGTTGGCTGTAGACATTCTTATCGTTCGTAGTCCCTGGCGAAGACGGGGGTTCGTTAGACCTCATTAATTTGCCGGTGTTGCCGCTCTTCTTCTTCAACGGCGGCGGCACATATTTTCCTTCGGTAGGTCTTGCCTGAAAGCGTCCAATGAGATCAGACCGAAGGTAATGATTAGAAAAAAAAAAAAAAAAAAAAAAAAAAAACTTACCACAGCTGCGAATCTCTCCTCTTCGTCACCGTTCTCCATTTCTAACCTAGCTCTATGATTGGGCTGAGACTCAATCTCATTTGCTATTTCAGCTGCCTTTTGCTCCTGCTCCTTGTAGTCCTTCGTATCTTTGCGCTGGAGCTGAAGCGTATAACCAACTAAAGAAGGTTCAAACGTCGTTTGGACCCCGTAATCCTGCTCGTTTTTGCGGAACATTTCGTTAACGTCCCAACCATTCTGAAATCATAGTTCTACATAGCTCCTTGTCCACCGGATACTTGCATGCGAGGTGAGTCTGCAAACTTACAGCGGCACCGTCCAGTTCTAGGTCAGCCCCGTTCATAGTGCTCGGAGCATCCCAAGGCTCCAGTTCTTTCTCACCGATTAAGCCATTGAATTTACTAATAGCTGTGTCCGTTTGGAAAGTATCTCTTATGGCATAATCCAGGTCCACATTCTTCGCTGACATGGTGACAATGTCTTGCGGTTTAAAAATTAATTTCTCAACTACGCTATCTACACTTATTTTGCCCGAACTGTCTACACGATGGGCCATCTCCAGTACTACATCAAACTGACTGGAAAACGTCCTAAAGATACCTTCATATACTGAGCCATTTTGTGTTTGAATCTGCGATCATGATACAAAAGTCACATTGCAAATTCAATATTTTCATCATTAATATGCAAATGTGCCCGTGTATGTACCTGTACTGTATTGCCAACATGGCTAGTGATGGCATGCATGAAATGAGCATTATTGTATACTCCCTCTGCTGCGACGCATCTCTCCTGTGGGCCACGAGCTCGCGGAGATCTGCAAAGATCACCGATCAAGAAAAATCTTATTATCGTCGCCATATCAAGATATTGTATCTATTGCGATCACGAGTCATCCTCCCAGTTCTTTGTTGCAACCTTGCTATCACCTATTGCCATCAAGTACAAATCCGACGATAAAATAACAAGTGATTTTAATAGTAAAACAATCCAAATAGCATCAATTGACAGAATTACATCAATGAATACGTAGTATAAATCATCATACCGAGTTTTTCCGCAACTCATAGATGTACACGTATTTCGAGTCTTAGAATGCAAAAAATTTATTCGAAAGGAATGTTGTTTGCTTATTTTTTACCACTGTTATGGTATTTTAAACGTAATTAATTCCCACAGATTGGCGCGCGCAAGAAGGAAAGGAAAAAATGTGAGTTAGAGGTGAACTCGTAAAGCGACTCTCATTCCAAGCGGAAGAATGACGTGAAAATTGACGTTGAACCTGTTGTTGTTGGAACGATTCTTCCTCTTGCTGTTCATTCTGCCCGCCGACGACGGTTCTTCGCCAGTGAACGGTGGGTTCCTGCCGCCGGTTTGTTGGGGGCCTTCTCGTTTCCTAGTGGGGACCGGAATTTTGACTACTTTCCCGGTAACTGTTTGACGTCGAAAAAATATGTCCTTATGCCCGTGACACAGGAGCGACGTGTGCAGCTGTGCCGCTGCGCGCGTATCCGCTTACGTCCGCGACGCTTTTACGCGGCGACCGCGTGCAACTTGACAACGCGCCGTGATCTCGCGCGGCTTCGCAGGTGCGATCGGTTACGGAACGAGGAAGAGGAGGTGGAGGCCGTCGGGTCCGCGGGAACTACCAACATTCACGACGGTTTTTAGGTTATACTCGAACGAGTCCGAATATGAATTTGCGTACGGTGCGTGAATGCCGATCGCGACGTGTCAGGTCAGCGCGCAGTGTGAATTCGTCACTCGGTAGCTCGACGGCTTTCAACTAGGCGGGCGAGACGCGATCGCGGCCAGGAATATGCAATTCGTCGCTCAAGACGGATGCAGACGCGCGTACGTAATACGTAAACGGCGCGACGGGGGAAGGAACGAACTGACCCGACCGTTCACCACGGTGGTGCCTCGATAAATGATATCCATAGCATGGCGTCCATGGCAAGGGCGAAGTGCACAACATTAATGCTTTCACTCGTGAAAATGCGCCCTTAAGGCGCGTCGCGAGATTTGCTTCCCTCTCGCTGCCACCTAGGCGCGTTTGCGCATTTGGACCGAAGTGGGTACATACTTGAGATAAGACTGCAAATTTTCTAGTCCTTCGAGAATTCAGTTTTAGTCTAATTTACTTGGGTTATATTTATTAATTATGCTTGTAGAAAGCGATATTGCATTGAAGCAAAACATTACTTTCATCAGTTTCATTTCAGCAATTTTTTTTCTTTTTAAGTCACGCAGTTTTCAGTTTTATTTAGTAAATTTTATATCTAATATTTAAACATTTTTTTATCACTTTTCAACAGTATATTTTAACTTATATATCACAGTAGTTTACATTTCATAAAGAAAATTCATTTTTTTATACATACTTAGTAATTTTCCAATAACTTTCATTTCATCGGTCTCATAGTACTTGCACTGAAATGTTTCCATCGGGCCGTCCATAAATGCCCCCCATATACGATACCCCATATTGCAGCAGCATTTGTACGTCACTGAGTACTGACAACTGCGCATGCGCGAGTATGAAAGTTAGATCTTTCTCTTTGTTCCTTCACTGCCATCGCTGTGCTTCAGCCGTTATGACACTCGAATGTTTTGAAACTGAAATTTAACACTGAATAAAGTATTTTTGGGAAAGAAGATTGGAAGGAAAAAATATTGTACCGTATACCCCAAAGGAGACAGACATCAGTGAAAAAAGAAGAATTGTGTTGCAAGATGAGTATCGACGGTAGAATGTTTTACAACAAGTTGTGTGATTTGCGCCCGGACTTGTCTTCGAAAATTACGCCGGAGATGCTGAACAAAGTTTGCGATGATCCTGGTACACAACCTTTTTTGGAGTGGTTCTGCAAGAACGTGAGCCTTGTCAATGTTCTGTCCAATGAAGAGACAAAATTGTAAGCGATCTTTCACATAGTTGCAGTTGTATCAAAGTAAAATTCTTATAGCTTTTTTTACTTGCAGAAAAAATGTATTGCAGGATACAGATGAGTGGTTAGAAGGTGAAGCATTGGATGCCGCATTAGAAGAAGCTACCAAAGACTGTCCAGATTTGCTGCATCTTGTCAGTTTGGATGATACACATAAGGAAGACTTGTTTGAGGAATATAAAACGTTAAAGGACTGTTGTAGAGAAGATGAAGACTATCTTGATTCATTGAAGCAGAGTGTAAAAAAATTGAAGTAAGAACTTTTGTAATTATACATATGAATACTCTTTGAGGTTATTCTAGTTAAATGATTCATAAGCATAAGTATTGTTGCAGAGAAATTAAGAACAAGCTGGACGATGATATTGAGGAAGCAGAAACCACGCTGGACAAAGAACGGATCGAAACAGAAAAATTGTATTACAACTGTAGTGTAGTTCTGAAGGAATTTGATAAAGACATTTGTCAATTCTCCAAAGATGTCGATGCTTTGTTAAATACATATGCTGATGCTGCTAAAAATGTAATTATTGCAGGCTTTTTAGTGATGATTCTGACAGTATTGGTCATTCTAATTATTTCATTTTCTTTTCTAGCAAGGTGATGCAGCGTTGCTGTCACAGATGCCCATAGACTTATTTCTTAAACAGATAGAACTTTATAATCATTATTTGGGTATCCACATAAGGAAACAATTTGGAAACGCTAACAACAAAGAAGAGCAGGATGAGGATTCTGATTATGCATCTCTAATAAACAACAGTAGGGAGAAACAGGTTGATGAAAGAATGCATGAATTGATTTCATGTAAGACAAAGTAAGTATTACTCGAGAAATATATGAAAAAAATATATTAATCACAATTTCTTTTGTACACAGTTTGACAAATTCTAAAATAGAAGAGATCAATGCTCACATTCAAGTAGAGTCCTACAAAGCAATGTTGCAATGCATTCAAGATATTTATAACGGCGGAGTCCTGAAGATACCTGGGGACGGTAAAATATGGTAAGTGTAAGATACAAAAATACATGTCGAGTTATCTCGACTTTGAGATTTAAATAACAACGTTATCCTAAGTATAATCAGAAAAGATAACAGCCTTTTCTATATTTAGAGATAACATTGTATTGTTTGCAAAACCAGGGATAAGATGCTGACGTTAAGTACGGAAAGGGACATTCTGGAGCAGAACGTCGAACTTTTGCGGGAGCAGCAGCTTTCAGAGATAGCGCAATTCGCGGAAATGGAGACGATGAAGATTCTAAAGAACGACGCGCTTGCTCGTCTCGAACGGAGGAAGACTCGTCTCGAGAAGCTCAAAAATTTATATCGCCTTGCGGGAGAGCACGGTCATGTTCACGTAGATTTGCTGTACATATTAATGGAAATGCAATATCGCAAGCTCCGCGAAGTCGCCGAATTCATCGCCGATGCTCGCTATTACATCACCACAGAATACAAGCTTTCTTCTACGAGATGCGTTAGTAATCAAGTTTATTTCTCTCGTTTTTCCGATTTATATCTCGGATTCTCAGATCGATTCCCTTAATGGGAATAATTTGCACTGTTCTTAAAAATGTTATATACGTGAAATGTATAGGAAATTATGCGACAACAACAAGACGAGTACGCGACCATTCTAATGGAATCTCCGAAAACTTGCAATGCGTTCAACCAAATCTTCATCAACATGATGGCCGGTAACTGTTCGGACCAGTCGCTTTCTTCTGCGTTGAAAAAATACGACGACTTGATAGTTGACAACGCAGACAAGAAATTGATGTTGGAAACATATCTGGATAATAAGATTGATAAATTAGAAAAATTGTAAGTGCTATTTCTGGTAGTAATATTATTTATTGACGATGAATGTTATTATTTTATTTAGTTTTTATGGTTTAGAGCAAACCTAGTTAACAAGGATTATATGGCCGAGATACAAAACGAACCAACAAATAACTTAAAGCCAATTTCATATCAAATTAGTACTGGTTACGAGGAAATGTCTGCTAACGTTCAAGAATTACAAATGGATGTTAATAGAATCAGAAACCAATTCAAAGAACGGATGGTATGCATATATAATAAACAGTGAAAAACCAATTATGTAGTACAATCAAGGAATTCAAGTGGGATTCGACTTCTGGCGGAGGCAATATTTTTCGCAATATTCTAAAGAATTAAATCAAGGCATAATGTAATTAACTGTTATTTTGGGTAAATTAATAAAATTATTAATAATAGGATACAAGATCAATTTGACGTGGAAGGAAAATTCTCTGCGTATGTTTAAAAAGTCTGACGAATTCATTTGGCGTGTGTATTGACACCGTTAAACATAATTTATTCCTGTATAAAATTATTTATTTGCACTAACAACCATGTTGGCTCTTACTGGCCTGTTTTTATATTCCTCGATTGTATATCACGATCAATTACATAATATTCACTAATAATTCTCATGTTACACGCAGAAGACCGACGCCAAACTTGAACGCGAGAAGGATATCTTATGGCAGAGATTCTTGGCAGACCCAGATACACTAAGAATGAAATATGAGGAAATAAAGCAAAGAGCAAATGATACTCACTTTGGCGATACTTTAGAGAGTAAGTCAAGTTCTTAAACTAATAGATTATACTTGGAATAAAATGAAACCAATACCATGTATTTCTGTAGTGTGACATCATAATTTTTATTATAATTCTATTAGGACATGATTTTTAATGTAAGGATAAATAAAAGATCAGAGTAAAAATGTCATGAGACGCGTTATTTCTTGTTAAGAGAAACCTTTGTTCATTCTCCTTTCGTTCTTACACAAAAAATCATTTTCTTCCTCACCTTGTAAGATCATCGCTTTTTATCAAATGTTTTTATCCAATGTTTGTGACTTGCGAACTATATACAGTACCGTTTGTATATAAAAATAGTAATGAAAAGGTTAACACCAACGATAAAGTGTGCTCTTCGCTCTGTTATCGACGCGATTGCCCACACTTACTATTATACACGAAATATCTCTACGTATCGAGTCGCATTTTTTTCACTTCTCGAATATTTTTGCGCCTCTAGGATGAAAACACTCGCTGCAATGTTTTCATGGACGTAATGCATTGGAGCGTTATGCCGTCGCGATAATGAATGATTCGTCTCAAGGACGCGCGTGCGCGCATGTGTGTGTGCACGCATGCTGTCCGCAACGAGATCGACGTGGTAGAGGTGCCAGAGTAACCTTGGTCCACGAGCATCGACGTCCTCTCTCCTACCTTTCCCCGCTCACAGTTACCCGCAGACCCACCTTTCGCAGCGAGAAGCTTTTTTTTCTCTATTTCAATAAAGGTTAGTCGCCTTATTTTTTGTAGCCAATTCAAATTACGGTGTGCGATTACGGGCTGAAAAAAGAAAGCATACGTTCTATAGATCCGCGCCAATGCGAGGCGAAAAGTTAGCGAGCGTTACGTCAGATATTTCTCGTGGCGGCTGGTAGATAGCGCCACCGGCCTCATGTTTACAAAAATTATTCGCAAAACTTTGCGAGTGTACATTACGGCAACAAATTTGCGCCTCAATACCGTAAGCCGTGTGCTCAGCCGGCGCGACACTTCACGCGTATAAACACGAGAAAAGGAGTCCCGTCGTGTTTCGATCGGCGTCGATATGCGCTCGCTTTCTCGGCGAGTGCAAACATCGAAACCGGAGAGGGAGGGAGAAAGAAAGGAAGGAAGGACTTTTAGGAGCGGAGAAGGCAGGTAAAGCGCGAGGGAGAAGAATACGGAACGGGGAAGTGGCGAGGCGAGGAGTATTATCGATTCGCCGGGGCTCGTGAGTTAACGGTTTGTTTACACGAGCACGGCGACGGGCGGGGAGCGGACGGAGTGGGATGCGCGCATGCGCCGCGCGGCCAAAACAATAATAACAGAGTAGAAGCAGAAGGTTCATGGCTGGCGGACGGTCGCTCGTTCCTCGCGTCTCGACACGAACTCTCGTCGAAGCCTGTCGATCGAAAGTCCGCGCGCGCGCCACGACGAAGAGTTGACCTGCCGTAGTCGTCGCCGTATTGTTGTCCAACGGGAAACGAGAGAGAAAAAGGGAAAACACGCACAGTCGGACGGCCGTTTCGCGCCGCGCACGTACGTTGCGACACGGACCGGTGCTTCAAAGAAGAGTAGGAAGTAATTCGCGTGGGACAGAGTACCAACTACTACCTCGTAATCGTGCGGCAAGGCAAGTTCTCCACTTTATTGATACTCTCGAAACCGCCGAATTTGTTATCTCGAGAGGCCGTGTCGCGCATTCGGCGTTTCTCTCTCTCTCTCTCGAGAAACTGTTATCGAAATAAGAACCACATTGCGCGGCAGGTTCCGCGAAATCCTACGGAATTGTGATCTACCTCGAAGTAAAACAGTGAGCGAGAGAGAAAGAGAGAGAGATACATAGAGAAGGAGACACGGTGTTTAATTCGAAATCCGCGAGTGCGCAAAGTGTTTGATCTCCTCGCGACCGAGCAATCCTTCGCTGTTCGGTCCTCTCTCTCTCTCATACACACACACACCTTCGCGTTACCTCATCGTCGGAGCGAAGTGCGTACGTTGTGTAACTCGAGCGACCATCATCTAGTCGGAGAAAGAGAGGAAGAGAGAGAGAGATTCGGACACTGCGTTCGATCGCCGAGCTCGGAAGCAAAACAATGCGCTGCTGGTGTAGCACGTAGTCGGTGTGCATCTCGTGTGTGTGTGCGTGAATGCACGTATACGTGTACCTGCCCGCAGCTGCCGCGCGGGCGCGCTCGTGTGTGTTTGTTTATGCGCGGGGCTAGCAGTCGCACGCTCGTACTCGCGCGCGACGTTCATTCAACAGTCAGCCGCGATTCTACGCGGTGGACGTTGTCGTCATCGTCGTCGACTCGACCGTTTCGAAAGGAGAGCGGTGAGGACGCGGCGCGAGGGTAATCGCCGCGCGTATTTGGCCAGTGAATCACGCTTCGACCCGTTTGATTACGGCACGGACGCGCCTCTCGCCGGATACGACGTGCATGTATATATATTCGTGCGCGCGCGCTCTCGTATTGTTGTGTGACGTGTCCTCGTGCACTACGTGCGGACCGAGAGAGATCGGCTGGCTCTATAATTATCGCGCGTGCATCAGACAACGACCGCCGTGGTGTGTGTATCCTTCCGTCGTGGGAAAAGAAAAAAAAGGAGGAATATCGTCCGGGTTTCCTCGTTCTCGAGGGAGAACCAGTTGCTTTGATTTTTCTCTCTTTCTTTCGCTCGACGTGATTGACCGTCCCGTTTTCCTCCGGAAGAAAACACCGCGCCTCCGTTCTTCTCCTCCATCAGCATTGTGCCGCAGGAGGAACCGTCCAGCGAGGGTAAACAGACATCGGAGAGAGAGAGAGAGGTCGCAACAATAATACCGCCTCCTGTTTTTTCTTCTACCTGACACACGCCCCGAAGATGCCGAGCGCCGAGGAGACGACGTACCATCTGATCAGCGTGCCGATGCCGGACGGGGCGCAGGCGGACGCGTTCTTGGCGCGCGACGTCGACCTGCTGGTCTCACAGATCAAGGAGAATCTGCGGTTGTCCAGCCTGAAGGCAAAGTCCAGCATCAGTCACAAAAACAGCCGGCCGTCGCCGTACCGGGTGCCGGCGCGGTCCTGGGCAGACCCGGCCGCCGGCTGCGAGGTCTGCGGCCTGCGTCCCAATCAGCAACATCATCATCATCATCACCACATGGCTCACCACCACCACCACCACCACCACCACCACCATCACCAAAAGAGGAGCGAGAGGAACAGGGTGGACGACGACCCGTACGAGGTTCTGCAGGAGCTGCTGCGCGAAGGCGGCCTCATCAAGGAGGCGGTGAAGAGGCTGCAGGCGAATCTCGACGAGCTGTCGAGCTCGGAGGTGGAGGAGGACGAGGAGGTGGTGGTCGATGACGAGGACGACGAGCGGCGGAGATCCGGCGGCTGCTACCGCCGGAAACCGTACTTCTACGACTCCGAGGACGAGCCGTTACCACCGATGTACGAGCCGTTGGAACTGTGAGGCTGCAGCAGCAGCGTGCTTTAGGCGGAAGAATCTAACGTCCGTTCCTTTGCTTTCCTTTGTGAGCGACCTTAGTGTCTCTCCTTGGCCTCCCAACAATAGCGATGATCTCTGTCCCTTCACGCGGAGGTAAGGACGGATTTATCGCTCGGCGCGCCGGAGTTCCTTCGAGGGAGAAGAACCAGGAGAGTCTGATCCGCGAAAAAAAAAGGTTGCCCCCCTATCTGTGCGCGAGAACGTAACGTTGACGTGCGCTCGAACGCCGCTCGTAGACGCGCAATTAGGCGAGAACTCGCCTTACATGGGCGTGTTTGTAAATACGACGCGTTGTCGGCGCTGCGTGCCAGCTCGCTCGCCCGCTTCGTAATGCCGAGATAGCTGTATCGACGCTCGCGGGCCTACGTGGAAGACTTATGGCCGCGAATCGCTCCGTCACCGTTCGAAACGCGTACGCCGGACGTTCCTTTCTCATAGAGCGCGCAACCGTGTTGCGTACTATGTGTCGCCGATACTCGTGGGTACGGCTCGAAATTATTGTAAGGAAAAAAAAAGAAATAGCTCCCACAGGTAAAAATTAGCTGTCTATATGATAAAGAGAGGACTGAAATTTAGTTGATTTATAGCTAATTCTTCTTGTTCTTGTTCTACCTAGTTTCAGTTCTCACAGCTGAAAAACTAAGGTTTGAAAACTAAATTTCAGTTGTATTATCAAGGTTGCCGGAAAACTGGGAAAAATCGTGGAAATTTAATACTCCGAGTCAGTCAGAGTCACTTGTGTCCGGATTATTGTGTAAAGTGTTTGTTTCTTAAAATGAAATCATTAGGAATAAAATATTTGGCAGTTTATTGTTGGCAAAACAGCTATGCGGTCTTCAAGTAGAAAGGTAAAAGAAATTCCGATAATTTTGGGAAATTTTTTTCGAACGATTTAAGAAGAGGAAAATTGAGGAAGATACAAATGACCTTGATTGCAAATTCGGAGATAGTGGAGATACATTGTCGCTCGAAAAGTTAAAAAATGTCAGGGAAAACCTGGAAAAGTGGGAGAAAGATGTAAAAAATGTGGAATTTTTAATTTTACTCGCAATTCTTTTAAATGCTCTCACATTGTTTCCAATACTCATTTATTTTTCGTTGGCCTGAATTTACACTCAGAATTATATTATGTTACTAAATTTTTAAGTTTACATAGCTTCTAATAATATAAGTTACATTTTCTGCAATCTTTGCTTCTAAACGTTAAAATTTAACATTACATATTGCTTATGGAAAATTCCCTGCTTTAGGCAACATTAGAGAACAAAGAAGCCAGGGAATTGAAAAATTCATTTTCTATGGCAACCCTGATTGCACGGACAGCTAATTCCCTTTTTCCGTGCGAAGAGTATCGCGTGGTGAGGGTGATCGCATCAGCTTGTCACAATTTTACGCTACAGGGTGATTCGAAAAAGAATCGATTTACTCGCATCGCTTGTCTCGCTGATATTTTGCGCGCCTAATATTATTATCGGTAGATATCTCCCTCGGTAGGTCAGCTTGCACGTCATGACACGTCGCGGTTCGCGACGTACAATTGGTTTCGAGGAGCGAAATGAATCGCTTGAAATGATCGCGACAAGATACGTTGACTGAACATTCTTGCTCTATTTTCCACTGCATACACCGCCGCACGCACGCACTGCGTGCCGTCTTAGGCTCTGAATCACCCTGTACGATAGCGTTCGATACGCACACTTGACGTGTCCCGCATTGTGCTGTGTTCTCCGCATCGTATCGCCGATATTTGTCGGCATCTGAATTGATTAAAAGATATACATCGCGGGTGAGATAATCGGGTCACGCAGTGTGTCCCTTTTCCACGCGTTGCGAGCCGTCAGGAGCCGTCATCTCGTCGTGTCAATTCGTCAATATCGTTTTTTTGCGCGCTCGACGTTTCGATAATTATTAAGATACCGACGAAACATCGTTATCGCTGTGCGCCAGTGGAGTGGATCTGTGTCGTACAACCGATTAATCATCGAGGCTGTCTCACTCGAGCCGTTTTCAATTGCCGAGCAGATTCTCTCGCCATGTGGGGCGCGCGTTTACCACCCGCAAAGAAACGCGACATGGTAGGCACATTGAGAATCTCCCCTAAGGGAGAATGAAAGATTCCGAGAGGATCGATGCGAATTCATCCGAACCTTAGGATCAGGATCTTGGAAATTTCAGGAAGAAATCGGTCTCGAGATGCAGCGCTTTCTGCGTGTTTTTCCGGTTCACAATGCGATCGTGCCGAAAGAAAGAACAATCGCTCGGCTGCGATTAGGCGAAAGTGATGTCGGCGGAGTACACGTATCGACGAGGATGTCAGGCAGGACCGTCGAATCCCCCCTCCCCGGGGATTACACGATCCAATTCGAGCGAGTGAGAAGCGCGACGGATAAAACGCGCCCGTGATCGATCAACGACTATCGTTGCCTTTGCATTGTGCGGAAGCATTAAGGGCACAAACGTTGCGAGAAAAGAGAAGACACACACACACACACACACACAGACACGGTGATCTCATTTATTTTTTCACGACGCGCGCAGCGAGCGGACCAGTCGATTGACGAGGCGAGGCGAGATCATTCATAGCTTAGCTTAGGCTCGGTTTAGTTCCCTACACAGCTGTGTCTTTAACCCTAAACGGTGTGAAGACACCTGTCGCGCGGCGGCGAGAACGATAAAATGAATGAGATGAAGCCGAAGCTCTCTCGGCGTCCGCAAGGATGTATCCTGAGAAATGAAATACATTGCACGTACAAGCGGACGCTCTCAAGTTGGAAGTGCGGCTTCCCTTATCGATCAAGCCGTTAGGTACCGTGAAGGTATAACGATAGAAATTCGCGAATGAGAGGATTTTGGAGGCTCCACGTTGGATAAACGTGCGCCTCGAACTAGAACGACGTCTCTCGAACGACAGGCCTATAAATAATAACAGGCTTTGAGGATAAAAAAAGGAGACGTCGACGGGATGTCGGCTACATCGTTTGGGGTTAATTCGGCGCACTGGAGTATTAACGGAGGAAATGAAAATGTCAAAGATATAGATAACGTCCACGTTGCAGATCGGTAAAAAGAAGAGAAGTGGAAGGAAAGGCGAAAAGTTAAATGGAAGGAACACCGCAGGGACGCGAAACGTCAACGTGGATTTGTATAATAACGTATATAGCTTTATATATATATATATCTGTGCATGTTTTAGTGCATAGTTACTTATCGCTATCGATCGCTAGGAGATACACTATTGAGATGTTACACACACACACACACACACACACCGGTACCCACATGTGTAAGGACAATGTATGCGTGTAAGTTTCGAGCAATGACGTGTCGCGTCACGGAGAGACGGTAGAGGAAAAATCCAACGGAAGGTCCTGCGTGGCAGCTGTGACGTCACGAGCTAACTTAATTATTGAAAGAGTGTGTTGTTACTCCTCTCGTACACGCCCATCGCTATCGCCGATATCGTCGCGAGTCCGGCGTTATTTCTAAACCTGGCAATCAATTAACACAAATGAACCTTCGATTATTCCGTCGGTCGGCTCGTGACGTCATCGAGTGCAACGCGCGCGCGTCCGGGATTTTATATATTGTATAGAGAGAGAGAGAGAGAGACAGAGAGAGACAACAATGCGGGGTATTGGTAAACGTGGTCGCCACGGTGACGCAATAAAACGACACTCGTAGCGATACGTAGCGGCAGAAGAAAGAGACGATCGTGCGTAGCGAGCGCGGCTTCTCGTCATTTTCGTCGTTATAGCCGCCTTATCCGACTAATTAGATAAGTTAGCAATTAGTACACATCGCATACCTACCCACTGCGAGCTGGGCGGATGAATTGCGTCAGAATTCCACAGTTCCGACGGAGTGCTTGTGTGTCTCGTGTTACTTGAGTGTGTACGAGCGTGTGTGTGTGTGTGTGTGTATGCGCGCATGCATGTGTGTGTAAGAGAGTTACGTTGTAGTTTCTTTCATTCTATTTTTTTTTTTTTTCTATGACACGATGAGTGAGCGTAGTCCCTCATTTTCTTTTCTAAGCGTTTCGCTGTTAAGGAGGGTGCATTACGGAAAACTATATCTCGTTGTGATCGTCGGGCTCGCACGTCCGACACAAGTCTTACTGATTAATAATGAGAATAATGATAAGGAGGAAAAATGATGAAAAATAAAGAAGTTCAAAGTTTCAAATGCAGATATATGTGTAAAGTGTGTGTTGGTCGTGCGCGCGCGCTATGTTGCGCGAAAACTTTCCACCGACTATCCGCTCCTCAGCCTATCCCCCCCACCCCTCCCTCTCTCCTCTTCACTGTCATTAAACGCAGACATCAAACGGTTCTGCTTGGTGTCTGATGGTAGAGCGTGCCACAAATACATCGTGGATACACGTACGCTTGCGTTATACAGGATGCTTTGCCGTTACCGTTTCTTGCCTACGAAACCGATGCTTAGCGGTAATCCGAAAACTAATTGCGGAATCGCCTAACGTAATATATTTCGGTAAATCGGGCAACGCGACGGGAAATCGGTGGAAACGATCCGTTTCATGGAATCGTCGAGTGACCGAGACGATCTTTTACTTAGGCCGAAGTTCCACGGAAATTTAATTTTAGTCGAAGCACAGAATATCGCTGCTCCTTCCGTGAAGAGAGTTTCTCTCCGGAACAATATTGACTTCTCTTGCGTCAAACAGTCCGTCATTAGCGGGAATGACGGCATAGTAACGGGACACCCTGTATAGTCGGCGGTTCACTGGCCTTCTGATCGTTGGCGCGCATTGAAGCTGTGTTCTCTCCGTGCCAGCTTCGAGAAATTTGCTTTCGGCTTTGCGTTTGCTGATGTGTACCTCGCGCTGATAATAACCGCGGAAACGATAAAGATGCACCGTTTCTATTAAATACGGTGAGACCGCGCGCGCTACTGGATTTTCCGCTGCGGTTTTAGGTGTCCTGGGCAAACCGCCGCTCAATATCCATATCTCGGCCGAACATCTTTTCAAACCCTCGATATCACGCGGCGAGATTTAAAGCTCGATGCTGCGGCATTGAATTGCGGCAATGGAAATGGGACAAGGAGAAAGAATAATGCAGGAAAGAAATTTGTATCGAATAACGGCGGAGGATGACGAAGGACCGGACACGTCATCTCTTCAGCGAACATCGCAGAATTATTAAGTGTGGCGACACGACACAAAGCAAACGATCTCTGAAACGACACCAGCATAGAAACGAAACCAACGATTTTACGGGGGCCACTTTGTTCCACGCCTCTGACCTGAAACAACTCGGCTCGAGAGACAAAAAAGGAAAGGTTCGACCGTCGATTTCAGGTAGGCAGGTCACTCAACGACGATTTGCCGCTTTCAAAAATTAACGATCGCTCGGAATGCACTCGCTCAGCAATTGTCGTCGCGTTACGTAATAAAGACTGCTCATAATTCAGTGGAATCTCTCCTTGGGGCTTTTGAGTAAATTTGGGAGAGCCAATCGTATACATATTGCGCAATTTCTACCGCCGGGCATCTTTTATGCGAACGTAATATCGTACACGGAAAAAAAATTTCTGTGGATTTAATGGAATTTCTTTAATCTGAAACAGATTTGTTTTTTGGCATGGGACAAGAAAACGAATGTCTGATTCAATAAACAGAGTCGTCTGGTTTCTGAAACAATATTTACATCAAATAACATATTTTTCTTTTGTATTTTCATTCAAACGTTACGATGGTTATTATAAACAATGAATTATTTGAAAGAAGTAATACTATGTTAGAAAAATATTAAAGAACTTTTCAATGGGACAATATTTAATATATGATAAAATAAATTTCTTTTATAGGAAACCAAATATTTTATCTAAATAATATTGTTTTTTCTATCAAACGACATTGTTATTCAAGCAAAATGATATTATATTAAAAAAACACGTATATTATATCCAAAGGAACTTTTTTCTCTACGTACATAGAGACACTGTGCATAGAAAAAAATGCCGTTAAATCAATAGAATTTCCAACAGCACGCGTAAATTGGAGTAAATCTTTTTGATTCAATGGCGATATCATTGAAACTAATACTTCGAATATTGAAACAATACATAACATCATAGTTTTAATGGTATTTGCCTTTGAATCAAGAAGATTTGCTCCAATAACATTACTGTTGGAAATTTTATTGATTCAACAGCATTTTTCCCATGTATTATAATATATTCCGCAACTAGTTATTTCGAAAATATCTTTTTCCTCTTACACGTTATAGCTCAATGCAATATGTTTTTATGCTAAACGAACGTCAAGGACTCTCTTCTTTCTGAATAATTGCAGAAACGGTTCCTTTGGGCCGTTGAGTCGTCGTGAAGGAAAAATTTCGCCGCGATTTGCATAGTTCAACGGTGTAACGATCGTTAGCCAGCCGCGATTCGTATAAATAATGCTTACTTTTTCGAAAGAAACAAAACGACGAGTATTCCGGGATTGGAGAGGTTAACGAGCAAATTTGGCCTGCAGAAAAGTCAAGTGTCATCATCATGAGGCAGCTTCGAGAAAGCGAGAGAGAGAGAGAGAGAGATTGTTAGAGACATTTGTTTGCGCGAGTCACCAGCAGTTCTCCTCGTCGAGGAAGACTTTGACCGAATGACTCGCGACATTGTAATGTTTATAGAAGCGCACGAAAAATCGAGTAAAGTTAAATCGCGCCAAGTGACGGCGCGATAACGCGCACTTTCGATGGTGCGCGCGATCTCGTGTATCCCTGGCGATTAAATTACCACGTCTCGGCTAATGGGACGATCCGTTTCCGTCGGGGAAGACGGGCGCGCCCGTCAACACGTTCACGGAAATGCAAGTTGCGTCGGGTATTTCTCACTTCTTACGCCCAGACTTTCCCGAGACTAATCCCATTTACCAGCGGAGCCACGATGTTCGATTATCGCGTTACAGAAGTGATCAATGAGCACGTGTTACGCGCGCACACGGCGCGAAAATAAACGGAAAACTTGGCGCGGTTTGACCCAATTCAAGAACATCCATTTATACGATTGTCCAACCATCTGGCATCTCGCGAGCCACGATTCGTGGCACCGATCTATCCGTATTCCGTATTAATAGTGGTGTTCGCGAGTACAACAAGGTGCGTAAATCTATTAATAATGCACGGAATGTGTCTGGGAAATCGATTTAGAGATTTCGGGTTGTTCCAAAGAAACGGAAGATTTCGAGAGATAAATTTGTATGCAAATTGATAATTAGCCTTTTTTCAATGTGTTTTGCGCGTCTGTTATCTCTCTCTCGATTCTCTTATCGATTCAGACATCGCAGGCGCGTATTTTCTCTCCCGATCATAGATTCTTCGATAAAATTTTCATTCAATCTTCGAAAGTATATACGCGCGACATCCTATTTACCTTAAATATAGAATATACATGAATTTTGTCACGTTATGCTCACGTACGTAGCTTAAAACTCATTTGTACGATAAAACGTGGACGCCCCCGAGAGGCTCCGATAACGAGTTAAATTGACTGGATGAATTGATTTGTCGTTATATCGAGTTTCCAGTACCTGATAAAAATAACAGGAATGGTTAAAGTACGAACAAACAACAATAAAATCCCGCTTATCGTTTCTCTCCACTCTCCGAAGTTACGCTCTCGAGTTTCGCAGACTTATTAATTTTTATATGTTATACGTATAATCGATCTCCTTGTTGGCGATACTTTTTATCTCTCGTCTCGTATTAAAATATAGCACGCCTTATGTAATACGCGTAACGTTTACGCGACCTTCAGGCAAGGTCTTCGGGCCTGTCGTCCGTAAACTGAGAATAGGATTCTACATCGGCTGAAGTTCGAAAGAAAACCTTGCGCTATTATTGTACACGAGACGGCGTCACGTTTCACTCGGAGCCGCGTTTGCTTAGTAATATTTATTCTCGCGAAAAACAACGAGATCCAAGCTCAAAGTTGCCGAACCGCATCGCATTTCTCTCCATTTTTTTCATTTCTCTTTCTCTCTCTCTCTCTCTCTCTCTCTCGCTCTGTGTTATTCCGAGTGGAGATAAAATTAAATCGCGCCTGAACGCGATCGGAAGCATCCAGTGGGACTCAAATGCACATTCGCAGCACATGAATCACGCTAGTAAATGTCAATCTACATCTAGTCATTGTTCGAGAAATTCCATATTGCTTGATACTCGTGTTACATCATCTCCAAAATATACACGAGATAACACGAGATGCGATCTTACACTTATCGCCACGGTGCAATCATTAAATAACAGATAATCTTTCTCTCTCTCTCTTTTCACGAGCCGATATGCATCGAGAGGTGCATATAGTGGACTCTCTTATCGAGGTGTCCTCAACGAATGTTTTTATTTTCCTCTCTTGTCTCACAATTATAAAACGATGAGCACTGTGTGGATCTCACTCCCTCTTTCTCACACTCGAATCGGCACAGTTAGCGGCACGGCCATAAGTAAACAATTCGAACATCTAATAACGGATATCGACCTTGTCCGTATGTGACACAGATTTCGGCGCGAGATAGCAAGTATGCGATGCGACCTAGTTATACATCAGAAAAAAACAACGATGCGTGATTAAATATGTGTTCATTGTTTAAAGTAGTCATTACAACTGAACTTCCGGCGAGACCGCGCTTTAAACGGAGAAGAACGCGGGAGTAATTCGTTAATCGAATGAGATTGTGGGAATATTTTCGGTTCGGCTACGAATTCTCGTTCGAAAGACTCCCGCTGCGGAGTATACACTTTGATGTATTTTTTTTATATCTTGTATATATATTTTACTTATTTCTTTTCCATCATATTTTATGGACGAAAGTCAGGTTGAAATATTTCCGCAAAACAGAATAGCGACTGAAAGTCCGGCATCGGGAGAGAATTCTCCCTCGTGACATTTCCGAGAACAGAAAAATCCTACTGGTTCTGTGACAGTTAAGCAATTGAAGTTGCATATCTGAATTTGCATTTGTTACATTTTCTGCATTCTTTGTCATGACTTTCTCTCGAGACCGGCGCAAAATTGCAAAGTGTAACGCCGAGATATACTGATATCGTACTAAAATAATAATCCGAGCACATTCCGACAATCACACAGTAACGAGAGAGCGACGAAGTGTGGAGAAAACTTTGTCTTCTTATAAACTACATCCCCACGGAGAAAAATATTTTGTTGGCGCAGCAAATTGTTAGTTACTATGTACTAAGAAAAAAAGTCTTAAAAATTTATTTGTGAAATTTACGATTTGTTTCACAGAGATAAGCGTTTGTTTAAATAGAGCGAAATAAGATTTTATTTCTAGCAAATAAACTGATTAACAACTTAGGTATATTCCACAAAAATATATATTTCGTCATTATAATGAAATTTTTTTCTAACCAATAAATATCGAAGAAAATGTCACAAGAAACATTTACTTCGCAAAATTTCAATTTCTTTTTCTGAATGTAGGAGCAGCAAAAAGATTTGTTAAGAGTATTTATTGCTATTTGCTGGTTATATATGATTTGTTTTTTATAGTTGCAATTCTGGTGTAATAAGTTAGAGCGAGACAAAATATATTTTTCTCACTCTAATTTATTGCACCAATTCAGCAGTGCAGCTATAAAGAACAGATCAATAGACAGCAAAGTAACTTGGTTATGCCAACTAAATTTGATCAGTGTAACAACAACGGTTTTGCTACACGGCAAAATTATTTTTTCCATATGACAAACCTTTTTATTGTCCCCATAGTAACTAACAATTTGCCGTGTTGGCAAAATTATTTTATTCCGTGCATTATCTCTCTGATCACCGCGTTTAACATATCGAGTCTGTCGAAGAAAAAGTAATTTTTTCGGAAAGGCCGCAGCGCGGTCTCTCTCGATGCGGCCTAGAATTCGGTAAACAACAATGACGACGCCGGTGACTTCGTGGCCAAAACATTGCGTCAGATCGCGTCATCGGCCGCGTGCGTCTTCGGCCGACATTGGGTTCGAGGCTTCGGCTGCGCTCGGTCACCATCGGCTACGCTCGGTTGCGCGCCAGTCGATCACGTGACCGTGGCCCGATCCGTCAGATGAGTATGTCGTAGTCCGACGCGATAACGCGGCTGATAGAAGCTGGGGGTTGTACGTTTGTATAAATTTCCGACAGCTTCGCACATCGACCACCTGGACCGTTCTTGTCCGTCGACTCCGCTGATTATCGATCACCGCCACCGGGAGGAAGACCGGAACGCACACTGACGTGAGGACGCTGCTCTCCGACGACAACCAACATGGCGGAGGCTAACTGCGTCAAACCGTAAGTTCATCTCGTGTACACACATTGATCGCTTCGTTGTTTTTGTTGTCATTGCGTCGTGTCGTTGCCCTTCGCGAAAGTAGATCCGCGCGCGAGCATTTCCGCGCGGTAGACCCGTCGAGTGGTCTCGGCGAGCTCGTTTTCCCACGTAAATCATTTTCGCGCGTAAATCTTCTCCGTGGGTGGTCGCGTTACCCGGACTGGAATCGCGAAACGACGTCTGCAGCGTGGAAAGTTGAAATCACATCGGTTTTCTAATCGCGAGGAGAGTGCCGGCGAGTGATCCGCGAACGAGCGGCGACGAGTGTCGTGGGCGAGCGTCTGAACGCGCGGCGATTTCACGACGAACGATACACGAAACGTTGGTGTGTATAATGTTCGTGCCGGATTGCGAAATCGCCTGCGCTGCGATTCGTGTTTGTCCGCTCGTCGATCGAGCCCGCTTTCCCCCGGCCGTATTTTGAGGTTATGCGTGACGGGACGACGCCCGCTCCGTTAGAATCATGTTGACCCTTGGACTGCTTGATAACAGCGCTCGTACGAGATGTAATAACACGGGCTGGGCCGGCCGTAATAAAAGCCTCGCTTTTCTAACTCCGGCGTCGCATTTAGTAGGCCAAAATAATTGAAGGTTTCTTTACAGTGATTGATTGACCCTTGATAGTGAGGGGAGGAATAATAATAGTTGTAATGATTAAGGGACAGCCTTCAATTACATTGACCTCGTACTTCTTCCATCTTTGATGGAGAAATGTCATTTGAAACGAACATAGTTCGCATTTCCCACGTCAACGCTCAGCGTTAATAAATTGCTTGGATAACTTGGAGATGAAAATCTTGCAAAATGTTACCTAAGAGTTAATAGTATTTTCCAAAACAGGGAGCAATTAGGACGTAAACGAAATGTAACGACCAAAGTTCCCACGTTCGGCTTACAATTTAACGCGCATTGATAAAAGGGCGCACATATATCGCCCCCTTTTTCCCATCGATATGGTTGTCGGCGTAAGATAGACTTGTTTATCGTAGCTGAACGATGTTTTATTTTTTCTTTGAGACCGACTCGTAGAAGCAATGATAAATTTATAAACATTCAGTGTCATGTGACTCACCTCTTATCGCGGCACAATATCCTGTTCGTAACTTAAAAAAAAAATATTATCTACCAGCCGTTAAGGTTCGTTAATCATCTCTCACTTGAAAAGCATTGAAGACTCGACATTTTATTTTATTAATGGAACTAATTATGCCAACGCTTAGAATTATCTGAGGAACTGCTATTAAACGTTGACATAGTAATGATGAAATGTTCTATACATGTTGGCACGTTTGTTGACGGACGTGACGTGTCTTTAGTTTACACGCTTATACCAAGAACGAATTTCTTCGTCGAAGACGCGATTGCTTAAGAAGGTTTCTAGGTTGCCCGACTTGTGCGGCGAATTAATGACGCGTTGTTTACGTTTGTATTATGCATAATTTATGTGCTCGCATGCAAAGCACGTAGTCACCCACTTCGCGCGAGGAAATTAGTCTCTCTTTCTCTCTCGCTCTCCCCTAAAATTTTGTCATTTCTTTTCTCGCATGATTTCGACTAATAACTTTTGTGAAACGAACGTTTAATCTCTTTACGATTTACTCAGTCGAGACGACGAAGTTAAACATTGCCTTGTAGCGTTCGCTCAAACAACGAAATAAGAATTTCACGTAATACACGGGAAAAAAATATTCCAACAACGTAATTGGAAAAAATTTTCTTATTCAATGGCAAATATCATAAAAATTATTATATTACATATTGTTTCAATAATTAAAATATACAAAAAAAATTAGTCTTAAGTCAAGATATTCTCATATAAGCAAGACTATTATAATTTTTTTGAAGATTTTTAGTCTTGAATCGAATTTGTATTGATGCAAGTCATTTTTACTTGAATTCAATTCTAGACTAAAATCTCCTAAGAAGAAGATTATTATATTCTTGCTTATATATGAAAATATTTATTTTTGATTTAAGATTATTTTTTTCTGTGCAAGTTTCAGTGATATCTCGTTAATGAATCAAGAAGATTTATTCCAATTACACGCGCTGTTGGGAATTCTATGTGTTTTTAGCTCCCACGGCTAAAAGCTAAGTCTGGTAACTAAATTTCAGTTGCACCATATGTGAACAACTAATTCCTTTTTCCCGCGCATTACTTGATAATTGTGGAAAAGCCACCGCTGGGAGATTTGTAGTAGAAAGTCGTGCGTTTCGCCGCAGTCTAATTCCCGATGACGTAACTGGGGTAGAACGGGGGGGTTCAAGGTGTGATCGGCTGCCGTGCGCGCGGAGACAGAACGAGTAATGCGTACATCGTACATCTCGTCGGTAAACAAAACGGTGGATCGTTATCGCTGTTGTTTGTAGGCTTCTAAATTTCGAGAGACGCTGCGCGCCGGCTCGCGTTTTTCAATGTCAACGTTTACGTAACGAGTGGAGAGAGACGGTTGGTGCCGTCTGTAGTGCGCCTGTCCTCTCTTCAATCGGTAAACAATATAATCATTATTCGTCCGCCTGCCTGCCTGCATATCGCGATAAGAATGATACCGATGAATCGAAGAGCGACTTTGTACGAGAGGCCGTCGCAAAATACAAAATTTTCCAAGAAGCGATACGATCTCGCGAGATTAGATAATCTCGCACGGATTTTTCCCTTTGATCACGCGGAACGCAATTTTTTTTTTTTTTTTTTTTTTTTTTTTTAANGACAATGACAATGTTCGTAAAGTATACAATTGTGCTAATTGTGTCTCGGCTGCGCAATTCCTTCGCGAACGTGCTTGTGGGAATCGACGTGCGACGACATACTGTTGTATGCACGACTTGCTTTTCCTACACAAAATTCACGCCGAATGCGAACATGACCGCTCGATTTGGAATTTTGCGTGCATAATATGCCACTATCGAGCCGTATCAACGGTATATGCGAATCTTATATTTAGAATACTCTATTTCGAGAGAATGTTCATGACTGACGAGAGAGCATCTGTGTCGAACGTTCTGCAGCGCTGTGTTTCGTACACAGACGTGAGGAAAGCTGCGCGGAAGTGTTTATGCGAAAAGTTAACAGAAGATACAACGATGCATTCGAGTCACGATGCTTTCATTTCTTCCATCGGTGGCGGGAACTGTTCTGCTTTGTTCGGTGTCAAACGGCGGCTCTTGCTCCGACCTAATTGAATTTACACACGGAAGAAGAAGTGCTAGAATCAAGTAAACGTAATTAATTACCTGTTTTTCCCTCTCGTAAATCAAGTAATATTTTTATCAGTTGAGATATATTTCAATAGCTTACAAATATTTACCTGAATGCAGTGATATTTTATTTGTGAATAAATTACTGAATGCAACTATAAAATGGTTCTAGGTTTAAGAGAGTATTTATTGGGATTATGCTTCTTTTCATTTCATTGAAGAAACCTACATAGAAAAAATACTAGATTTAAGTAAATAATTATTTTCTAATAATTACTCCTTAGGAAATTTTTAATGAATAAAATGAATTTTGCTAGGATCAAATAAATATATTTTATTTAGATAATATTTTACTTGAATCTCTCATGTTTTTTTTTCTGTGTAGTGGTTTTAATGTAGATTTTTCTGTCCGATATATAAATATTTTCTAAAAATACAAAATTCTTATATCCTCTTAATATTATATGAATTTAATATTTGTCGTAATTGTTTCAACACCTACAAGTAAATATTTACTTACACGAAGGAAATATCACATTACATATAATCAATTATATTTTTACTTATAGTAAATATTTGCTCTAATGGATGTAACCACATTACTTGAACGGTAACGCTTTTCTCTCTCGGTGCGGGAGTAAAAATAAAGTTGATCAATTGACGCGCGCAAATGCGCTTTCTTCGCGCTGAAATTGAAGTTTGGGGACGGTTATCGTAAAATAAGAAACGGGGTGTGGCGCGTGACTTTTCGAGAGAGGGTATCGCCGTCGAGTTAAGGTTGAGAGGGGGATTGAACGAGATTTTCAACCGGACGTTGAAAGCGTCGGGTGATTGAATTGATATATATTCGTGTGGTTTAGAAACGCTCGGCAGTGGCACCGACAGGGCCGCCGAAGGGTTAAATATATATATATATATATAGCGGGTGTACACTTCGCATTACGCGCGTGTGTCTCGTTAGCGTGCTCAGAGTTTTCTGTGTGCCGTCATGCGTTTCGTCGTCGGGGAATATGGCAGGACAAGAATTGTGTCAGTCAAGAAGAGGAGAGCGAGCCGTCCAATGACACGGCTTAAATATAAACCGAATACATACGTGCGAGGCCGCGCTCCTCTCCTCCCCTCGCGAGAATAGACGTCGCGTTTCGGGTTCTATTTATGCCCGCGTCATGTAATTACTACTAGCCGCCGAATATCCGAAGCAAATCGTCGCGTACAACGCGCGCACGCCGCCGTCTTACTTCACTCGCAGCACGAGACTTTTGCCTTTCTCACGGTGACGGGATGTCATTTCTCAATCGTCGCGGTCTTTCGAACAAAAATTCCGACCGATGCTAATCGTCGTTTGATCGTAGAGCTAATGAGCGGCAATTGATTCTTTTGAAGAGACCCGCCAGCGGACCGACGTTGCCGAGAGTCGCATTATTTCCACACCTCGTTGAATAGTCGCGCGGACATGTTAATTAAAAATAGTACGCTCGCCGGCTGTCTTCTCGCCTTCTCGCGCGTCGCGTCGTCTCAACTCGCGATTCGCGACAGAGCCGCTCGGGAGAAGCACACGAAACCTGGAATGGTTCAATCGTACGTACGATTATTGCCGCCTGCTGTTTCGCGAGAAATCTCGGTGCGTGCAACAACGCTTGATCGCTTTCGTGATGCAACCACTCGCGAGTCACCTAAATGCGCGTGCTATAGAGGTGCTGCAAAAGCAGGAGGCATCGATGAGTAAGCGGGCAGAGCGATAAACGCGACGGATCTACTTTCTTTTTAGAAAGTCTCGGCGATATTATCGGAAGCGAAATAATTATTTACGAGCAGCGTATCGTAACGTAATGTGCCATTCGGTATGTTCGCGTTACTTGTGACAGAGAATTTCTAAATAAGTTTGAGGCCGTGTGAGGGAGGGAGGAAATATCGCAATTAAAGGCTCGTTCAAGCCTCGATGAATTCTCTGAAGCAGCATACCTATTGATTGAAGGAAAGAGAGAAATTTGAAAGTAACATTAACTGCAATTTTAATTAGAAACTTGTATTACACACGCTGGTATGCAATTGCAGATTCACCATGAAGCACTTCTCGAGGTCCGGATGCACATTAAAAGTGCCGATGTCGCTTTTTCGCGAAAATCGCGAGCGACTAGTCTCGCGTCTCCAAACGAACAGCGAAGTCTCCGCCGAGGGCACTTTCGTTGTTCTTCAAGGTGGCGAGGAGGTTCCCTTCAACGATACGGATGTAAACTGGCCCTTCAGACAGGTGCGTGCCTATTCACTGCTATTATCTTCAGCACTCGCCGGATCGGTGACAACGTAATTGAATTGGTTATTTTATTACGTGCTCATCTTTGTTCAAAGATAGAAGTCACCTGTTAAAAATATTATCGTACCGTCGAAGTTTAAACTGTTAAATGTGTATTTGCACAGTAAAAATTTCATGAATATGCTGAAAAGTGATACAAATATTGTGTAAAAAATTAACACAAAATTAATATGTTAATTAACACTGAAGTATAATATGTATTATTTTAACACTTGCAATTTGAATATATCGTTTATGTTATCTCAACATTTTGTGTTGCGTCGATATTCAACATGTGTAAGTGTTAAAAACAAAACACACATTTTATATTTCCTTATTGATTGACGTATTAATTTTGTATTAATTTCTGACATAATATTTGTGTTATTTTTCAACATATTTAATGTATCTTGTGTTAAATTAATACAAAAATCTGAGTAGGCCGTTCGGAATATGTGAAATGTGTTAAATTTAGCACAACGTTTTTTACTGTGCACGTGAGCTTTTTCTAAGCGAATTTTTCCAGCCTTAAGGCAGAGATCGAGGAAATCCGCGGAAAAATGGGAAAAAAACCCTAATTTTTCCGATCTTTCAGAATTATAAAAGAGAGCGATAGATCTGTTTTCTTTTCCCGCGAGCTCTTCGAAACTCCTTGCAAGAGCAGTCAAAGTCCGCGATCGCGGTCAATGGTGGACGGGAAGTCCGGAGATTCAACCGCAATTACGTGGTCCAACTTTTACGGCTATTTTTGTCGCGCGTACCAGCGTTCACGGTAACGATCGTAAAGACAATTGAACTTTTCGCCGCGAAGTGTTCGACAGCCGCAACGCTCATCAACGCGAGAAAGTTCATTAGATTTATCTCTCGACGAAGAAGAACCGATGTCGCGCGAATTTAATTCGCCGCACTCGGATTGTTTATCGTCGAAGTGGCGTGTCTCGACTGGCGCGCACCAGTTGGCGAAATTAGTCATCGATAAGAACGATCCGATGGATGACTGTCCGCGTGTGAAATAATGTATGGCAGGTGAAAATTGATAATCTATATTTCACTGCTGAAACTAGACGATGTACAAATGACATAACATTTAGATAATTGTAAACTCCGGGGGAGGGAAACACTGGTGTTGCGGCTAATACGTGTCGTTACGTGGCGACACCGCACGCAATAATAAAATCGACGAGATATTGGGAAGAAATTTGCGCGCAGTAGAAGAAAAGAAATTAGTGCGTTACGAGAGAGAGAGAGAGAGAGAGGGGGAGGCAGATCTCACAGATTGTCTCGCATTGTGCTAACTCAATGTGTTTGCCGTATCATTGTAGTACAAGTTTATTCAAGTCTCTCCGGCAGCTGGTATATCTGGTAATTCGCCGAGGCGAGGATGTTGATATCAAATATTATTATCTGATGTACCTCGTGTCACGTGACACGAATTCGTTGCAGAATTCTTACGAAACAATAAGAACGCAATAAACGCGCGAGCACACATCGCTCCTTCTTTCCATACGGACGATTGTTTCGCTTCGTTAACTCTTATTCGTTCTCTTAATTATCCAACGTGAATAATACAAATCAAGTTGAAGCGAGAACGATGAGAATTTCCGCCGGGAGACGCGTTCAGGAGTTTCGTGAACTCCCGCTTTACATGAACTAGTAGCCGGCTCCCGCTGTCCGAGACTATTCTGGTAAATGGAGGTTCCGCTACGTTTACGTCGTCGCTAAGGCGTTCCTCGTCGAAGCACGAGAGTCGCCGAAAATCGACTACGAGCACGACGACAGCGACGAGTCCAAATCGACACGGTCCTGGCGCGGATCACGACGCTCCGCACGCTCTGGCAGATTGCCTTTAAAACTCGCTTTGCTAGAAGCCGAGGTACCGTTCGGACGGCTCTTTCTCTCTCTCTCTCTCTCTCTCTCTCTCTTTAGAAAAAATACACGACCGTTCGTTCGTCCATCCGTATTCCAGGTCGCTCACACGCGTTCTTTGTTCGGTGCCTAGCCACGATTGTTTCGAGCCGTATACGACTCGTGCGATCATCAGTCGGCCAAAAAATCTGATTTTTTTCACCCGTTATTTCACCAGACATCTGTTCGTTCGCGCGACCCAGACATTACAACCTCCATTTCTACCTCAAGTCGCTTGGAAATCTCTATTTTCATTCGCGTGCGTCGTCTTCGAATTGACGAGTCGTAGAATTAAGGAGGTTTGTAAGGCTCAGTGTCGTATTTTCAGAGGCGCGGGTCAAGGGGACGCGCTAAACTTTAAGGAACTTAAAAAGTGTCAATTTGAGCTGCAAATATCTCAGCTCTTGAATGGTCTTTTTCTAATTGCACGGGCAGTTGCATAACATTTCAATATGTTTCATACTTAGTGCAAGTTTCATTGAATTCTTATCAGACTCACTTCGCCCCCTTAACGTACGATGTAACGGAGCTACATTGTTCGATTAGCAGTTTCTGCTAGAACCGTGCATTCAGCGTCAAACATTCGATTCCCGATTTAATACACAGATCACATCCGACTTTATCGCGGATTGATAATTACGCGCAAGACCTCATTTAGCCCGTATTCGGGCGTGAAACGCGGGCGTTCGAATTGCGACCTGGATTATTTTTCGCCGACGAAGATGGTTTTGTAACAAGTAAAAAACGCGACGGAGCCCGGATCGAATTAGGTGATACCTTCTCACAGCCGGCGAGTAGAAGAACGAGGACATTATCTCGAGATATTCCAGACCGGCTTGAATTCGCGCTACGCTTGCGTCATTGTTGATCTTCCCGTGCGACGTTGGCGCCGAGCTCGGAATATTGAAAAAAATTTGATTCTTGTCTAATCGCACACGGTAAAAAATTCTGTGTTAAATTTTACACATTTCACGTATCCCGAGCGGTCCACACAACTTTTTGTGTCAGTTTAACATAGTGACACAAATATTATGTTAAAAATTAACACAAAATTGATGAACGTTTATCGACACTGAAGTATACAATGAATTATTTTAACATTAAAAATGTTATTTGACATTTATATATATTGAATATCGACTCAATACAAAATATTGAGATAACATAAACACAATGTATACGAAATTAAATTAATGCGGGTACGTTAGAAATTTAACAAGGAGGAGACACGAAAATTTCAATGAGGACCGACTTGAGCACAAGCGGAAAATATTTTTTACCGTGCAACGATGACTCGAGCGAGACTTCATTTACGATTCAATTCACATTTCGCGAGCGTCTCAGTCTCAATGAGACGCTCGCGAGTATAAAAGAGAGAAATACGCGCGTCGAGCTACGACGTTCCGTGGGATCTCCGGGCGGGAAGGAAGAAGGGTCGCCGGCGAAATTCGCGTCACCCGGTGTCCGCGGTTGGAGGGATATCTGGCGCTTTTGGGACACCCTACATGCATGCAATCAAAGTGTTCCAGTTTCTAATTTGGCGAATAGCTGCCCGCGTTTCTTTGTGCGCGCTCACTCTCTCTCACTCGTTCGCTCGCTCGCGACAGTTGAGGCGACGTACTCGTGCTGAATTCGATATCGTGCCGCTATTGTTGCGCGATGTTGCGATCAATACGGCGACCCTTACGTCGTCGGATCCTTTCTTAATGCAGCTGTGCCTTAATCCACCGTTGTCGTATGTATTCTCGACACTCTACCTGTCCGACCGCGCTATTCTCAACGAGACAGAGAGAGAACCAGTCATAATAACGAATAATCTCCAGATTAATAATACGACGGAGGGATTTCGTAGCAGTCATAATCGTTACAAGCGTTCTACGCTACCGCATTACAATCCGCGGGGATGGTGCGTACGAGACAAGTAGGGAAGTAAAGAGAGAGAGAGAGAGAGAGAGATAGAGAAAAAAACAGAAAAGAAATATCCGTTAACGCTAACATTAAACGTTAACCGTGCGGTAATGTACAACTTACATGTAAAGCGATAGACACGAACATTCTTCTGTCGGCACGCACATGCATACAAAATACTTGGCCGCGCGTATACGCGTCATCCGTACGGATGTGTATATCTATATATATAGATATATATATACAGTTCCTTTAAGATAATACCTGCTGGCTGTGCCGAGAGCGCGTTGACCTGATGGCCGATCGTTCTCAAGACGTTCTGTCCCCCCCCCCCCCNCCGTCTTTCCCAGCATCGGGCGGAAACGAGAGCAACCAAGAGAAGGAGAGAGTGAGAAGAGCCCAGAGCTCTTGAACCCAAACACAGGGCGCAACGCGCGTTACTCGCACGGGCTCATTTCTTATCGCTTCATCCTTGGAATTCCGACCTGCCGGATTTTTCGAAACCAACGACAACGACTCGACCCCGTTGTTGCCGAAGACGCGATATCGCAGCATTGTCTACATAGCAAATTCGTTTTCTGTTTGTTGACCACACCTGCCGCACTTTTGTTTTTCCTCGTCCTCCCTTCCTCTCCGACTCTCCGACCGCCGATCTCGCGCTCTCTTTTTCGTTTTAAATATTTTTTAGGCGTGAGTCCCGAAAGAGATCCTCCACTCGCGAAATAACACAGCCGGGGATCGAAATGAAGATTGGGAAGTGTTTGCCGGAGCAATTCCGGGATAAATAATATTCGTCGCGGCCGGTGAGTTATCGCTTTTCCTGCAGTTTTTGCCGTGGCTGGTCCGCTTTTTGCCAGTCTGCGAATTTCGCTCCGCTCGGAGGTCGTAAAGATTGCGGAATTTATCGATACAAAACAGGGGACGGGTTTCTTCTCGGGGCCCGCGAGAGATTCCTCCTCGTCGTCGTGACTTCGGCGGCTCTCGTCTCCCGGTGCAAAAACGCGACGCTAAACAGTAATAGAAAACCGGGGAGCGGCATTTCCGCTTCGTTCATCTCCGTGAGGAAGCGTCGAGGCGTGCGGATGCACTTGGCGTAATCCTGTTTCCTGTACAAGCTTTTTCGAAGCGTCTTCGCCGAGGTGGAGGATTCGAGGTCCGGTCGTGTGATCGCGAATTCGCCGCAGTATTTTTAACGCGCTTGAAAGAAACGGAGGAAGAGAGAGAAAGAGAGAGAGAGGGGAAAACAGGGGGAGGAGCCGTCGCGATTGACCGTGTACGAAAACCGAGAGCGGTCCCTCCGTCGTCCCTTCGAAGCCGGCGATCCGTGTCCCTCGCCGCTTCGGAAAACAAGAGACCGACATGCCCCGGAATACCTCGCGTCGTCATCGTGTCGTCTATTAAGTCGTCGAGAAAAATCCGCAACGGGGACCGACTGGTGCCTGGCATCGGCTCGATGACGTGGCCCGGCAGTATCAGCTCAAACACGGCCGGAATACGATCGACGCTGCCGAGATCGCCGAGGCAGCATCGATTTCTCACGTAATATCGCGTGATGACCTATTTGTTTGGGGAAGTCGGGGGATAAATATCACGACGTTCGATTTCTCGCTGGGGAACTCGACTGTAAGAGCGGCCGTTGCGACGCGGAATCGCGCGATACAAGTATCGTCGCGAAGGCTACGCAACGCTGAGCGCTGATCTTTTTTCTTCCTTTCAATTGTACAAACAGTCGTCTCGCGATATTCTCCATTAAAAAAAAAAAGTATCGCCTCTTTAATGCGTTCTCCGGAGTAGCGATACTCACTTATTCGCAAAGTTGGGTGAATTAACTTGAGTTAAAAGTTGATCATGCAAAACTATATGTTAACCTAAACTAACTATTCTTCTAAACTATACGTATAGAAGACAATTTTAATTTATTAAATAATTTTAACAAGTTGCTTCAAACTCAACTCAACTTATAATTAATTCTCGCCAAATGTAACTTTTCATTTAACTGAAATGATTGTCATCAGGCGATTGACAGGCCATTAATTTTTGAAGAAAGTTAATTCATTCAGCTCTGCTTATTCTCGCATTTTCGAATTTTTTTTTTTCGCACGAATGCTCGAGATCTCCGCGTGACGAGCGAAGGCGTATCTCGCGGACCGACGATTTCGAGAGCGGAAATGTGTGAAGGAGGGGAAAAAAATAATGCCAGGCAGCAACAAGCGTTTTTACATTTATTACGCGACATCTCTTCCGAATCCTCTCCATCATTCAACATTGTTCACCGCTGCGACTTCCGTGCTGGTATCTCACTTTATTTGTCCTCTTTATCAGGAGTCGTTCTTCCAATGGTGCTTCGCAGTGGAGGAGCCGGGATGCTACGGCGCTCTCGACCTGGCCGCCGGCACCTCGATCCTCTTTGTACCGAGGTTACCGCCCGAATATGCGATTTGGGAGGGCAGGCTGCGTACTCTGGAGGAGTTCAAGGAGCGATACGAGGTGGACGAGGCCCACTACACCGACGAGATTGCGCCCGTGCTGAAGGAAAAGCGAGCGCACCTTTTGCTCACGTTGGTAAGTCGCGCTTGGGAACAGATGGACGCTCGTTGGTGGCTCTTCGGTGGCTCGCGCGCTGCTTTCCTGCCCGCCTGCCTTCTCCTCGAGCAGGAGAAAGTGCTCAACTTGGGGATTGTCTTGACCCGAGAACAATGCGCTCCGCGCGCTCGTCGTACGTAACGACTCAGTCCGAGCGTGATTCCGAGTTTTCTCTGCTCCTGTGAAAATAAGATCGGACACGGCCGTGTTCGACACGTTTAAACGTGGGATGTGAATCCGTGGCTGGCGACGGCCGTCGCTTTTCTCCGAGCTACACACATCTAGCTGGGAGAATTTATATTTTATCACACGGTAAATGATTTAGTGTTACAAACGGTATCCACCTAAATTTTCGTGTTATTTTAACATGTTAAGAATACACAAATATGTCGAGTTAACGTATTCGCCTTGTTAACATATTACTTTCTAACATAAAATCACCTTGTGCAAAGTAACACAAAAATGTGGGTCACCGTTCTTAATACGAAACTTTTTACCGTGTCGTCAACTCATTACGCGAACCGTGCGCGCACATTCGTGCATTTCCGCGAATCTTCTCAGTAATAATTTTTCTCGGTCAAATTAGTCTCCGAGTTCCTTTCTCTTGTACTTTTTCTTTTGCAATTCGTCGCTCTCACTTGACGTAAACTTCCTGATGTCGCTATTTTTGTGGGATAGGTACACGAATGAATTTGCATAGCTAAGATTATAGTTTTTACATTTAATTTTTTTTTTCTATATATATGTATATTTCGTTCTTGTTAACTATACAGCATATACACACACACCAGCTAGAAGAATTTATATTTGATTACCAATACAACATTACACGCAGACCGTGCACAAATATTTGTACATTTCCGCCGATTTCAGATAAAGCTCGTCTCAAGTTTCCTTACCTGTTTTCAAACTGCACCCGTAGAGGAAGTTTTCAGAAAAGGCGTGGCGGGATCCGTGATGTGCGAAGTTACCACCGAAAAGCTTGTTTCGGCGAGTAATCACAGACAGAGAGATAGAGGTTGACTCGCAGGTTGAGCACCTTACTCTGCGTGTATGTGCGAATGTGTGTGCGTGTCTCGCAATAAGCGATCCGCCACGGCATGCCTCGTGACGTTTACCTTCGCCTCCTTCGCGACTGTCTGCCTCTACAATGTGTCGAGAAAGTTGCGTCGGCCGACTGGTTGTTGGGTTGCGAGTCGCTCGTGTTAAGGCGGCTCCAGACGCGTCGCCCTCCGAACATTCGGCGAATGCAGATGCGCCTGCGTGCGTGCATACGCGATGATAAATTTCGCCGCATTGTCGTCCCCAATTAGAGCGCCGTTGAGCACGCCTCATTTACGCGATGCGACGTCTGTCACGGCTCGGCGAATATCCGCCGAGGTGAGGGCATCGTTTGGTGTCGCCTTTACTCCGGATGACTTACCAATCCTGTTTCCGTGCGGGGCGCGCGCGCGCGCTAAATGGATGTTGCAAAAATCTGCCGCGCGCGAGTATAATATCCCAGGCACCTCGCGAGATTCTTGCGCGCGCTTCTCTAAATTCCGCCCTGTTGCTACGCGGATTAGAATTACGGTTGATCTAGCAGAATCTCAGAATACGTTTCTCGCGCGCTGCTTGGCTCCGTTCGACGACGCGTTTTCGTTAACGCAAATGCGCACACAACGCGTCCCACGTGTTTAGATATCACAGTTTTACCGCCGCCGTTATTATCGCGATCGTAAATTTCCCGGCGGAATACAGTTCGCGCGAAGGGACGACGGAAAAATTAGGAGGGATCAAAGGACGGGGGCGATTCATCTTACCTTCGGCTCTCCTCATATACCGTTTACCGTGCTTTCTGTTCTCTCTCTTTCTCTCTCTCTCTCTCTCTCGGTTCTAATTTATAAGCCGGCTGGTCCCGACTTTAATGAAAATTTTCCGTCGTCGAAGGATGCCATACGTAGCGGCGGCGCGCGGTCCGAGGTTCCGGAATTTACGCGAAAAAAAAGAAAAATGAGCGTTTAGGTGAGTCGCGTACGCAACACTTTATCCCGGCGAACGTGATAAGCGATAAAGCATGAGAATACGGAATATCTGTCACATTTGCGACTTCTTGCCTGGCAGCAGTGGCGACTGATTCGCGGCGATTTACATAGCTCGCGCTTCTCCGCTCGTCGTCTCCGCTCTGACACGGATATCGCGTTTATAGCTCGCGCGTTCGCCGTTGAAAAATAGCCGATGAATTTTTCAACCGGTTGTTATCTAAGCGGCGGCAATTTGTTTCCAGCCACGGTGCATCAATGACAACGTAACTGGGTGACCGTGCTCGCGTTACGAGAAAGAGGAGGAGAGGAGGGGAGAGTTTATTATAATCCTAGGTCAAGTCCTCTAAGGATTTAGAATATACATATAAACGATAAGTATATCGATGAGATGGCACAATAATAGAAATAAAGTCATTATAAATCAATTATAAAAAAACGCAAAAACAAATTATCTTAAATGAAAAAAATAGATATTGTCATGTTTAAGCAAGAATATTGTAATCTTTTCAGAAGATTTTTAATTGAGTTCAAACGATACTTGCATTAATAAAAATCTAATCACAAATTAGAAAAAAAATCTTCTGAGAAGATTATAACATTCCTATAATATATAAGAATATATCTATTTTTGATTTAAGATTAATCTGTTTTTTTTTGTGTAGGTTTAAAATAAAAGGGAGAACGAGAGAAAAAGAAAAATTCGAAGAGAAAATTCTTGAAAAGAAAAATAGTTGCTGTCTTTTGACACGTAGGTAAACAAAGAAAATAACTAGTAAATTTGTAAGAAAGATAAATGAGAAATGAAATGAAGAAGACGTAGAAAAGCAATCATAGCGTAAAGAAATATAACTTGAGTCGTTGAACGCACTGATACGTGTGTACAACAGTGTATAGACTAGAGTTACTTCGAATTTGCTTTAGTTAGTAGAGAGAGAGAGAGAGAGAGAGAGAGAGAGAGAGAAAGAAAGAAAGAAAGAAAGCCGAACTATACGGGCTTGCTACGTGCGTGAAATGCTAATCAGATAATATGCGACACTGCAAATAGATTTTTACGTCAACTCGGAAAGACATGGCGGACCTATTGCGATTAAATGTAGTCTCGAAGGTACTTGATTTTCGGATATTTGGAAGGAAAATGCGTTCAGATGACGCTGATAACAACGCCTCGGCCGGTCGGTTTATTGAATTTTCTCAGTGCAAAGCATCGACAGATAATTACGTAAGTTGGTGCGCGCGACAGCATTTCCTCGTTGTTCGGGAAAATGTACGCGAAAACTTCGAGAGCGCCGCACGTTACGGCGAAAGGTGCCGCTCTTCGATTTTCGTTCCGCTCCAGCATTGAAATCTGCCGGTGCGAGACACTCAGTCGAATTGTCCTTGACATCGATAACGATAGCTAGCTGTGCCGCGATCGTGGTAAATCGCGGCCAATTTCCTAAGATCGGGCCCGCGCGACGAAGGGAGGAAGTGTGAGCGCGAGCATCGCGTTCTCTTGGACACGCTCTTTTCCGCATTTTCTCGCATGAAATTTTCTCGGACGCGCGTCCGCGGAAATGACGGAAACGAGTCATAAAATATCAGTCAGCCGAATTCGTTTACATATTTTTTTTCCGGCTGACTCAGAACCAGATTTTGCGACTCCCCTTTGCTCACGGCTCCGCTGTGTACCAGTTCGCAGCTGACACACATATCCATTTTTCACGATTGTCGTCGTTCACGTGCCCGGATCGTGCGAGTGACCTTTGTGTGTCGCGCTCGTCAAGATATTCGGCGAATTCGCGGAACTAATTTTGCTAATGCTGCGCGGGAACACAATTTAGAGCAATTTAAAGCGTTTCGATTCTCGCGGCGCGCAAACGCGGCGGATGATACCTATGGTTTACGCGAAAACCAGGAAACACCGTCAGCTGTGAACGGAGAGATGTTTTTCAAAAGTCGTGTCTAGCGATTACTCATCGACTTGTAGCGAACCGCGTGTTATCGTGTCGCGTACGTTACCGTGTTTTTCGTTCGGTCAGGCGAGGATAATCGGACGAGCGATCTGTCGATACTAGTCCGAAGCGAAACCAGATCGATCGGAAAACCCGGATGTTACCGATGCACCGACGATGTCGTAAGAAGTCGCTTTAAGGACGCATCGTCCATTAGTTCCGCATTTTCAGTGACGCATTAAAGCTGCCACTGATAAATTTAGTATTTATCAAGCGGAATTACGTTCGGAATTGCTCTGAATTACTTTTGGTAGCACTTCTAAATGCGATATACATCAATTTGTGATGTTTTCGTCACTTTTTCATTATTTCGAATGATGAAGACAAGACATCCTTAAATTAAGACACCGATTTTACACACTGCAACAAATTTGCACGAGGCGACTGTAACTTGGAACGATAGCGCGCCGGTTTTTTTTAGGTCACAACAGTATCGGGCCGATATAATAGTTTGTCGGAAAAAGAAAAGTGGAGTAATTAGGGGACGTCGGGCAACGTGGACGTGCATTTACCGTGTTGCGCTGAGCCGGCTTTGCGCGCGACGAAAACAAGACACTCAACAACATTGTAAGGTATTTCGTCTCGTGCGCGAATTATCTTCGCCGACTGAGCGAAGAAGAAGTCGAGCGAGGGGGAGTTTCGCTATTTCTACTATTTGCTGATGGCTCGGGACCCGTTTCCAGGCTCCGGTTCGTGCTGGTTAACACAAAGCCCGACGAAGTCCCGGCCTCATGCCGCCATGTAGACTCCGGCCTTGAATCATCTCTCCCTATTTTCAGTGGCGTTCCATAAATCGGACCGCCGCGTCGGGAAAATCAATATTTAATAGCTCCGTAGAAAGTGTTATTTTGCTGAAAGGCGACTGACATAGATCGATGCCCAGCGGCTTCGTTTCAGGCGTGTCCGCGCGACTGACTGTCTTGCCCTATTTTGAAATATGCGGTACAATCAAGCGCGGCGGCCGGTGCGCGCGAGAGAGAGAGAGAGATCGCGGGGTCATCTCGCGCTAC
Organism: Dinoponera quadriceps; assembly: GCF_001313825.1. Classification (NCBI taxonomy): domain Eukaryota; kingdom Metazoa; phylum Arthropoda; class Insecta; order Hymenoptera; family Formicidae; genus Dinoponera; species Dinoponera quadriceps. The sequence goes on from NW_014554796.1 coordinate 1,756,366, forward strand.
GCGAACGGCGATTTCAAGACTTCGCGTTATTTTTTATGCAACTGCTCACGTCATCGCGTTCGAGCTTACGGACGTATAAATAGTTACGATGACTTTGCGGAGTTTTACTTGTTTTCTTTTTTCACCCGTTTGCTCACGACCTCGCCACGCGAACATCGCTATCGTGCGGTCCGATTTACCTAACGCTGGCCTTTTCACGTGAATCAAAGTCGCGCGGACTTGAGATGCGCGCAGAAGCCTCGTCGATCGTAGTTTGGTCAAGTGTGAACTTGACGCAACGCTTCGCGATCGAGATCTTCTCCCCTCGTACTTCAGAGCGCGCGCTCAATCTTTGATCCGGTTTATTTTTGAAGATTAACAGTGCGACTGAATATTGTACAGCGCGGACACTATCAATGCTGTCCCATTCCCTGAGCATACACAGTAAACAATTTTGTGTCACAAACGGTCCACTCAAATATTTGTGTACCTTTTAACATACTCCCCTGTTAAAGTAACGCAAAATCTCACCGTTTTTTTTTTACGCAAAATTTTCTACTGTGTACGCAGTAAAAAACATTTCAAAATATGCGTGAAAATCGGAAAATTTTTTTTAATTTTGTGTTATTTTTTAAAATTGTTAACATATTTGTATTTTAACATATTGTGCGTATGTTATCTCAATATTTTATGTCGAGTCAATATTCAACATGTGTAAGTGATAGAATACTTTTTGTACTTCGATTAACGTATTATGTATGTTAATTTCGTGTTAATTTTTGACCTAACGTTTGCGTTACTTTTCAGCATATTCACTTCGTATTAAATGTAACACAAAATTTTGTACCGTGTAACATCGAAAATTCCCAATCAGAAGCGTTACTTGTACATCATGACTCGACAATTTGATGAATCGATAACAATTCTCCAATTCAGTAATCACGATACACAGAAATTCCAAAATAACGCGCCTGATCGAAAATCTTCAATGTTATTATGTCTAAGGAACGGGACAGCATTAATGGAGTTCTCTACAATGTAGAATCAAACGATCCTAATCACAGTTCACCGGCGTCTCCCATTTCATTCGCAACGAGATGAGAACAAGAGCGAGCTAATTGCCGTTAATTCTGACGATATTAAATAACCGCGTTAGCGCTAATACGAAATTACTTTGCGCCTCTGTCAATAATTACGCCGCGGAATATTGTTTGCAAATAATACTCGCGAAGCCGATTGCCCGTTTGATAATGCGATATTCATGCCTGACAAAGACGATTTAATGGCCGATAAATACCAGTGGAAATAGAATGATTCATGCCGGCTGGGAAAACATAACTAAAGCCACGTGAATGTTGTACACGCTGGTACGTTGTCGCGTAGGGCCGTGAACGGAAAATTGCAAAATCAACGTCACAACGATTAGCGAGAAGATTGAATCTCCGCTCTTCAGAGAACTTAAGCGCGCGCGCGCCCACACACACACACACACACACACACACACGCACGCACGCACATACACACACACGGCCTTTTATGTCTACCTGCTTATCCTTTCCTACTCAACCTCTATTCCTATTTATATTTCTTGCACTAACCCCTGAAGATTTTTTCTTCTAATTTTTCCTTACTCTTCCCCATTTTTCTACTTATTTTCCTTTCCCACTCATTATTATTTCTCTCCTCTTTTCTCTTCCTCAACTCTTTTTCTCTTTCCTTCCATAATTCCCGCAATGTATTATCTTTAATTGTATCTAATCCATCGTCCCATATCGTCCTCACTTTTTCAATTTTATCACTACCTAATTCTATAGTGAAAAAAATTGTTCAAGTAAATATTTGCTATGAGAAGTATTAGAGTAGTTTATTTCATTTGGATCAAGTAAATATTGCTCGAATGTAGCATACTAGAGGGAAAAAAAGTGTTAAACTCAAGTAATATTTGCTTGATCCAAATAAAATAAACTACTCCAATACTCCTTAGCAAATATTTACTTTAACGTAGCAATTTTTTTCAATGCATATATCATTCACTTATCCTATGACATTTTCTATATAATTTCTATATAATTTTCTATATAATGATTCTTCAGAGCTTAAGTAAATCCGGACGATTTCCGAAGACTCGATGATTCTAAAATACGTGAGATCGACCACCCAGTCGAGTTCCGAGGAAGTCGTCGCCCCCGAAAAAGCGGGCTCGGTATTTTCGACGTGCGCGCGCGCGCGATTCCGCTGAAGTTCGTCGCTACGGCACTATCGTCGTATGCGAGTGTAGCGATAGCCGTACGCGGTCGATACGCAGTAGTTATGTATGATTACTGATAGACGGGGCATGTCTGCATGGCAAATGAGACAAGTTTGGGAACTATAGGGTCACCGACGTTACATCATGATCCCGGCCAGGCGCAAGATTAATGCCGAGGTTCAAGCCTGGCAGAAATAGGCACGGGTATAATCGACGAGCGAGCGAGTCACAATGCAACCTTTCATGCTTATAGCAACTGTATTGCCCGGCGGACTTACGCATACGCAACCACGGCCAAGTGTTGCGCGGAGATGAAATTTACACGTGCCGCAGGACAAGATAAGCAGAATATATTTACAATGTTGATAAATACTCACGAGCGAACATGACTTTTGCAAAATAACCTGTGTAATAACTAGCGCACAAAACAGAGACGTATTAATATTAATATCGGCCGGGGGTTGGGAAGGAGGAAAGAGAGCGTTTATTAACTGTTCTCTTGTGAATTAACATATTCAAGTAGTTTAAAATCAGATGTAAACGAGCAAGCAAAATATACATTTTCTATTTTTTGTTATTTTCCTTTCATTATACAATCGCGATATCAGGAGTCGCAATCATCCGGTTCTCGGTAATGACATGTTTGACCTGTTCATTGGTAAAGAGCGGCTTCGTCATTGTATAAGTTTTATACCAGCTCCGACACTGTCAGAGTAGTGACAAATATTTGTCTCTCTTTCTAGCACAGCGCAACACTAATTACGATCATATTACGAACACGTATTTTTGCTGCCGCGTATTTTTATCGACACGTGCACGTGTACTGCACGACCTTTTGCAATATCCGATGCAACAAATACCGACGTTGGCGTGTTCACGGCCGAATGTATGTATGTGTGTGTGTTGCTTGCCACTCCGTTCGAGCCGGTTGAATATTTTTATGCGTTAGTCAGCGAAAAATGATTAATGTTTTCTCTAATGTCGCGGACGTATGCGCAAAATCGCGTCATTGTGCGGGGCCTGTCTCTTTGCGGCCCGTATCGCGCGAAAATCGACCTTGCTTTCTAACGAGTAACTCCTTCCAGCGGTGATTTACTCGCGGGATAGTATTACTCGACGTATTCAAAGTTTCGAAACTTCAATATAATTTCTAGCCGTGGTATTTACCATGATTGCGAAATAGCCCGAGATTTTGTGCCATCGATTTCGAGTAACGGGCTGACGGGCAAAAAATAAACGCCTCATTCTTGCGCTTATCATCCCCAGCTTCTGGAATATCCGTGTGAACACTTAGGCCACTTTATCAATGACTCGAGATATCCGGGAGATATTCGAGTACTCTACTCATACGCTTCTATCAATAACGCCGAATACATATCGAGCGTTGTTATTCATCGATGCCGAAAACACGGCGTCATCGCGCATGTATTCCGCGAGACAGTAGAAATCGATGACACAGATACGTTCGTTCCGTTTCCGTTTGCTTTCTCTATTCCGGCTCGGATCGGTGGTATTACATAAGGTCACTTTTACTTTGACCCGCGATATCACGCGTACAGCGCGTCATTGGGCGACAAAGACTATGATGCCGATTTCTTGATGACCGTCGCTTTGCTTATTCTCTTTACAGAGCGGCAAAAACAGCGATAGCGGACTGTGCGCGCGCGAAGCGGTCTTCGACGGTATCGCCGAGTAAGTATGACGAAGTGAATCATACCTGGTACGACGTGACTGGCGAAGATGAGTTAATCTTCCGAATTCTTCTTCTCGTAGATTCGAGGTGAATAATAGTATCTTGTACCCGGAAATATGCGAATGGTGAGTACGCGTCAGTTGCTCATAAAAACGTCCTTTAATTTTCATTCTTGAACGCGAGAGAGGGGAGAGAAATTAAACAATAATAAAATACCGAATATTAGAATAATGAGGGGGAGGTCACGTAAATGATTAAGTATGTATAATAAAATGTATCGAGTTAATTATCATTGTGATGTAATTTTGCGTAATTAATTAATTTCATTATAATGCAACACACGAGTGAAATGCGAAACGCGCCACCGTAGAAACTGACACATTCGCCACGCTCAGTTTTTGTTATTCATCGCGTGTCAATTGCCCGAAGGAATCAGTGTCGCCATCGGCTGGTCGGCTCATGCAAGCGGCACACGTCACCGCATCGGTATACTCCTGACAGCTTTCTAGCTGGCTCAAAGTACCAATTACACATCTGTGTCGCCGCACACGTTTTATACATTTTTGTTTTTTTCTTTTCAAAATATAATTCAGAGTGAAAGTTTTCTCTCGCCGTGACAACACCGCGGCGTCTCAATTAACTGTAATGCTTCCGTACGATACATCTTTTTCTCAGGGAAATCACCGAATAACGTCCGTAACGCGGTAATACGATGCGGAAAGGTAAAGGAAAGAAAACTCACTACGTCGGATTATTTCAGTCCCAGCTGTTATATTGTAGATGATAATCTCGAGCCGCGTAGACCGGGGAAAGTTTCTCACGGGGAGAGCATTTATGCAACTGCGTGGTCTGGCATCGAAATTTCAAAAGAGACGCTTCGAGTCGAGCACGCACGATCCAAGCGGGGCACAGTTGCGTCAGACGACGATTTTCGCCCAAGAAGGCGCCCATATACAGGAAGTCCCCGTAATAGTCAGGAGAATTACCGATGTCGAGGCTTTCTGCGACACTACTACCAGCAAGAGACCCGTCGAAACGCCGATGCCGAATAGCCGGTATCTCGATAAATTTAAGAAAGACAAGCGAGGAAAAGATATTCCTTCCACCCACGACACGTCGAAGAAGAAGAGCGTCAGCATAGAAACCGACGAGGGCACGGCGGTGCTCTTCTATTCCGAAGATCTGAAGAGCACAGACGCGGAACGGCTTCTGCATGCGATCACTTCGGGCAAGGAGACTTATTCTTCACTGAAGACCAAGATAGCTGACGAGATAAACTGCCGCATGGCGCTTCAGGGTCTGAGGAGGATCTTGGAGCTGGAGAACGGCTGGCACGCTTACCGGAAGGCTCTGTCGAGCGAGCGATCGTTCTCGGAAGCCGTCAACAGGGACACCATCTTGCGACAGCTTGTGAGTCTGATCGTCAAGAGCAAAGACAACGAGGTGATACTGCAAGGTCTCAGGGCGCTCAAGAGGGACCGATTCAGCCCCGCGAGGAACGTTTACAGGGACTGGCTGTGCAACGAAGCCACTGTCCGAGCTACCGATGGGAGCCTCACGGTGTCGCAGCTGATGAGACTGATGCGCCTCTTGGCTTCTTACAAGGAGCCCAAGTACAGAAACTGCATCGACCTGTTGTGGATGGGTCTGGCGTGCAGGGAGCGGGACATCAAGCCGGACATGCTGGTGCCGTTGTTCAAGTCGCTCAAGTACTTCCGGCAGAGCAAGAACATGGTGCGGACGATTCTGGAGAGGAAGCTCTCGGAGCAATGGTTGAGGCTGAACGGCTCCCAGATGGCCGACATATTGGACTGCTTTCACGGGAAGGAGCCGCCGAACAGGTGTCTGTCGAGCGCCAGCAAGTGGGCGAGCGTGAGCATGACCAGCTCGGGCGAGAGGAACCTCGCCGATTTCGTTCGCAGTTTGCGCACGAAGAGCCACGTCGACGAGAACGTGGAACAGGCGTTGGAGAGATACGTGACGGTCCGGGGCGGCGAGATGAAGGACGCCGATTTAGTGGCTTCCATCATGGACTACTGCAAGGGTTTGAAGGTCCGAAATTCGCGCATCCTCGCCGAGTGCGGCAGGTACTTCGTGAGAAACGGGATGGACGTTTCGCCGTCCCTGTTGGCCTCCGTGCTGACGCCGTTCGGCTCGTTGAACGTTCAGCCGCCTGACCCGACGGTCTTCTGGAAGATCTTCGACGAGGTGCTGTCCGTGAGATTCGCCGAACTGAAGCTGAGCGACACTCTGGACATTCTTCTCTCTTGCACGTATCTCGAGAGATACCCCGTCAAGTTCCTGGATAAGGTCTTCAGCTCGTACCTGCTGAACAGGCTGCAGATCCAACGAGACGCGCCCGTCGTGAATCGGCTGAAGACCAAACTGATACTGTTCGACACAACCATGTCGTTGGAGTGTAAGGATTACCAGGGCAGTCCGATTAACATAGACAAAAGCACAAAGTTGCTGAGCGCAGACGTGAGGATCAGAAGTATCGTTAGTCAGATATACAAGCCGTTAGGGCGCCTGGTGGGCGGGGAGCACAAGTTGAGCAGGGCAGTCGCTCTGAGCAAACTGCCCCTGATCAATTTTTACATCTCGGACCTTCTGATCCATCCGCTCGTCAAGTCGACGCCGGTCTTCAACTTGGATCTGCATAAGAAGAGAAACATCAACACCGCGATTTTGATACACCTGCCCGAGTATTATTGCCGGAACAGTCGGCATCTGATAGGTCCGCAGGTGATGAGGAAGAGGCAAATGAGAAAACTGGGCTTTCGAGTCGCGTGTTTGGATTACGCAAGACTGACGGAACTCGCGAGTCAACGCGACAAATTGACGTCTTATCTGTCGCAGAGTCTAGACTCCGTCGAAGACGCATTGTGAGCCGCGTGCGAATTCACGGCTGAGATCGCGATTGAACGAAATGTAACTTCTGCCTTTCTTTTTCTTCGACTACGGGGACATTGTACATTCGAGCGAAATAAAAACATCTCCTTGTAAAAGTGCACAGAAAAATAACTCGCTGTCGCAGCAAAATCTGTCGGTTACTATACGAACAGCAGGGCGATTGTTAGAAGTACTTATTGTCGAATCCACCATTTATTTTGCTGTAAAAACGAACGTGTAAAAAAGCGCCGTTTCGTTCCAACGGCAAATTAACATTTTCCCAAAAACAAATTCACTCACAGCGGAATATTTTTCCAATTCCAGCAACGAAACTGTTTCTGCTTCAATTACGAGTATGCTAATTTGATCATGCTAACTAAATTTTATCGCTGCCGCAATGAATATGCAAGAATTAGAGCAATGATATGATTTCGCTACAACAGCGGAATTATTTTTCTCCGTGTCGATTTGTTTTCGAGGGATGATTGGTTCATAAATCTCTCTCTCTCTCTCTCTCTCTGCTTTTTTTACAGTCGAGTGATAAAGTCGCCCGAAGAGATCAAGGTACTGCGATACGTGTGCAAGATAAGCTCGGATGCGCACAAGGTCGTAATGCGCACTATGCGCCCGGGAATGATGGAATATCAGGGGGAGTCCACGTTCTCCCATTATGTATATCACACGGGAGGATGCCGACACGTGTCTTACACGTGCATCTGCGGATCCGGTCACAACTCGTCCATACTGCACTACGGCCATGCCGGCTCTCCGAACGACAAAGTTATCGAAGACGGAGATATCTGGTGAGGAGGAATCCGTTAGAGGAACCATTTTCTGTCCCGCGACCTTCGGAACTTCCAGAGATGTATTCTCTGCAATCGGAGGCACGCTAAAGGCCGTTCCACAATGGCGTAGACGTAGGATATGTGAGAGTAGTAGTGAATGTTGTGCAACCTATTAACCTACATATGGAGCAAAGATACGTCGTAACTTGATTACGCCAACCAATCAGAATGTGGTTATCATCACCGCTCATTTCCATGACAGCAATCTGATCGCAGTCGGCTCTTACGCTGTCGTAGTTGTAAAAGATGAAAAGAAATTCAGTCATTTTTCACAACACACTTTACAACCGGCAGTAGTTTGCGTCTTACGACATTTTACTCACAGCTACGTTTACGCCTCTGTAGAGCCTGGCCTTAAGTCCTGTTATACAACAAGTCGTATGTTGGAACGCAGCCGATAGTAAGAGGACTTGTATTCGAAAAAGAAATTCTTTCACCGGTAAATCTCAATTAACAACCACGTTGCATCGATATTATAATTTCTCGCCCAACAATGTATCTTACACGCATGTGTTACGGACACAAGCCGTCTTATCCCTCATATATTTGTAGTTCAGGTTAGGGTGAATAAAAAAAGTCCTTTATCATTTTGCAAACAATCAGGCAAAATTTCGAGTTATTAATTATCGGAGATGGCCGTGTAGAGAGGCTGAGTGGGAAATTTATAATAGTATTGATGTAGTGTTACTCCGTTGGTTGATGTTTACCGGGCAGCGTTCCCACAGCGACATACGACTTCTTGTGTAACAGGCCTCATTGAGCGTTGCGTAATTGTCCCTTTGTCCGACGGTCATAGCGTGCACACATGCTCCCGTGACACAAGTTCTTCGGTGAATATTTTTTGAAATACGCGCTTGTTTCGGCAAGTATAACCGATTTAATCCTCTAAAACTAGCCATCTAATTAAATAACTAAATATAATGAATAATCTGTTGAAAATGACGTTCGGCATGTGAGGATTGCTGGAGTCACAAGTTAAACTGAAGAAGAAAGGAAAAATAATTGTCCTTTTCACGCTCCCACAGCTTGTTCGACATGGGCGGCAACTACTGCGGATACGCGGCCGACATCACCTGCACGTTTCCGATCAGCGGCAAGTTCACCGAGGACCAGAAGCTGATCTACAACGCGGTGCTGAAGGCGCGTGACGCAGTGATCGCGGCCGCGAAGCCGGGTGTCGCCTGGACGGACATGCACCTATTGGCGAACCGAGTTGTGCTGGCGTCGCTGAAGGAGGGCGGACTGCTAGTGGGCGACGTCGAGGACATGATAAAGGCGGGTCTGAACGAGGTCTTTCAGCCGCACGGGCTGGGCCATCTGTTGGGACTGGACGTCCATGACGTCGGTGGATACCTGCCGAATCACCCGGAACGTTCCAAGGAACCGGGACTTAGAAAGCTGAGGACCGCTCGCATCTTGTTGGCTGGAATGGTTCTCACGATAGAACCCGGCTGCTATTTCGTGGACTGCGTACAGATAATTAATTATTTGTTTATTTATTCACACATACACACTCAATTAACGGGAACAAATCCCTCTTGGTATATAGATTTAAAGACAGGGGAAATAATACAGTTCCAACTTGTGGAACGAATTACATATACAAGAAAAAAGCAAAATACTTTCTCTCTTTTCGTGTGATTATTCAATAAGAGGACATGGATGAAATTGCATTTGAAAAGAATTCAAGGAATTATTGGAAAATTGGCCGATCCCGAGTTGTGTTTGCCAACATGTCAATTCTGTTCGTACAATTGAACTTGCCGTTCGATGATAAAATACATCGGACGAACGAAATCACTCTGGATGATACGTGAAGTCTAAGTAACGTTTGTGAATATGTATTGATTTAAATAAGAAACGCAAGTCAAGAAGTATCCTTTTCCTCTCAAGAGACAATAAATTGTGACGCATTAATTAATGAGTAATTTCTACGATTGAGTTCACGACTACTTACGTAGAATTGTGTCTTCTCCAGTTACTCGATGCGGCTCTGGAAAATCCCGATCAAGCCAAGTTCCTCGTGGCGGAAGAGTTGAAGAGGTTCCGCGGTTTCGGCGGCGTCCGAATCGAAGACGACGTTCTCATCACGGAAACGGGAGTGGAGAACCTGACGGACGTGCCGCGCACGTAAGCATTCATCATGCATATTTTGGTGCACGGGAAGAAAGATTAGCTTCGGTAGCTTTTTTGCTGCTGCAACAATTGCTCACGTTGCTAGAGTTTTAGGCGTTCACAATTAATTTGTCTACTGCAAGCTAATCTTTCTTTCCCGTGAGGTCATGCAAAAATTGATCAAATGGAGTGACCTTGCCTGTGAATGTTCCAGGGTCGAAGAGATAGAGAAGGAGATGGAACGCTAGTGATCCGGGGATTTCCGTTCTGGGATGCTCACGAGGAAGTTACGATATCTACGTCTGCCTATTAATTTATATATTGATACGTATCAAACAACGCAATTGTGATATCAGAGGAAGCGATACTCGCACGCGACCTCTCGTATAATGATGTATCTATTTTTCTATCACGTATACCATATATGCGATGAATGTACATAACTCGATGAACGAATAAAGCAAAGGCCTGCCGAGACGGCACGATAAAACGTCGCATCCACCACCGCCGGCGTTCCTACACGTTGGATCGATATTCGTCGCGCTGGTAACATTTTGTAAGCTCGTTCGCTCTCCACGCTGTGATCCACCCGCGAAGAGCTGGACTCAAGATCGAGAGTGATTTGAAGTTCGGGCACGATTCGACGGATTAGGAGCGCGTGGACACCGTTATCGCGGCGTTCGCTGGGAGGCGGGTACGTCCACCATTCGTACCCGGAGCGTACGCCGCTATTATCGAGCTCGGCCGGCGCTTTACAGTTGCGTGACCGACGCGCGCGGTGGTGCATGCCGCCTCGCGAGAATTCCGCTGAAATTGTATTTTATATCGAGGAATTGACGTCAAACCTCTTCCCGCGAGGAGAGGGGGAAAAATACATTCGAATAGTAATCGTAAAGGAGGCGTTCTCGCGCGAGGAACCCGGGTAGAAAGCCGCGAGGAGAAAGCGGCGGCGAGGAGGAGGCGCGCTGTTTTCGCGGGTGTAAAAATAAGACCTGTCCTCGGCGCGGTACCGAATCCGAAAGTGCACTATCGCGATTGATTTCAATTTAGATTCACCTCGCGCGCACGCGATAGCGCCGTCGACGAAATCGCCGTTTATAAATGCCGCGGTGCGGGTCAAGGGGAAGCGCGCGGACATCTCTCTCGCGCCCCGAACTCGTGGGGAGATCGTAAACCCGCGAGACAGGCCCGTCCGAGTAAAAAGAAAACCTACGAAAGAACATGGAAACACAGCATCTAAAAGACGTCTTAATGTTCTCTCTTGAGGAGACGTTCCTCGCTTTCCGCCTGCTGAGGGAAAATCTCGCGAAGGTCCCGCTTCTCGCCAAGAGGAAGACGTCGACTCGAAAATAACGAGCAAGAGCGCGTGGAAGTTCCTCCTCGGCGACGAGCGGGAAGTGCGGTCCCCTCGTGATAACACGAGGCAGGAAAAGTGTCGTCGGAGGGAAAATCCGCGAGTGGACGAGCGTGGCGATTTATTTCGGCGCGCGCTGCGTACTTTCGGAGGAGAGCGGGGGGACGAGCGAGAGAAAAAGAGAGGCCGCTTGCGTCAGTGGAGCACGGCCGGTTCTCTCTCTCGAACGGTGACCGCGAAAGACCGAAGATCGAAGGCGTGCGCACCTGGAGGAAGGACAGTCGGTCGAGCGCCACGCACGCGTCCGCTGGAGGAGGAAGCTCGCGCGAGGATCACGAGGTCTCCGTCCATATTGAGAGCCTGCCAAGCTGTGAATTGGCTCCCGAACTTCTCGCGGGGGAGAGAGATCGCGCGCGCAGTAAAGGTGAAGAAATCGGCGATAAGCGCGTTATCTAATCGCCCGAGCGAAAGAAGACCCTAGTTCCCCTCGTCACGGACGGTGAAACGTGCAAGTGAGCCGGAGGATCGATCGCACGAGGGGCAACTGGCCGATCCGCACCCCCACGAGGAAGAAACGACGGACCGAGAGTGAGCGGACGCGCGAACTCGCGACTAGTCATCGATCGACCGCCAGACGCTGCGCGCCGCGACGCCCTCTCTCTCGTGTCCCCACCTGTCCGTCCCCCCTCCGGTCGTGTCAGACGTATCACGTCGGAAACGGCGCTCTCTCCTCTCTCTCCCTGGATCATCCACCGAAGCCTCCTCCGCAGATCCTATTCCTTCGGCGTGCGAGTCGCGATAGTTTGCGGGTAGTCCTGCTGTGAAACGGTACGAGAGCGCGCGCGCGCGCGTGCAGCCCCCGAAGATGTGTCGCGGCGCGTTCCAACGTGTGCGCAAAAAATGAGTGGCTGAGAGAGAGTTCGGCAACGAAACACTACGTTGGGACGGCGAGATATCGGCGAGTGCCGTCTCCCCAGCCGAGAGGGTGGTGCGGGGGGATCGCGCACGAGGGATCAGACGGATTAGTATCGGCCGATAGGTATCGCGTCGCGACGAAGGGATTATCTCGGTTTACTCGGAGAGAGAGAGAGCGCGAATACAGGTTTACACAGCCGGGGCAACACGTTTTTTTTTTATCACGCGTCGCTTCTAATCACAACTTAGACAGGGAGCCCGCCAGTGCCTCGCCGAGAAGAATGTTCTGCTTCCAAAGCCCGTTCACGCGAACGTCGCGCGGCGTCGGCTCCACCGCGTCCCTGTCCAAGTCGTCGTTGGTCAACGCGATCCTGTCGCCGACCGGCAGACGAGGCTCCGAGGCGACCAGCGAAGGCTCCAACTCCTCCTCCATCAGGTACATCGACCAGGAGGCTTCGATGTCGGGAGGCAGCAGCACGGACACCCTGCCGGGGATCCGCGCCGACTACCTGGACCCCGAGCCGCTGTCCCCACCCGGAACGGACGCTCTCACCTCGCCGAGCGGCATCACCGTCGTCTTAAACGGGAACAACGCGTCGAAGAAGTCCAACGGCTGCAGGTGGCGGCGGAAGCTCCTGCTGCGCCTCCGTTCCAACGACTCCTCCTCCAACTCGACCAACGGCTCGCCTTCGCCCGCCAGCGAGTCGTCGGCCTCCTCGAGGAACCCGACCACCGTCTCCGTCGGCGACATACCGTCCCTGGAGAACGGCTTCAGCGAGCCCGAGGAGGACGAGGAGGAGTGCGACGCTTCCCTGCCGTCCAGCCCGGCTGCGGCCTCCACCGTCGGCCTGGCCTCCTCGACCGTTCCCTACTACGACTTCCTGTCGGTGAACGGTGGCGCGATGCGCCAGGAAACCACCAGCACCAGCTCGCCGCAGCTGTCGTCGAGTATGCGCGACTCCAGCGCGGAGTCGCCGCCCGCCGACACCCGCAGCTCCTACGGCGAGGACGGTAGCCCAGGCATCGACTCGCTGAAGCCCGAGGACGGCTGTCTGCCGGTCGCCAGATCTTGCCCGAACCTCGAGAGGCAGAGCGCGGGTTCCAGCCCCGGTCCGGCGGGGCCGAGGTTCAAGCCGCTCGAAGAGGGCGACATACAAGTGTGCTACCTGAACCACACCCGGACCCTCGTGAGGAAGATCCTGTCGAGCAAGTTCCTCAGGCGCTGGGAGACGCATCATCTCTATCTCAACGACGCCTGCCTGTCCTCCAAGACGGTGAGTCTCTTTCTGTGTGTGCGCGTTTTTAACTTCCGTCTCTTTCAAAAAGTACGTTTTTCGCCGTTCAAATATAATGGTCGTAGGAGGAAGAGAGAGTTATTTATTCGGCGCTCGAAGTTTTGATGACAACTGAAATTGCACAACCTTGCTAGATATTTCATGCATTTTTTTATCAACTTCTGCCTAGTAACTGAGTCACTTGGGATCCCAATCAAGATATAACGTTTTTCTTGCAGCTATTTTAGCGCAACAAATTCCAAGTTTCCGTTCTACGGTCTTCAATAACTTCCCTATTTGGAACCCCCTAAACTAAATTAGATCAGGACTTAAATTTCGGTAGTCTGCACTACATTTCTACCGCATGAACCGTATAAATAGATTTTATTTATATATTGCGATCGAAGTCGCAGAACGAAAAGGGCGGGTTTGTATCGGCGAGTATTTCGATCGGCCGGCTATTTTTGTCCCGCGCGAGAACTTTCGATCTATTCGCGGCAGAATGGTGTCTTTGTGAAATGATTAATATTTCGCGATTAGCGCGCGCCGGATTTCGCGTGTGTAACTCCGCTCTCGGGGTCTCTATTCTCGGCTTAGATCGCACGCGAGCTCCGTTATGTTACCGCACGTAGGCGTAACAACCAGCGAGTCCCCTCTGCCGTATTGTATCATTATCCAGATTACTGGTTACTATGGCAATCTGCAAACAATAGTGCAAATTCCAACCGCTCGGGAGGAAATCCTGTCTGTCGCACCTCGTCCCCCAATTAGGATTATTGTCCGCGCAGGACGAATTGATTTAGGATAAAGAGCAAAGCAATCGGGAAATTAAGCGGGCAGCGCGACATCACGCCGTGGCTCCTCGAATCGCGCCTGAATTCTTGGCGAAATCGCGCAACTTGAGCTGTTTGTTATGATAGGTCGTGTTTGATAATAATAGCGAATTTATCCGAGACACGTCGCGAGCTTGTCGCGTCTCACCGTCTCTCTCTCTCTCTCTCTCTTTCTCGGTTTCGTAATTCGATTCGTCCTTTGCGTAGGAGCGCGAAGGACTCGTTTACCGTATAATTCGTTACGTAAACTTCGTAGCGCGAAGTATGCATACTTTATCGCCGCGTACCCTGTGGCTTCCCGGCTCGAAATTTTACTTTCTTATCAACCCTGCAAACCTCGTTGAGAGAATCTTGAAGCATAACGTTGCAGTCTTCGGGGCTGGAAACTGCGTAACGTCGTTGAGGCTTAAAAAAGGACGTACCTAGGGATTATTTAATAATAATAATAATAATACTTTATTGATCGGTCAACTTTTACATATTGCATGGATAGAATTAGAAGAAATTACTCGTCCAATGATTTCAATAGTTGAGCTATTTAACTGTTTCATCCCGAGCAATATATATTCGATAATTTATTTAATTTTTGCATCCTATAAAACGATGTTTACAGTGAGAATTTAAAGCGCAGGACTTCAAGTTTCAAGCCTTAAGCCGTGAGAAATTTGCCAATCACGATCGATTATTCTTCTCACATTCAACTTGATCAACCGATTTCTTACGTCTTAAGGCTCAAAGCTCAAGTCTTAAATTTTCATTGAAAAAACCGTTTGATCCGTTTTGAAATCTGCTCTTTGCCGTTATCGTGGTCAAGCGCTCAGTGATGTGCCGTACGAAAACACGAGTTGATCGGATACGCGCAACCTTAACTAATGATCACGTGCTTATTATGATAACTTGATCATTTCTCTGTACCGAAAGTTTGATGGAATATTTTGATAGCGTTTCTTATTATGAATTCTCAGTCACCGAAATTGTTTATGTACGCGTCATTGACCGGTGGGTAACGGGAGGTGTTGGCGACCGGGAAAAATAGTTTTGCTTTTCATTCACCGATTGTTTTGGTTTTTTTTCTGCGTTGTATGCTGCCTTCTCATGACCGTTTCCTCTCATTATGTCGACGAGCGAAATACGCATCGGAATCCGTGTCTCGGTGTCTCGTTATTTGCAATTCCCGTCGGCTGATTAAAATATTTCGTCAACTACTGAAGAATTCAATCGAGCACTCGTCGGCATCGCGTTAGTTAATACGCGTCTCTCCGATCAGAATTGTATGTCAGTGTCAGTGAGTGTCTTGTGCAACGAAACAGCCAAAATGCTGAGTCAAGAAGCCGAGAGGCGATAATATATTTCCAGGTATGCAAAATTACTTATCACTATAAAACAGTACTTCTGATAATTTCCTTTCCGCGACATCGGGTCTCCAGATTTCATGCGCATTTACAATTCGTTACTAAACAATATCTTTTACTCAACTGCTCTTTACATTTCTTCTACAGAACTGCGTGCATCTAATTATTGAAGTTAATATCCTAATTTTCAAATGTGTATCTTACTCAATTTTCCACATCGCGATACCGCCTTCTTACACTTAATTAATCTCGGGGTTAGCCAAATATAAGCTTATGCTTTTACCTCGCCCATTGCGTGCCGCCTAAATCAAGATTTGTAGTATGGCTATTCGAATTGAAATTTTAATCCTATTTTAAGTCTAATTCAGTTCTACATTAAGTTTTCAAAGGTTTCCAATGCGTGCCCTTTTCGTGCTACAAATAGAAAGTTTTTTCCCCCTGAGGATTTAATGTCCCCGAGAATTAAAAATTTCGACTCGGATAGTTACAGAAAAGTCGCAACATTTTTTTAATAAGTTTTAACAACAATTTATTCGAATAATACCCAACTCTGTTCTCAGGAAATACATTTTCCTATTGGATTGGCGTTGCGAAACTCATAAAAAAAAGTGTTGCAACTTTTTCGTGACTGACTATACAGCGCACACAATCAGATAGCACGCAATAAAGCTATTATTATTATTACTATTATTATTCTAAAAATTTTTCTGTTTCGCAAATTAAATGACGCGTTGCTCACTGAAATGAAAAATAAAGATATCCTCGATCCTTCGTCGAAGCGAGGAGAGACGGAGCTCGTGAAAGTAATTGAACGCTCCGATTAATAATTGAATTGTGGCCCTGTGATAACACGCTACCGCCTTTTATCTCTCTTCTCAAGTCAAACAAATTAAGCGCCATTTACGGCTGCGTTTGCCGATGACGAGTCGGTATCGCGAAAATTTACCATGTCCATAAATATTTATCGACGAAGCACGCTCGCGTCACCTTACTCAGCGTTGAATATTAACGTCGATCGCTTGTTTATTCAAAAAAATTCCAAAAAGTTCGTATTCGTGGACTCGCGTACGATTGTTACGAGAGCGGCGAGAGGCTCACAAGAACGGCAACCCACAGCGGGGGGTGTATCGACACCACGTGTGCGCACGCCTCTCTCGCCGATCATTCCGAGCGAGCGTGCAACAATGATTACACGTCCTCCCCCTTTCTTCCTGCCTCTCATTCGTGGCTTCGCGTATCGGAATGCAATCTGCATCGTCGATACGGTTAGCCGATATATAGCAAAGTACGGCGGCAACGATCAGCGATCCCTGTTTGTAAGTGACGAGGCTTACGTAATCGTGATCGAGTTTTCCGCGCGAGTTCCCACCGAGAGAAAACCGTCGGGGGCAAACCGGCTAAATTCATTACCGCCCGCCTTTCAGAGCGGGAACCGTCGTCGTGGCTGCATCCTTGCCGCTCCGATACACGATTTATCGCTTTTGCTTTATCGGAGCGCACGTCCGTGTGTTCCCCCCTTCTCTCTTCCTCTCTCGACGCGGAGTGCCACTTGATGCACTTGGTTGATGCGCGATAGCTTCTATTTCCGTAGCGATGCGTTTGCACATAACTCCCCTTAAACAGCATCCTCCTCCCCCCCCCCCCCCC